>NW_028136008.1:0-442554 GCF_964662115.1 Mustela nivalis | reverse complement strand
ATTTGTGCCCAAGCAGCACTCAAGTTTGGGCGTGGCTTCAGGGGCCATGAAGGTTTCTCCCACCCTGAAGGTGTGACTCCATGCCAAGAGCAAGCTTGACAGCCATGGGGAAGGAGGAGTTCTGTTTTGTGCTTGCGATACCCAGCTGTGTGGAGAATTGATATAATGTCTAGGTTCAGATATCTGAAAACCAAGGTTAGGAAGAGGTGACGGCATAAGACCATGGCGTGTCCGAAGTGCTGGGTGTGCGGCCAGCTGTCTCTTTGTCTGTCTGGACGTCTGGCTTCAGGCTGTGTCAGACAGAGCATGAGTGCCGAGAGCAGCATATCCACTTCGGGGACCGTCGAGGCCCGAGCAGGTTGATCATCATCTGGGTTTTCTGGAGAGCCCCATAGGGAAGCGTTTTTCTTCTGTTGGGCAGACACTGGGCTGGGTTGTGGTTCTGGAGTTCCTAGTCCGTAGGGCTTGTTTGCCAGGAGTGTGAGGAAGGAAGTCTGAAAACAAAAGCTAGCATGAGGTTTGGGACCGTGGGCATGGCAGGGCCACTCTGCAGAGGCTGAAACGAGATCTCCTGCACTGAGGTCATGTCAACTATGAGACGTGCCTCAGGCTAGAGTTTTTGTCCAGCATGGCCTCCTCTTGAAGGGTGTGGGGGCTTCATGAAGCCAGGGAGGTTTGCCTACGATGGGATTTGTGAACTACTCCAAACCTCAAGCTTTCCTTCTGCACGACAGTCGAGTCCTACTGGATGGTTCCAGGAGGCCCCATACGGAAAGACTCGAGAGCAGGTGTCTAAGCATGGATGCCTGGGAACGCCACCTCATATTCCCACTCTTTAGGCAGGACAAGGCAGGCTCAATCTGCAGGCTCCTGGGTGAGCTACCCAGTGGGGAGAGTTGAAATGGACTCTCCTGAAGATGAGTCCTACTGTGGCTTGGTGGCCTGGGAGACCTTGGAATGTGGAGGTGGCTCAGGGACTCTGCAGGGTTTTCCAAACTGAGGTGTTTGACACAGCTCCAACAGGGAAGCTTCCCATGTGGAGACGAGAGGAGTTCTGTTCAGTGCCTCAGGAAAGCCCCATATCCTGTTCTTTGAACCAAAGCCTCTGAGGAGTGACACCTGGAACCCAAAGCAAGAGTTGAGATTACGGCCTAAGGGCCTGTCCGGCTCAACCTTCTATCTCTGTTTACACCTGTGGGCATGCCTTCGTGGAGGTAGCTGCTCAGCTTGTGTCCGAATGCCCCTGTGTGTCCAGGGAGCCTCCCAGTAGTGGGATGTCCTCTGGGGCCTTGAGGTTTCTCATATTCTGGAGGTGTGTGTCCAAAGGAATGGACACAGTTTCCCAGGAGAGAGCAGGCACGGTCCTGTGGTATTGCTCCAGAGGACCCAGCCTAGAGGCTGTGTTTGCCAGGGCTGTGGGGACAGATGTCTGAAAAAGCAAACTTGGCTCAGCTAGTGGCCAAGGTAATGGCAGGACTGATCTCCAGTCCGTGAGGGGAGATCCTCTGGATATCAAAGGAGGGCAAGTGGGAGGCAGTCACTCAGGATTTTGTCTCTGGGTGTTGCGTTCACAGTGTCCGGTCAGGGTAGGGGTTGTCTCAGAGGCCGAGGAAGAGCCTTCCTCTCGGGGGATTGTCCAAGCTCCCAAGTGTTTGGGTTCATTCTGTGGGAAGGGAAGAGTATTGTTTTCTGCCACAGGGGACCCCCCAGGAGAGGGACTCTAGAGCCCAGCAGTGGGTTCCCTCAACTGGAATACACACCATCTAGTTAATCCTGGGTGCCTATGGGCATGGCAAGCCACATATGCGGGCTCTTGGTCCAGTCACTGAGAGGCGTTACTTGAATAAGGTACTCACGCTGAGGGTCACAATGTGTGTTTGTGCCCAAGGCGGCCCTAAAGCTTGGGCGTTGCCTCATGGGCCATGTCGTTTTTCCTACACTGAAGGTTTGACTCACTGCCAGCAGCAAGTTTTCTTGCCATGGGGAAGGACGGGTTCTGACTTGTACATCAGGTTCCCCCCTGTGCAGGGATTGGAGATAAGGTCTAGGATCCGATGACTGAAAACCCAGGTTGGGAATGGATGGTGGCCTAAGGCAGTGGCGGGTCCAATGTCCTAGGAGTGCAGCCAGCTGTGTCGGTGTCTGTTGGAAGGTCTTGGCTCAGGCTATTTGTGACAGAGCATCAGTGTTTAAGGTAGCCTATGCAATTGGGGTGTTGCCGAGGGCCAAGCAGTTTGATCCTCATTTGGGGTTTCTGGGCAGCACCATAGACAATGTTTTTCTCCTGGGAGGCAGGCAGAGTGCTTCAGTGTGGCCCCAGAATTCCCAGTAGGGAGGGTTTGTGGGCAAGGAGTGTGAGGACGGAAGTCTGAAAACACAAGCTAGGGTGAGGATTGGAGCCAAGGGCAGAGCAGGCCCACTCTGCAGAGGCTGAATCAAAATCTCCTGCATCTGAAGTCAGGCTGAGGATCAGACGTTGGCTGAGGCTGGAGTATGTGTCCATGATGGCACCTTCAGGAAGCGGGGGCCTCATGAGGCCAAGGAAGTTTTCCCACGCTGAGTTTGGAGGTTGCCCCAAACCACAAGGTTTCCTTCTGCGGGACATTCGAGTCCTGTTGCATGGCTCCAGGACATACCATATGGAAGGACTGGAGAGCAGGGTTCGAAGGATGGATCCCTGTATAGCATTCCTCGCATTCCAATTGGCCATTAGCGACAAGATATGTTTGATCTGCTGCCTCTGGGTCACGCTACCCAGGGGGCTGAGTTGAAATGGCCTCTCCGGAGGATGCTTCATAATGTGCGTTTGGGTCCATGGAGACCTTGGAATGTGCTCGTTGTTCGGTGGCCTTGCGGAACTCTCCTACCTGAAGGGTTTGATACATCCCCAGTAAGAAAGCTGCCCATGTGGAGACGAGAGATGCTTGGTTTGGTGCCTCAGAAAAGCCCCATGTGCTGGTCTACGAAAACAGTCCTCTGAGAACGGACACATGGAAACAAAGCTAAGGTTCATATTAGGGCCTGGGGGCCTGTCCATTTCAACCTTCTGTCTCTGGGGACACTGTCTGAGAATCTAAGTGGAGATAGTTGCTCTGCTGGTGTCAGAGAGCCCCTCTTAGTCCAGGGTGGCCTACCTATTGATGGCCTCAGGGGCCTTGGAGCTTTTCCCTAAACTGTAGGGTTGTGGTCAATGGATTGGACACACTTTCCTTAGAGAGGGCCGGCACAATCTTTCGCTGTGGCTTCAGAGGCCCTAGCCTGGAGGTTGTGTGGGTCCATGCTGTGGGCACAGAAGTCTTAAAACACAAAGTCAGCTTATGAGTGGCGCCTAGGGTATGACAGGCCGGATGTACAGCCCGAGAGGGAACTCCTGGGCCTCTGAATAAAGGGCGAGTGGAAGGCGTTCCTTCAGGCTTTTGTCTCTGGATGCTGTGTCCGGGATAGCCGTGGATTGGAGCGGTGGCCTCAGGGACTGTGGACGAGTATCCCTCTCTGGGGATTTGTCCCAGCTCCCAAGAGTTTGGGGACATTTTGAGGGAAGGGTGGAGTCGTGTTGTCTGGCTCATGTGTCTCTCCAAGAAAGGGATTCCAGAGCAGAGCCCAAGTACAGGTGGGGCGACTGGAAAACTCAAACACTGGTGAGGATTGGGTGCATAGGGGCTTGGCAAGCCCCATATGCGGGCTCTTGGTCCAGGTCCTGACAGGCCTTTCTTTGACATGGGGCTCATGCTGAGGGTCACAGTGTGAATTTGTGCCCAAGAAGCACTGAAGTTTGGGCGTGACTTCAGGGGCCATGAAGGTTTCACCCACCCTGAAGGTGTGACTCCATGCCAAGAGCAAGCTTGACAGCCATGGGGAAGGAGGAGTTCTGTTTTGTGCTTGCGATACCCAGCTGTGTGGAGAATTGATATAATGTCTAGGTTCAGATATCTGAAAACCAAGGTTAGGAAGAGGTGACGGCATAAGACCATGGCGTGTCCGAAGTGCTGGGTGTGCGGCCATCTGTCTCCTTGTCTGTCTGGACGTCTGGCTTCAGGCTGTGTCAGACAGTGCATGAGTGCCCAGGGCATCCTTTCCAGTTCGGGTACCGTCGAGGCCCGAGCAGGTTGATCCTCATCAGGGTTTTCTGGAGAGCCCCACAGGGAAACGTTTTTCTTCCGTTGGGCAGACACTGGGCTGGGTTTTGGTTCTGGAGTTTCTGGTCCGGAGGGCTTGTTTGCCAGGAGTGTGAGGAAGGAAGTCTGAAAACACAAGGTTGCGTGAGGTTTGGGACCGAGGGTACAGCAGGCCCACTCTGCAGAGGCTGAATCGAGATCTCCTGCACTGAGGTCATGTCAACTATGAGACGTGCCTCAGGCTAGAGTTTTTGTCCAGCATGCCCTCTTCCTGAAGGGTGAGGGCTTCATTAGGCCAGGGAGGTTTGCCTACGAGGGGATTTGTGAACTACTCCAAACCTCAAGGTTTCCTTCTGCACGAGAGTAGAGTCCTATTGGATGGTTCCAGGAGGCCCCATACGGAAAGACTCGAGAGCAGATGTCTAAGCATGGATGCCTGGGAACGCCACCTCATATACCCACTCTTTAGTCAGGACAAGGCAGGCTCAATCTGCAGGCTCCTGGGTGAGCTACCCAGAGGGGAGAGTTAAATGGACTCTCCTGAAGATGAGTCCTACTGTGGCTTGGTGGCCTGGGAGACCTTGGAATGTGGAGGTGGCTCAGGGACTCTGCAGGGTTCTCCAAACTGAGGTGTTTGACACATCTCCAACAGGGAAGCTTCCCATGTGGAGAGGAGAGGAGTTCTGTTCAGTGCCTCAGGAAAGCCCCATATCCTGTTCTTCGAACCAAAGCCTCTGAGGAGTAACACCTGGAACCCAAAGCAAGAGTTGAGATTACGGCCTAAGGGCCTGTCCGGCTCAACCTTCTATCTCTGTTGACATCTGTGGGCATGCCTTCGTGGAGGTAGCTGCTCAGCTTGTGTCCGAATGCCCCTGTGTGTCCAGGGAGCCTCCCAGTAGTGGGATGTCCTCGGGGGCCTTGAGGTTTCTCATATTCTGGAGGTGTGTGGCCAAAGGAATGGATACAGTTTCCCAGAAGAGAGCATGCACGGTCCTGTGGTATGGCTCCAGAGGACCCAGCCTAGAGGCTGTGTTTGCCAGGGCTGTGGGGACAGATGTCTGAAAAAGCAAACTTGGCTCAGCTAGTGGCCAAGGTAATGGCAGGACTGATCTCCAGTCCGTGAGGGGAGATCCTCTGGATATCAAAGGAGGGCAAGTGGGAGGCAGTCACTCAGGATTTACAGTGTCCGGTCAGGGTAGGGGTTGTCTCAGAGGCCGAGGAAGAGCCTTCCTCTCGGGGGATTGTCCAAGCTCCCAAGTGTTTGTGTTCATTCTGTGGGAATGAAGAGTACTGTTTTCTGCCACAGGGGACCCCCCAGGAGAGGGACTCTAGAGCACAGCAGTGGGTTCCCTCAACTGGAATACACACCATCTATTTAGTCCTGGGTGCCTATGGGCATGGCAAACCACATATTTGGGCTCTTGGTCCAGTCACTGAGAGGCGTTACTTGAATAAGGTACTCACGCTGAGGGTCACAATGTGTGTTTGTGCCCAAGGCGGCCCTCACGCATGTGCGTGGCCTCATGGGTCATGCCGTTTTCTCCAACACTGAAGGTTTGACTCACTGCCAGCAGCAAGGTTTCTTGCCATGGGGTAGGAGGGGTTCTGACTTGTGTGCATCAGAGGGGGTCCCCCCTGTGCAGGGATTGGAGATAAGGTCTAGGTTCCGATGACTGAAAACCCAGGTTGGGAATAGATGGTGGCCTAAGGCAGTGGCGGGTCCAATGTGCTGGGTGTGCAGCCAGCTGTGTCGGTGTCTGTTGGAAGGTCTGGGCTCAGGCTATTTGCGACAGAGCATCACTGTTTAAGGTAGCCTATGCAATTGGGGTGTTGCCGAGGGCCAAGCAGTTTGATCCTCATTTGGGGTTTCTGGGCAGCACCATAGACAATGTTTTTCTCCTGGGAGGCAGGCAGTGTGCTTCAGTGTGGCCCCAGAATTCCCAGTAGGGAGGGATTGTGGGCCAGGAGTGTGAGGACGGAAGTCTGAAAACACAAGCTAGGGTGAGGATTGGAGCCAAGGGCAGAGCAGGCCCAATCGGCAGAGGCTGAATCAAAATCTCCTGCATCTGAAGTCAGGCTGAGAATCAGAAGTTGGTTGAGGATGGAGTATGTGTCCATGATGGCACCTTCATGAAGCGGGGGCCTCATGAGTTTGGGGTCATTTTGTGGGAAGGGTGGAGTCGTGTTGTCTGGCTCATGTGTCTCTCCAAGAAAGGGATTCCAGAGCAGAGCCCAGGTACAGGTGGGGCGACTGAAAAATTCAAACCGTGGTGAGGATTGGGTGCATAGGGGCTTGGCAAGCCCCATATGCGGGCTCTTGGTCCAGGTCCTGACAGGCCTTTCTTTGACATGGGGCTCATGCTGAGGGTCACAGTGTGAATTTGTGCCCAAGCAGCACTCAAGTTTGGGCGTGGCTTCAGGGGCCATGAAGGTTTCTCCCACCCTGAAGGTGTGACTCCATGCCAAGAGCAAGCTTGACAGCCATGGGGAAGGAGGAGTTCTGTTTTGTGCTTGCGATACCCAGCTGTGTGGAGAATTGATATAATGTCTAGGTTCAGATATCTGAAAACCAAGGTTAGGAAGAGGTGACGGCATAAGACCATGGCGTGTCCGAAGTGCTGGGTGTGCGGCCAGCTGTCTCTTTGTCTGTCTGGACGTCTGGCTTCAGGCTGTGTCAGACAGAGCATGAGTGCCGAGAGCAGCATATCCACTTCGGGGACCGTCGAGGCCCGAGCAGGTTGATCATCATCTGGGTTTTCTGGAGAGCCCCATAGGGAAGCGTTTTTCTTCTGTTGGGCAGACACTGGGCTGGGTTGTGGTTCTGGAGTTCCTAGTCCGTAGGGCTTGTTTGCCAGGAGTGTGAGGAAGGAAGTCTGAAAACAAAAGCTAGCATGAGGTTTGGGACCGTGGGCATGGCAGGGCCACTCTGCAGAGGCTGAAACGAGATCTCCTGCACTGAGGTCATGTCAACTATGAGACGTGCCTCAGGCTAGAGTTTTTGTCCAGCATGGCCTCCTCTTGAAGGGTGTGGGGGCTTCATGAAGCCAGGGAGGTTTGCCTACGATGGGATTTGTGAACTACTCCAAACCTCAAGCTTTCCTTCTGCACGACAGTCGAGTCCTACTGGATGGTTCCAGGAGGCCCCATACGGAAAGACTCGAGAGCAGGTGTCTAAGCATGGATGCCTGGGAACGCCACCTCATATTCCCACTCTTTAGGCAGGACAAGGCAGGCTCAATCTGCAGGCTCCTGGGTGAGCTACCCAGTGGGGAGAGTTGAAATGGACTCTCCTGAAGATGAGTCCTACTGTGGCTTGGTGGCCTGGGAGACCTTGGAATGTGGAGGTGGCTCAGGGACTCTGCAGGGTTTTCCAAACTGAGGTGTTTGACACAGCTCCAACAGGGAAGCTTCCCATGTGGAGACGAGAGGAGTTCTGTTCAGTGCCTCAGGAAAGCCCCATATCCTGTTCTTTGAACCAAAGCCTCTGAGGAGTGACACCTGGAACCCAAAGCAAGAGTTGAGATTACGGCCTAAGGGCCTGTCCGGCTCAACCTTCTATCTCTGTTTACACCTGTGGGCATGCCTTCGTGGAGGTAGCTGCTCAGCTTGTGTCCGAATGCCCCTGTGTGTCCAGGGAGCCTCCCAGTAGTGGGATGTCCTCTGGGGCCTTGAGGTTTCTCATATTCTGGAGGTGTGTGTCCAAAGGAATGGACACAGTTTCCCAGGAGAGAGCAGGCACGGTCCAGTGGTATTGCTCCAGAGGACCCAGCCTAGAGGCTGTGTTTGCCAGGGCTGTGGGGACAGATGTCTGAAAAAGCAAACTTGGCTCAGCTAGTGGCCAAGGTAATGGCAGGACTGATCTCCAGTCCGTGAGGGGAGATCCTCTGGATATCAAAGGAGGGCAAGTGGGAGGCAGTCACTCAGGATTTTGTCTCTGGGTGTTGCGTTCACAGTGTCCGGTCAGGGTAGGGGTTGTCTCAGAGGCCGAGGAAGAGCCTTCCTCTCGGGGGATTGTCCAAGCTCCCAAGTGTTTGGGTTCATTCTGTGGGAAGGGAAGAGTATTGTTTTCTGCCACAGGGGACCCCCCAGGAGAGGGACTCTAGAGCCCAGCAGTGGGTTCCCTCAACTGGAATACACACCATCTAGTTAATCCTGGGTGCCTATGGGCATGGCAAGCCACATATGCGGGCTCTTGGTCCAGTCACTGAGAGGCGTTACTTGAATAAGGTACTCACGCTGAGGGTCACAATGTGTGTTTGTGCCCAAGGCGGCCCTAAAGCTTGGGCGTTGCCTCATGGGCCATGTCGTTTTTCCTACACTGAAGGTTTGACTCACTGCCAGCAGCAAGTTTTCTTGCCATGGGGAAGGACGGGTTCTGACTTGTACATCAGGTTCCCCCCTGTGCAGGGATTGGAGATAAGGTCTAGGATCCGATGACTGAAAACCCAGGTTGGGAATGGATGGTGGCCTAAGGCAGTGGCGGGTCCAATGTCCTAGGAGTGCAGCCAGCTGTGTCGGTGTCTGTTGGAAGGTCTTGGCTCAGGCTATTTGTGACAGAGCATCAGTGTTTAAGGTAGCCTATGCAATTGGGGTGTTGCCGAGGGCCAAGCAGTTTGATCCTCATTTGGGGTTTCTGGGCAGCACCATAGACAATGTTTTTCTCCTGGGAGGCAGGCAGAGTGCTTCAGTGTGGCCCCAGAATTCCCAGTAGGGAGGGTTTGTGGGCAAGGAGTGTGAGGACGGAAGTCTGAAAACACAAGCTAGGGTGAGGATTGGAGCCAAGGGCAGAGCAGGCCCACTCTGCAGAGGCTGAATCAAAATCTCCTGCATCTGAAGTCAGGCTGAGGATCAGACGTTGGCTGAGGCTGGAGTATGTGTCCATGATGGCACCTTCAGGAAGCGGGGGCCTCATGAGGCCAAGGAAGTTTTCCCACGCTGAGTTTGGAGGTTGCCCCAAACCACAAGGTTTCCTTCTGCGGGACATTCGAGTCCTGTTGCATGGCTCCAGGACATACCATATGGAAGGACTGGAGAGCAGGGTTCGAAGGATGGATCCCTGTATAGCATTCCTCGCATTCCAATTGGCCATTAGCGACAAGATATGTTTGATCTGCTGCCTCTGGGTCACGCTACCCAGGGGGCTGAGTTGAAATGGCCTCTCCGGAGGATGCTTCATAATGTGCGTTTGGGTCCATGGAGACCTTGGAATGTGCTCGTTGTTCGGTGGCCTTGCGGAACTCTCCTACCTGAAGGGTTTGATACATCCCCAGTAAGAAAGCTGCCCATGTGGAGACGAGAGATGCTTGGTTTGGTGCCTCAGAAAAGCCCCATGTGCTGGTCTACGAAAACAGTCCTCTGAGAACGGACACATGGAAACAAAGCTAAGGTTCATATTAGGGCCTGGGGGCCTGTCCATTTCAACCTTCTGTCTCTGGGGACACTGTCTGAGAATCTAAGTGGAGATAGTTGCTCTGCTGGTGTCAGAGAGCCCCTCTTAGTCCAGGGTGGCCTACCTATTGATGGCCTCAGGGGCCTTGGAGCTTTTCCCTAAACTGTAGGGTTGTGGTCAATGGATTGGACACACTTTCCTTAGAGAGGGCCGGCACAATCTTTCGCTGTGGCTTCAGAGGCCCTAGCCTGGAGGTTGTGTGGGTCCATGCTGTGGGCACAGAAGTCTTAAAACACAAAGTCAGCTTATGAGTGGCGCCTAGGGTATGACAGGCCGGATGTACAGCCCGAGAGGGAACTCCTGGGCCTCTGAATAAAGGGCGAGTGGAAGGCGTTCCTTCAGGCTTTTGTCTCTGGATGCTGTGTCCGGGATAGCCGTGGATTGGAGCGGTGGCCTCAGGGACTGTGGACGAGTATCCCTCTCTGGGGATTTGTCCCAGCTCCCAAGAGTTTGGGGACATTTTGAGGGAAGGGTGGAGTCGTGTTGTCTGGCTCATGTGTCTCTCCAAGAAAGGGATTCCAGAGCAGAGCCCAAGTACAGGTGGGGCGACTGGAAAACTCAAACACTGGTGAGGATTGGGTGCATAGGGGCTTGGCAAGCCCCATATGCGGGCTCTTGGTCCAGGTCCTGACAGGCCTTTCTTTGACATGGGGCTCATGCTGAGGGTCACAGTGTGAATTTGTGCCCAAGAAGCACTGAAGTTTGGGCGTGACTTCAGGGGCCATGAAGGTTTCACCCACCCTGAAGGTGTGACTCCATGCCAAGAGCAAGCTTGACAGCCATGGGGAAGGAGGAGTTCTGTTTTGTGCTTGCGATACCCAGCTGTGTGGAGAATTGATATAATGTCTAGGTTCAGATATCTGAAAACCAAGGTTAGGAAGAGGTGACGGCATAAGACCATGGCGTGTCCGAAGTGCTGGGTGTGCGGCCATCTGTCTCCTTGTCTGTCTGGACGTCTGGCTTCAGGCTGTGTCAGACAGTGCATGAGTGCCCAGGGCATCCTTTCCAGTTCGGGTACCGTCGAGGCCCGAGCAGGTTGATCCTCATCAGGGTTTTCTGGAGAGCCCCACAGGGAAACGTTTTTCTTCCGTTGGGCAGACACTGGGCTGGGTTTTGGTTCTGGAGTTTCTGGTCCGGAGGGCTTGTTTGCCAGGAGTGTGAGGAAGGAAGTCTGAAAACACAAGGTTGCGTGAGGTTTGGGACCGAGGGTACAGCAGGCCCACTCTGCAGAGGCTGAATCGAGATCTCCTGCACTGAGGTCATGTCAACTATGAGACGTGCCTCAGGCTAGAGTTTTTGTCCAGCATGCCCTCTTCCTGAAGGGTGAGGGCTTCATTAGGCCAGGGAGGTTTGCCTACGAGGGGATTTGTGAACTACTCCAAACCTCAAGGTTTCCTTCTGCACGAGAGTAGAGTCCTATTGGATGGTTCCAGGAGGCCCCATACGGAAAGACTCGAGAGCAGATGTCTAAGCATGGATGCCTGGGAACGCCACCTCATATACCCACTCTTTAGTCAGGACAAGGCAGGCTCAATCTGCAGGCTCCTGGGTGAGCTACCCAGAGGGGAGAGTTAAATGGACTCTCCTGAAGATGAGTCCTACTGTGGCTTGGTGGCCTGGGAGACCTTGGAATGTGGAGGTGGCTCAGGGACTCTGCAGGGTTCTCCAAACTGAGGTGTTTGACACATCTCCAACAGGGAAGCTTCCCATGTGGAGAGGAGAGGAGTTCTGTTCAGTGCCTCAGGAAAGCCCCATATCCTGTTCTTCGAACCAAAGCCTCTGAGGAGTAACACCTGGAACCCAAAGCAAGAGTTGAGATTACGGCCTAAGGGCCTGTCCGGCTCAACCTTCTATCTCTGTTGACATCTGTGGGCATGCCTTCGTGGAGGTAGCTGCTCAGCTTGTGTCCGAATGCCCCTGTGTGTCCAGGGAGCCTCCCAGTAGTGGGATGTCCTCGGGGGCCTTGAGGTTTCTCATATTCTGGAGGTGTGTGGCCAAAGGAATGGATACAGTTTCCCAGAAGAGAGCATGCACGGTCCTGTGGTATGGCTCCAGAGGACCCAGCCTAGAGGCTGTGTTTGCCAGGGCTGTGGGGACAGATGTCTGAAAAAGCAAACTTGGCTCAGCTAGTGGCCAAGGTAATGGCAGGACTGATCTCCAGTCCGTGAGGGGAGATCCTCTGGATATCAAAGGAGGGCAAGTGGGAGGCAGTCACTCAGGATTTACAGTGTCCGGTCAGGGTAGGGGTTGTCTCAGAGGCCGAGGAAGAGCCTTCCTCTCGGGGGATTGTCCAAGCTCCCAAGTGTTTGTGTTCATTCTGTGGGAATGAAGAGTACTGTTTTCTGCCACAGGGGAACCCCCAGGAGAGGGACTCTAGAGCACAGCAGTGGGTTCCCTCAACTGGAATACACACCATCTATTTAGTCCTGGGTGCCTATGGGCATGGCAAACCACATATTTGGGCTCTTGGTCCAGTCACTGAGAGGCGTTACTTGAATAAGGTACTCACGCTGAGGGTCACAATGTGTGTTTGTGCCCAAGGCGGCCCTCACGCATGTGCGTGGCCTCATGGGTCATGCCGTTTTCTCCAACACTGAAGGTTTGACTCACTGCCAGCAGCAAGGTTTCTTGCCATGGGGTAGGAGGGGTTCTGACTTGTGTGCATCAGAGGGGGTCCCCCCTGTGCAGGGATTGGAGATAAGGTCTAGGTTCCGATGACTGAAAACCCAGGTTGGGAATAGATGGTGGCCTAAGGCAGTGGCGGGTCCAATGTGCTGGGTGTGCAGCCAGCTGTGTCGGTGTCTGTTGGATGGTCTGGGCTCAGGCTATTTGCCTCAGAGCATCAGTGTTTAAGGTAGCCTATGCAATTGGGGTGTTGCCGAGGGCCAAGCAGTTTGATCCTCATTTGGGGTTTCTGGGCAGCACCATAGACAATGATTTTCTCCTGGGAGGCAGGCAGAGTGCTTCATTGTGGCCCCAGAATTCCCAGTAGGGAGGGCTTGTGGGCCTGGAGTGAGAGGACGGAAGTCTGAAAACACAAGCTAGGGTGAGGATTGGAGCCAAGGGCAGAGCAGGCCCATTCTGCAGAGGCTGAATCAAAATCTCCTGCATCTGAAGTCAGGCTGAGGATCAGACGTTGGCTGAGGCTGGAGTATGTGTCCATGATGGCACCTTCATGAAGCGGGGGCCTCATGAGGCCAAGGAATTTTTCCCACGCTGAGTTTGGAGGTTGCCCCAAACCACAAGGTTTCCTTCTGCGGGACATTCGAGTCCTGTTGCATGGCTCCAGGACATACCATACGGAAGGACTGGAGAGCAGGGTTCGAAGGATGGATCCCTGTACAACATGCCTCGCATTCCAATTGGCTATTAGCGATAAGATATGTTTGATCTGGGGCCTCTGGAACACGCGACCCAGGGGGCTGAGTTGAAATGTCCTCTCCTGAGGATGCGTCATAATGTGCGTTTGGGTCCATGGAGACCTTGGAATGTGCTGGTTGTTCAGTGGCCCTGCGGAACTCTCCTACCTGAAGGGTTTGATACATCCCCAGTAAGAAAGCTGCCCATGTGGAGACGAGAGATGCTTGGTTTGGTGCCTCAGAAAAGCCCCATATGCTGGTCTACGAAAACAGTCCTCTGAGAACGGACACATGGTACAAAGCTAAGTTTCATATTAGGGCCTGGGGGTCTGTCCATTTCAACCTTCTGCCTCTGGGGACACTTTCTGAGAGTCTAAATGAAGATAGTTGCTCTGCTGGTGTCAGAGAGCCCCTCTTAGTCCAGGGTGGCCTACACTATTGATGTCCTCAGGGGCCTTGGAGCTTTTCCCTAACCTGTAGGGCTGTGGTCAATGGATTGGGCACACTTTCCTTGGATAGGGCAGGCACAAACTTTCGCTGTGGCTCCAGAGGCCCTAGCCTGGAGGTGTGTGGGTCCAGGCTGTGGGCACAGAAGTCTGAAAACACAAACTCAGCTTATGAGTGGTGCTTAGTGTATGGCAGGCCGGATGTACAGCCCGAGAGGGAACTCCTGGGCCTCTGAAACAAGGGCGAGTGGGAGGCGTTCCTTCAGGCTTTTGTCTCTGGATGCTGTGTCCGGGATAGCCGTGAATTTGAGGGGTGGCCTCAGGGACTGTGGACGAGTATCCCTCTCTGGGGATTTGTCCCATCTTCCAAGACTGGGGTCATTTTGTGGGAAGGGTGGAGTCGTGTTGTCTGGCTCATGTGTCTCTCCAAGAAAGGGATTCCTGAACAGAGGCCCAGGTACGGGCGGGGTGACTGAAATCTCAAACCCTGGTGAGGATTGGGTGCATAGGGGCTTGGCAAGCCCCATATGCGGGCTCTGTCCAGGCCCTGACAGGCCTTTCTTTGACATGGGGCTCATGCTAGGGTCACAGTGTGAATTTGTTCCCAATCAGCACTCAAGTGCTGCTTGGGCACTACCTGAAGGGTTTGATACATCCCCAGTAAGAAAGCTCCCCATGTGGAGACGAGAGGAGTTCTGTTCAGTGCCTCAGGAAAGCCCCATATCCTGTTCTTCAAACCAAAGTTTCTGAGGATTAACACCTGGAACCCAAAGCAAGAGTTGAGATTATGGCCTAAGGGCCTGTCCGGCTCAACCTTCTATCTCTGTTGACATCTGTGTGCATGCCTTCGTGGAGGTAGCTGCTCAGCTTGTGTCCGAATGCCCCTGTGTGTCCAGGGAGGCTCCCAGTAGTGGGATGTCCTCGGGGGCCTTGAGCTTTCTCATATTCTGGAGGTGTGTGTCCAAAGGAATGGACACAGTTTCCCAGGAGAGAGCAGGCACGGTCCTGTGGTATGGCTCCAGAGGACCCAGCCTAGAGGCTGTGTTTGCCAGGGCTGTGGGGACTGATGTCTGAAAAAGCAAACTTGGCTCAGGAAGGGGCCAAGGTAATGGCAGGCCTGATCTCCAGTCCGTGAGGGGAGATTCTCTGGATATCAAAGGAGGGCAAGTGGGAGGCAGTTGCTCAGGCTTTTGTCTCTGGGTGTTGCGTTCACAGTATCCAGTCAGGGTAGGGGTTGCCTCAGGGGCCGAGGAAGAGCCTTCCTCTCGGGGGATTGTCCAAGCTCCCATGTGTTTGGGTTCATTCTGTGGGAAGTGAAGAGTACTGTTTTCTGCCAGAAAGGACCCCCCAGGAGAGGGACTCTAGAGCACAGCAGTGGGTTCCTTCAACTGGAATACACACCATCTAGTTAGTTATGAGTGCCTATGGGCATGGCAGGGACTATATGCAGGATCTTTGTCACGAACCTGACAGGCCTTTCTTTGACATGGGGCTCATGCTAGGGTCACAGTATGAATTTGTGCCCAAGCAGCACTCATGTTTTGGCGTGGCATCAGGGGCCATGAAGGGTTCCCCACGTGAAGGTTGACTCCATGTGAAGAACAAGCATTACAGCCATGTGGAAGGCAGAGTTCTGATTGTGATTCCGATACACAAACTCAGCTTTTTTTGGGGACGTCGGTATGGCAGGCCCAATATACAAACAATGAGAAGAACTCATGAAGATTTGAATATAGAGCGAGTCTGAGGCGCTTGCTCAGGCATTTGTCTCTGGAATTTGTATCAGCAATGGCCGTAGAATGTCGGGGATGCCTCATGGGCCATGGACGAATCTACCTCTATGAGGATTTCGCCCGATTCCCAATTTTTTTTCGTCAAACTGTGGGATGGGAGGACTCCTTTCAGTTTTGTTACCTCAGGTGTCCCACGAAAAGAGGAATTCCAAGCAAAGCCGTGGGGAAGACTGAAGGGACCACCAGAACTATGGTTCAAAATTGGGGACTAGGGGCATGGCAAGCCCAATATGCTATCTCTTCATCCAGCCACTGAGAGGCCTTACTTGAGGACTTTGGTCAGGCTGAGGGTCACAATGTGTGTTTGTGACCAATGTAGCCTCTGAGCATGGCGGGGCCTCATGGGCAACACTGGATTCAACTACACTGAAAGTTGGACAACATGCCAACCACAAGGTATCTTGCCATGGGGAAGGAGTTCTGATTTCTGCATCCCGTTCAACCCTGGGCAGTGATTGGAGGTAAGGTCTAGAATCTAAAGCCTGAAAACCGAGGTTGGGAAGAGATGATGACCTAAGGCCATGGCGGCTCGATGTGCTCAGTGTGCGGCCAGCTGTCTGGGACGGGCCAGGGAGTCCAGGCTCAGGCTGTGTCAGAAAGGGCATTAGTGCCCTGGTCAGCCTATGTATTTGGGGTAAAGCCAAGGTCGGTGTAGGTTGATCCTCATTTGGGGTTACTGGGTAGCCCCAGAGGACAATGTTTTTCTTCTGGAGGGCCGGCAGAGTGCTGCATTGTAGTTCTGGATTGCCAAACTGGAGGGCTTGTGGGCCAGTAGTCTGACGACAAAAGTCTGAGAACACAAGCTAGGCTTAGGTTTCTGGGTGAGGCCATGGCAGGCACAATCTACAGACCTGAATCGACATCTCGTGCATCTGAAGTCAGGGCGAGGATCAGACGATCGCTCAGGTTGGAGTTTCTGTCCCTGATTGCCCCTTCATGAATGGGGTGGCATCACGAGGCCATGGGTGTTTTCCCACGATGGGAGTTGTGAAAAGCTCCAAACTGCATAGAGTCTTCTGCAGGACAATTGAGACCTGTTGTTTGGCTCCAGGCCAATGATTCTGAGCAGGGTTCTAAGGATGGATGGCTGGGTAGCCCACCTCGCATTCCAATTGTCTCCCAGCAACAAGACAGGTTAGATCTCCTGGATCTGTGGGGAGCAACCGAGGACGCTGAGTTGAAATGGACACCCCTGGGGATGGGTCCTAACGTGCTTTTGTGTCTATGGAGACCTTGGAATGAAACGGTGGCACTGGGGCCCTAAAGGGTTCTCCTAAACAGAGGCTTTGACACAGCTCCAACGTACAAGTTTCCCATGTGTAGATGAGATGTTTTCTGATGGGTGAGTCCTGAAACAGCTATATGCTGCTTTTGAAATCCAGGCCTCTGAGGAGAGATGCCTGGAAAACAAAGCAATGGATCTGATTAGTGCCTAGGGGCCTGTTCTTTCCTTTTTACCTCTGGGGACATCTGTCTATGGGTCTGAGTGCAGGTAGGTGCTCAGTTGGGCTCAGATTGCCCCTGTTTTACCTGGGATGCCACCACAATTGAGATGGATCAGGGACTTTGGAGGTTTATCCTATTAGAAGGGTTGTGGCCATTGGAATGGGCACACAAAATTCCCTTGGAGAGAGCAAGTACAGTCCTCAGGTTTGGCTCCAGGGTTCTGAGCCTGTAGGTTGTGTAGGCCAGGGCTGTTTGGACAGTTGTCTGAAAACACAAACTCGGCTTATGTTTCGGGTCATAGGTATGGCAGGACTGATCTACAGACCATGAGGAGAACTCTTCGGGATTTGAAAGAAGGGCGAGTGTGAGGTCCTGCTCAAGTTTTTGTCTCTGGATATCGTGTCACTCATGGTCGTGGAATTTCTGGGTGACTTCATGGGAAATGGACGAGTCTTACTCTCTGGTGGTTTGGCCCCGTCCAAAGAGTGTGGGGTCATTCTGTGGGCAGGAAGAAGTACGTTTTATTTTGCTGTTGTTGTTGTTGTTTTTTTCTTTTTTAACCTCAGGTGTCCCACCAAATGAGGGATTCCAGAGTAAAGCCCTAGGGAGGGGCGACTGGACAATCAGAAATCTGGTTAAAAATTGGGGCCTAGGGACATGTCAAGCCCATTATGACATCTAATGGTCCAGCCACTGAGAGGACTTACTAGAGGACAGGACTCATGCTGAGGGTCACAATGCGTGTGTTTGCACTCGTCGCACTCAAGAATGGGCGGGGCCGCAGGGTGAATGCTGGTTTCTCCTACACTGAACGTTGGACAACGTGCCAACCACAAGGGTTCTTGCCATGGGTAAGGAGGAGTTCTGACTTCTGCATCACACTCACCCCTGGGCAGTGATCGGAGATTAAGTCTCGGTTCTGAAGTCTGAAAACTGAGGTAGGAAAGAAATGATGACCTAAGGCCATGGCTTGTTTTATGTGCTCAGTGTGCGGTCAGCTTTCTGGGTGTTGGTCAGGAGGTCCGGGCTCAGGTTGTGTTCGACAGTGCATTAGTGCCCAGGTTAGACTATATAATTTGGGTAAAGTCGAGTGCTGTGTAGGTTTATCCTCATTTAAGTTGCCTGGGTAGCTCATGAGGCAATATTTTTTTTTTTTCTAGAGGGCAGGCAGAGTGCTGCATTGTGGGTCCGGAATTGCCAAACTTGAGGGTTTCGGGGCCAGGAGTGTGAGGACGGAAGTCTGAGAAGAAAAGCTAGACTTGGGTTTCAGGGCGAGGGCAAGGCAGGTACCCCCTGCAGATCTGACGTATATCTCATGCATCTGAATTCAGGGCGAGGATCAGACGTTGGCTCAGGTTGGAGTTTCTGAGCATGACGGCCACTTCATGAAGAGAGCGGGATCTCGAGGCCATTGAGGTTTTCCCACGTTGGGAGTTTTGGGAAGCCCCCTTCAAGGATTCCTTCTGTGGGACAATTGAGACCTGTTGGACAGCTCCAGGTCATCCCATATGGAATGACTCCAGAGCACCGTTCGTGAATGGATGCCTGGGAAGCCCGCCTCGCATTCCAATTGTCTCCTAGCAACAAGACAGTTTAGATCTGATGGCTCTGCGGGAGCAACCTGGGTGGCTGAGTTGAAATGGACTTTCCTGAGGATGGGTCCTAATGTGTTTTTGTGTCCATGAGGGCCTTGGAATGGGGCGGTGGCACCGGGACCCTGAAGTACTCTCCTAAGCTTTGGACATGGCTCCCATGCACAGGTTTCCTTGTGGAGACGAGATGAGTTCTGATGGGTGCCTCAGGAAAACCCCTATGCTCGTATTGGAATCAGGCTTTTGAGGATACATGCCTGTAACCCAAAGCAATGGATCCTATTATGGCCTAGGGTCCTGTCTGGTTCAATCTTCTTCTCTGGGGACATCCATCTATGGTATGAATGGAGGTCGATTATCAGCTGGTGTCAGACAGCCCTTGTTTGTTCCGGGCGACCTACACTATTGGGATGGCCTCAGGGACTTTGGAGGTTTCTCCTAATTTGTACGATTTTGGACCATGGAATGGGCAGAATTCCCATGGATTGGTAGGCACAGTCCTAATGTGTGGCTCCAGGGGCCCAGCCTGGAGGGTGTGGGGCCCAAGACTTTGAGGACAGAAGTCTGAAAACACAAACTCAGCTTAGGTTTGGGGACGTAGGTATGGCAGTCCCGATCTACAAACCATGAGAAGAACTCTTCAGGATATGAAGAAAGTGCGAGTCTGAGGCGCTTGCTCAGGCTTTTGTCTCTGGATTTTGTATCAGCGATGGCCGTGGAATGTCGGGGAGGCCTCATGGGCCATGGACGAATCTTCCTCTCTGAGGATTTGGCCCGATTCCCAATTGCTTTTCGTCAATCTGTGGGATGGGAGGTCTCCTTTCAGTTTTGTTACCTCAGGTGTCCCACCAAAAGAGGAATTCCAAAGCGAAGCCGTGGGGAAGACTGAAGGGACAACCCGAACTATGGTTAAAAATTGGGGCCTAGGGGCATGGCAAGCCCAATATTCTATCTCTTCATCCAGCCACTGAGTGGCCTTACTTGAGGACTGGGCTCAGCCTGAGCGTCACAATGTGTGTTTGTGACCAATGTGGCCCGCGAGCATGGGCGGGGCCTCATGGGCCACACTGGTTTCAACTACACTGAACGTTAGACAACATGCCAACCACAAGGTTTCTTGCCATGGGGAAGGAGTTCTGATTTCTACATCACCTTCAACCCTGGGCAGTGATTGGAGATAAGGTCTAGGTTCTGAAACCTGAAAACCGAGTTTGGGAAGAGATGACGACCTAAGGCCATGGCGGCTGGATGTGCTCAGTGTCGGCCAGCTGTCTGGGAGGGGCCAGGGGGTCCAGGCTCAGTCTGTCTCAGAAAGGGCATTAGTGCCCTGGTCAGCCTATGTATTTGGGGTACAGCCAATGTCGGTGCAGGTTGATCCTCATTTGGGGTTACTGGGTAGCCCCAGAGGACAATGTTTTTCTTCTGGAGGGCCGGCAGAGTGCTGCATTGTAGTTCTGGATTGCCAAACTGGAGGGCTTGTGGGCCAGTAGTCTGACGACAAAAGTCTGAGAACACAAGCTAGGCTTAGGTTTCTGGGTGAGGCCATGGCAGGCACAATCTACAGACCTGAATCGACATCTCGTGCATGTGAAGTCAGGGCGAGGATCAGACGATCGCTCAGGTTGGAGTTTCTGTCCTTGATGGCCCCTTCATGAATGGGGGGGGCATCACGAGGCCATGGGTGTTTTCCCAAGATGGGAGTTGTGAAAAGCTCCAAACTGCAGAAAGTCTTCTGCAGGGCAATTGAGACCTGTTGTTTGGCTCCAGGCCAATGATTCTGAGCAGGGTTCTAAGGATGGATGGCTGGGTAGCCCACCTCGCATTCCAATTGTCTCCCAGCAACAAGACAGGTTAGATCTCCTGGATCTGTGGGGAGCAACCGAGGACGCTGAGTTGAAATGGACACCCCTGGGGATGGGTCCAAACGTGCTTTTGTGTCTATGGAGACCTTGGAATGAAGCGGTGGCACTGGGGCCCTAAAGGGTTCTCCTAAACAGAGGCTTTGACACAGCTCCAATGTGCAAGTTTCCCATGTGTAGATGAGATGTTTTCTGATGGGTGAGTCAAGAAACAGCTATATGCTGCTTTTGAAATCCAGGCCTCTGAGGAGAGATGCCTGGAAACCAAAGCAATGGATCTGATTAGTGCCTAGGGGCCTGTTCTTTCCTTTTTACCTCTGGGGACATCTGTCTATGTGTCTGAGTGCAGGTAGGTGCTCAGTTGGGCTCAGATTGCCCCTGTTTTTTCCTGGGAAGCCACCAGTATTGAGATGGATCAGGGACTTTGGAGGTTTATCCTATTAGAAGGGTTGTGGCCATTGGAATGGGCACACACAATTCCCTTGGAGAGGGCAAGTACAGTCCTCAGGTTTGGCTCCAGGCGCCTGAGCCTGTAGGTTGTGTAGGCAAGGGCTGTTTGGACAGTTGTCTGAAAACACAAACTCGGCTTATGTTTTGGGTAATAGGTATGGCAGAACTGATCTACAGACCATGAGGAGAACTCTTCGGGATTTGAAAGAAGGGCGAGTGTGAGGCTCTGCTCAAGTTTTTGGCCTGGATATCGTGTCACTCATGGTCGTTGAATTTCTGGGTGACTTCATGGGAAATGGACGAGTCTTACTCTCTGGTGGTTTGGCCCCGTCCAAAGAGTTTGGGGTCATTCTGTGGGCTGGAAGAAGTCCGTTTTTTTGTTGTTGTTGTTGTTGTTGTTGTTGTTTTCTTTTTTAACCTCAGGTGTCCCACCAAATGATGGATTCCAGAGTAGAGCCCTTGGGAGGGGCGACTGGACAATCAGAAATCTGGTTAAAAATTGGGGCCTAGGGACATGTCAAGCCCAATATGACATCTAATGGTCCAGCCACTGAGAGGACTTACTAGAGGACAGGACTCATGCTGAGGGTCACAATGCGTGTGTATGCACTCGTCGCACTCAAGAATGGGCGGGGCCGCAGGGTGAATGCTGGTTTCTCCTACACTGAACGTTGGACAACGTGCCAACCACAAGGGTTCTTTCCATGGGTAAGGAGGAGTTCTGACTTCTGCATCACACTCACCCCTGGGCAGTGATTGGAGATAATGTCTCGGTTTTGAAGTCTGAAGACTGAGGTAGGAAAGAGATGATGACCTAAGGCCATGGCGGGTTTTATGTGCTCAGTGTGCGGTCAGCTTTCTGGGTGTTGCTCAGGATGTCCGGGCTCAGGTTGTGTTCGACAGTGCATTAGTGCCCAGGTTAGACTATATAATTTGGGTAAAGTCGAGTGCTGTGTAGGTTTACCCTCATTTAAGTTGCCTGGGCAGCTCATGAGGCAATAATTTTTTTTTCTAGAGGGCAGGCAGAGTGCTGCATTGTGGGTCCGGAATTGCCAAACTTGTGGGCTTCGGGGCCAGGAGTGTGAGGACGGAAGTCTGAGAAGACAAGCTAGACTTGGGTTTCAGGGCGAGGGACGGCAGGTACCCCCTGCAGATCTGAACCAATATCTCATGCATCTGAAGTCAGGGTGAGGATCAGACGTTGGCTCAGGTTGGAGTTTCTGAGCATGACGGTCACTTCATGAAGGGAGCGGAATCTCGAGGCCATTGAGGTTTTCCCACGTTGGGAGTTTTGGGATGCCCCCTTCAAGGATTCCTTCTGTGGGACAATTGAGACCTGTTGGACAGCTCCAGTACATCCCATATGGAATGAATCCAGAGCACCGTTCGCGAATGGATGCCTGGGAAGCACGCCTCGCATTCCAATTGTTTCCTAGCAACAAGGCAGTTTAGATCTGATGGCTCTGCGGGAGCAACCGGGGTGGCTGAGTTGAAATGGACTTTCCTGAGGATGGGTCCTAATGTGTTTTTGTGTCCATGAGGGCCTTGGAATGGGGCGGTGGCACCAGGACCCTGAAGTACTCTCCTAAGATTTGGACATGGCTCCCATGCACAGGTTTCCTTGTGGAGACGAGATGAGTTCTGATGGGTGCCTCAGGAAAACCCCTATGCTCGTATTGGAATCATGCTTTTGAGGATACATGCCTGTAACCCAAAGCAATGGATCCTATTATGGCCTAGGGTCCTGTCTGGTTCAATCTTCTTCTCTGGGGACATCCATCTATGGTATGAGTGGAGGTCGATTATCAGCTGGTGTCAGACAGCCCTTGTTTGTTCCGGGCGACCTACACTATTGGGATGGCCTCAGGGACTTTGGAGGTTTCTCCTAATTTGTACGATTTTGGACCATGGAATGGGCAGAATTCCCATGGATTGGTAGGCACAGTCCTAATGTGTGGCTCCAGGGGCCCAGCCTGGAGGTTGTGGGGCCCAAGACTTTGAGGACAGAAGTCTGAAAACACAAACTCAGCTTAGGTTTGGGGACGTAGGTATGGCAGGCCCGATCTACAAACCATGAGAAGAACTCTTCAGGATATGAAGAAAGTGCGAGTCTGAGGCGCTTGCTCAGGCTTTTGTCTCTGGATTTTGTATCAGCGATGGCCGTGGAATGTCGGGGAGGCCTCATGGGCCATGGACGAGTCTTCCTCTCTGAGGATTTGGCCCGATTCCCAATTGCTTTTCGTCAATCTGTGGGATGGGAGGTCTCCTTTCAGTTTTGTTACCTCAGGTGTCCCACCAAAAGAGGAATTCCAAAGCGAAGCCGTGGGGAAGACTGAAGGGACAACCCGAACTATGGTTAAAAATTGGGGCCTAGGGGCATGGCAAGCCCAATATTCTATCTCTTCATCCAGCCACTGAGTGGCCTTACTTGAGGACTGAGCTCAGCCTGAGCGTCACAATGTGTGTTTGTGACCAATGTGGCCCGCGAGCATGGGCGGGGCCTCATGGGCCACACTGGTTTCCACTACACTGAACGTTGGACAACATGCCAACCACAAGGTTTCTTGCCATGGGAAAGGAGTTCTGATTTCTACATCACATTCAACCCTGGGCAGTGATTGGAGATAAGGTCTAGGTTCTGAAACCTGAAAACCGAGTTTGGGAAGAGATGAAGACCTAAGGCCATGGCGGCTGGATGTGCTCAGTGTCGGCCAGCTGTCTGGGAGGTTTAGGGGGTCCAGGCTCAGGCTGTGTCAGAAAGGGCATTAGTGCCCTGGTCAGCCTATGTATTGGGGGTACAGCCAAGGTCGGTGCAGGTTGATCCTCATTTGGGGTTACTGGGTAGCCCCAGAGGACAATGTTTTTTTTCTGGAGGGCCGGCAGAGTGCTGCATTGTAGTTCTGGATTACCAAACTGGTGGGCTTGTGGGCCAGTAGTCTGACGACAAAAGTCTGAGAACACAAGCTAGGCTTAGGTTTCTGGGTGAGGCCATGGCAGGCACAATCTACAGACCTGAATCGAGATCTCGTGCATCTGAAGTCAGGGCGAGGATAAGACGATCGCTCAGGTTGGAGTTTCTGTCCCTGATGGCCCCTTCATGAATGGGGGGGTATCACGAGGCCATGGGTGTTTTCCCACGATGGGAGTTGTGAAAAGCTCCAAACTGCAGAGAGTCTTCTGCAGGACAATTGAGACCTGTTGTTTGGCTCCAGGCCAATGATTCTGAGCAGGGTTCTAAGGATGGATGGCTGGGTATCCCACCTCGCAATCCAATTGTCTCCCAGCAACAAGACAGGTTAGATCTCCTGGATCTGTGGGGAGCAACCGAGGACGCTGAGTTGAAATGGACACTCCTGGGGATGGGTCCTAACGTGCTTTTGTGTCTATGGAGACCTTGGAATGAAGCGGTGGCACTGGGGCCCTAAAGGGTTCTCCTAAACAGAGGCTTTGACACAGCTCCAATGTGCAAGTTTCCCATGTGTAGATGAGATGTTTTCTGATGGGTGAGTCAAGAAACAGCTATATGCTGCTTTTGAAATCCAGGCCTCTGAGGAGAGATGCCTGGAAACCAAAGCAATGGATCTGATTAGTGCCTAGGGGCCTGTTCTTTCCTTTTTACCTCTGGGCACATCTGTCTATGGGTCTGAGTGCAGGTAGGTGCTCAGTTGGGCTCAGATTGCCCCTGTCTTTCCTGGGAAGCCACCACTATTGAGATGGATCAGGGACTTTGGAGGTTTATCCTATTAGAAGGGTTGTGGCCATTGGAATGGGCACACACAATTCCCTTGGAGAGGATAAGTACAGTCCTCAGGTTTGGCTCCAGGCGCCTGAGCCTGTAGGTTGTGTAGGCCAGGGCTGTTTGGACAGTTGTCTGAAAACACAAACTCGGCTTATGTTTCGGGTCATAGGTATGGCAGGACTGATCTACAGACCATGAGGAGAACTCTTCGGGATTTGAAAGAAGGGCGAGTGTGAGGCTCTGCTCAAGTTTTTGTCTCTGGATATCGTGTCACTCATGGTCGTGGAATTTCTGGGTGACTTCATGGGAAATGGACGAGTCTTACTCTCTGGTGGTTTGGTCCCGTCCAAAGGGTTTGCGGTCATTCTGTGGGCTGGAAGAAGTCCGTTTTTTTTTTTTTTTTTGTTGTTGTTGTTGTTTTTTTCTTTTTTAACCTCAGGTGTCCCACCAAATGATGGATTCCAGAGTAGAGCCCTGGGGAGGGGCGACTGGACAATCAGAAATCTGGTTAAAAATTGGGGCCTAGGGACATGTCAAGCCCAGTATGACATCTAATGGTCCAGCCACTGAGAGGACTTACTAGAGGACAGGACTCATGCTGAGGGTCACAATGCGTGTGTATGCACTCGTCGCACTCAAGAATGGGCGGGGCCGCAGGGTGAATGCTGGTTTCTCCTACACTGAACGTTGGACAACGTGCCAACCACAAGGGTTCTTGCCATGGGTAAGGAGGAGTTCTGACTTCTGCATCACAATCACCCCTGGGCAGTGATTGGAGATAATGTCTCGGTTTTGAAGTCTGAAAACTGAGGTAGGAAAGAGATGATGACCTAAGGCCATGGCGGGTTTTATGTGCTCAGTGTGCGGTCAGCTTTCTGGGTGTTGGTCAGGAGTTCCGGGCTCAGGTTGTGTTCGACAGTGCATTAGTGCCCAGGTTAGACTATATGATTTGGGTAAAGTCGAGTGCTGTGTAGGTTTACCCTCATTTAAGTTGCCTGGGCAGCTCATGAGGCAATAATTTTTTTTTCTAGAGGGCAGGCAGAGTGCTGCATTGTGGGTCCGGAATTGCCAAACTTGAGGGCTTCGGGGCCAGGAGTGTGAGGACGGAAGTCTGAGAAGACAAGCTAGACTTGGGTTTCAGGGCGAGGGCACGGCAGGTACCCCCTGCAGATCTGAACCAATATCTCATGCATCTGAAGTCAGGGCGAGGATCAGACTTTGGCTCAGGTTGGAGTTTCTGAGCATGACGGCCGCTTCATGAAGGGAGCGGAATCTCGAGGCCATTGAGGTTTTCCCACGTTGGGAGTTTTGGGATGCCCCCTTCAAGGATTCCTTCTGTGGGACAATTGAGACCTTTTGGACAGCTCCAGGACATCCCATATGGAATGACTCCAGAGCACCGTTCGCGAATGGATGCCTGGGAAGCCCGCCTCGCATTCCAATTGTCTCCTAGCAACAAGACAGTTTAGATCTGATGGCTCTGCGGGAGCAACCGGGGTGGCTGAGTTGAAATGGACTTTCCTGAGGATGGGTCCTAATGTGTTTTTGTGTCCATGAGGGCCTTGGAATGGGGCGGTGGCACCGGGACCCTGAAGTACTCTCCTAAGCTTTGGACATGGCTCCCATGCACAGGTTTCCTTGTGGAGACGAGATGAGTTCTGATGGGTGCCTCAGGAAAACCCCTATGCTCGTATTGGAATCAGGCTTTTGAGGACTCATGCCTGTAACCCAAAGCAATGGATCCTATTATGGCCTAGGGTCCTGTCTGGTTCAATCTTCTTCTCTGGGGACATCCATCTATGGTATGAGTGGAGGTCGATTATCAGCTGGTGTCAGACAGCCCTTGTTTGTTCCGGGCGACCTAATCTATTGGGATGCCTCAGGGACTTTGGAGGTTTCTCCTAATTTTTTAAGATTTTGGACCATGGAATGGGCAGAATTCCCATGGATTGGTAGGCACAGTCCTAATGTGTGGCTCCAGGGGCCCAGCCTGGAGGGTGTGGGGCCCAAGACTTTGAGGACAGAAGTCTGAAAACACAAAGACAGCTTATGTTTGGGGACGTAGGTATGGAGCCCGATCTACAAACCATGAGAAGAACTCTTCAGGATATGAAGAAAGTGCGAGTCTGAGGCGCTTGCTCAGGCTTTTGTCTCTGGATTTTGTATCAGCGATGGCCGTGGAATGTCGGGGAGGCCTCATGGGCCATGGACGAATCTTCCTCTCTGAGGATTTGGCCCGATTCACAATTGCTTTTCGTCAATCTGTGGGATGGGAGGACTCATTTCAGTTTTGTTACCTCAGGTGTCCCACCAAAAGAGGAATTCCAAAGCCATGCCGTGGGGAAGACTGAAGGGACAGCCCGAACTATGGTTCAAAATTGGGGCCTAGGGGCATGGCAAGCCCAATATGCTATCTCTTCATCCAGCCACTGAGTGGCCTTACTCTAGGACTGGGCTCAGCCTGAGCATCACAATGTGTGTTTGTGACCAATGTGGCCCATGAGCATGGGCGGGGCCTCATGTGCCACACTGGTTTCAACTAGACTGAACGTTGGACCACATGCCAACCACAAGGTTTCTTGCCATGGGGAAGGAGTTCTGATTTCTGCATCACCTTCAACCCTGGGAAGTGATTGGAGATAAGGTCTAGGTTCTGAAACCTGAAAACAGAGGTTGGGAAGAGATGAAGTCCTAAGGCCATGGCGGCTTGATGTGCTCAGTGTGCGGCCAGCTGTCTGGGAGGGTCCAAGGGCTCCAGGCACAGGCTGTGTCAGAAAGGGCATTAGTGCCCTGGTCAGCCTATGTATTGGGGGTAAAGCCAAGGTCGGTGCAGGTTGATCCTCATTTGGGGTTACTGGGTTGCCCCAGAGGACAATGTTTTTCTTCTGGAGGGCCGGCAGAGTGCTGCATTGTAGTTCTGGATTGCCAAACTGGAGGGCTTGTGGGCCAGTAGTCTGACGACAAAAGTCTGAGAACACAAGCTAGGCTTAGGTTTCTGGGTGAGGCCATGGCAGGCACAATCTACAGACCTGAATCGAGATCTCGTGCATCTGAAGTCAGGGCGTGGATAAGACGATCGCTCAGGTTGGAGTTTCTGTCCCTGATGGCCCCTTCATGAATGGGGGGGGGGCATCACGAGGCCATGGGTGTTTTCCCATGATGGGAGTTGTGAAAAGCTCCAAACTGCAGAGAGTCTTCTGCAGGACAATTGAGACCTGTTGTTTGGCTCCAGGCCAATGATTCTGAGCAGGGTTCTAAGGATGGATGGCTGGGTAGCCCACCTCGCATTCCAATTGTCTCCTAGCAACCAGACAATTTAGATCTCCTGGATCTGTGGGGAGCAACCGAGGACGCTGAGTTGAAATGGACACCCCTGGGGATGGGTCCTAACGTGCTTTTGTGTCTATGGAGACCTTGGAATGAAACGGTGGCACTGGGGCCCTAAAGGTTTCTCCTAAACAGAGGCTTTGAAACAGCTCCAACGTACAAGTTTCCCATGTGTAGATGAGATGTTTTCTGATGGGTGAGTCCTGACACAGCTATATGCTGCTTTTGAAATCCAGGCCTCTGAGGAGAGATGCCTGGAAACCAAAGCAATGGATCTGATTAGTGCCTAGGGTCCTGTTCTTTCCTTTTTACCTCTGGGCACATCTGTCTATGGGTCTGAGTGCAGGTAGGTGCTCAGTTGGGCTCAGATTGCCCCTGTCTTTCCTGGGAAGCCACCACTATTGAGATGGATCAGGGACTTTGGAGGTTTATCCTATTAGAAGGGTTGTGGCCATTGGAATGGGCACACACAATTCCCTTGGAGAGGGCAAGTACAGTCCTCAGGTTTGGCTCCAGGGGCCTGAGCCTGTAGGTTGTGTAGGCCAGGGCTGTTTGGACAGTTGTCTGGAAACACAAACTCGGCTTATGTTTCGGGTCATAGGTATGGCAGGACTGATCTACAGACATGAGAAGAACTCTTCGGGATTTGAAAGAAGGGCGAGTGTGAGGCTCCTGCTCAAGTTTTTGTCTCTGGATATCGTGTCACTCATGGTCGTGGAATTTCTGGGTGACTTCATGGGAAATGGACGAGTCTTACTCTATGGTGGTTTGGCCCCGTCCAAAGAGTTTGGGGTCATTTTGTGGGCTGGAAGAAGTCCGTTTTGTTGTTGTTGTTGTTGTTGTTTTTTTCTTTTTTAACCTCAGGTGTCCCACCAAATGATTGATTCCAGAGTAGAGCCCTGGGGAGGGGCGACTGGACAATCAGAAATCTGGTTATAAATTGGGGCCTAGGGACATGTCAAGCCCATTATGACATCTAATGGTCCAGCCACTGAGAGGACTTACTAGAGGACAGGACTCATGCTGAGGGTCACAATGTGTGTGTATGCACTCGTCGCACTCAAAAATGGGCGGGGCCGCAGTGTGAATGCTGGTTTCTATTACACTGAACGTTGGACAACGTGCCAACCACAAGGGTTCTTGCCATGGGTAAGGAGGAGTTCTGACTTCTGCATCACACTCACCCCTGGGCAGTGATTGGAGATAAGGTCTCGGTTCTGAAGCCTGAAAACTGAGGTAGGAAAGAGATGATGACCTAAGGCCATGGCGGGTTTTATGTGCTCAGTGTGCGGTCAGCTTTCTGGGTGTTGGTCAGGTGGTCCGGGCTCAGGTTGTGTTCGACAGTGCATTAGTGCCCAGGTTAGACTATATAATTTGGGTAAAGTCGAGTGCTGTGTAGGTTTACCCTCATTTAAGGTGCCTGTGCAACTCATGAGGCAATAATTTTTTTTTCTATGGGCCGGAAGAGTGCTGCATTGTGGGTCCGGAAATGCCAAACTTCAGGGCTTCGGGGCCAGGAGTGTGAGGACGGAAGTCTGAGAGGACAAGCTAGACTTGGGTTTCAGGGCGAGGGCACGGCAGGTACCCCCTGCAGATCTGAACCAATATCTCATGCATCTGAAGTCAGGGCGAGGATCATACGTTGGCTCAGGTTGGAGATTCTGAGCATGACGGCCGCTTCATGAAGGGAGCGGAATCTCGAGGCCATTGAGGTTTTCCCACGTTGGGAGTTGTGGGATGCCCCCTTCAAGGATTCCTCATGCGGGACAATTGAGACCTGTTGGACAGCTCCAGGACATCCCATATGGAATGACTCCAGAGCACCGTTCGCGGATGGATGCCTGGGAAGCCCGCCTCGCATTCCAATTGTCTCCTAGCAACAAGACAGTTTAGATCTGATGGCTCTGCGGGAGCAACCGGGGTGGCTGAGTTGAAATGGACTTTCCTGAGGATGGGTCCTAATGTATTTTTGTGTCCATTAGTGCCTTGGAATGGGGCGGTGGCACCGGGACCCTGAAGTACTCTCCTAAGTTTTGGACATGGCTCCCATGCACAGGTTTCCTTGTGGAGACGAGATGAGTTCTGATGGGTGCCTCAGGAAAACCCCTATGCTCGTATTGGAATCAGGCTTTTGAGGATACATGCCTGTAACCCAAAGCAATGGATCCTATTATGGCCTAGGGTCCTGTCTGGTTCAATCTTCTTCTCTGGGGACATCCATCTATGGTATGAGTGGAGGTCGATTATCAGCTGGTGTCAGACAGCCCTTGTTTGTTCCGGGCGACCTACACTATTGGGATGGCCTCAGGGACTTTGGAGGTTTCTCCTAATTTGTACGATTTTGGACCATGGAATGGGCAGAATTCCCATGGATTGGTAGGCACAGTCCTAATGTGTGGCTCCAGGGGCCCAGCCTGGAGGGTGTGTGGCCCAAGACTTTGAGGACAGTAGTCTGAAATCACAAACTCAGCTTAGGTTTGGGGACGTAGGTATGGCAGGCCCGATCTACAAACCATGAGAAGAACTCTTCAGGATATGAAGAAAGTGCGAGTCTGAGGTGCTTGCTCAGGCTTTGGTCTCTGGATTTTGTATCAGCGATGGCCGTGGAATGTCCGGAGGCCTCATGTGCCATGGACGAACCTTCCTCTCTGAGGATTTGGCCCGATTCCCAATTGCTTTTCGTCAATCTGTGGGATGGGAGGTCTCCTTTCAGTTTTGTTACCACAGCTGTCCCACCAAAGGAATTCCAAAGCCAAGCCGTGGGGAAGACTGAAGGGACAACCCGAACTATGGTTAAAAATTGGGGCCTAGGGGCATGGCAAGCCCAATATTCTATCTCTTCATCCAGCCACTGAGTGGCCTTACTTGAGGACTGGGCTCAGCCTGAGCGTCACAATGTGTGTTTGTGACCAATGTGGCCCGCGAGCATGGGCGGGGCCTCATGGGCCACACTGGTTTCAACTACACTGAACGTTGTACAACATGCCAACCACAAGGTTTCTTGCCATGGGGAAGAAGTTCTGATTTCTACATCACCTTCAACCCTGGGCAGTGATTGGAGATAAGGTCTAGGTTCTGAAACCGGAAAACCGAGGTTGGGAAGAGATGACGACCTAAGGCCATGGCGGCTGGATGTGCTCAGTGTCGGCCAACTGTCTGGGAGGTTTAGGGGGTCCAGGCTCAGGCTGTGTCAGAAAGGGCATTAGTGCCCTGGTCAGCCTATGTATTTGGGGAAAAGCCAAGGTCGGTGCAGGTTGATCCTCATTTGGGGTTACTGGGTAGCCCCAGAGGACAATGTTTTTCTTCTGGAGGGCCGGCAGAGTGCTGCATTGTAGTTCTGGATTGCCAAACTGGAGGGCTTGTGGGCCAGTAGTCTGACGACAGAAGTCTGAGAACACAAGCTAGGCTTAGGTTTCTGGGTGAGGCCATGGCAGGCACAATCTACAGACCTGAATCGAGATCTCGTGCATCTGAAGTCAGGGCGAGGATCAGACGATCGCTCAGGTTGGAGTTTCTGTCCCTGATGGCCCCTTCATGAATGGGGGGGGGCATCACGAGGCCATGGGTGTTTTCCCATGTTGGGAGTTGTGAATATCTCCAAACTGCAGAGAGTCTTCTGCAGGACAATTGAGACCTGTTGTTTGGCTCCAGGCCAATGATTCTGAGCAGGGTTCTAAGGATGGATGGCTGGGTAGCCCACCTCGCATTCCAATTGTCTCCCAGCAACAAGACAGGTTAGATCTCCTGGATCTGTGGGGAGCAACCGAGGACGCTGAGTTGAAATGGACACCCCTGGGGATGGGTCCTAACGTGCTTTTGTGTCTATGGAGACCTTGGAATGAAGCGGTAGCACTGGGGCCCTAAAGGGTTCTCCTAAACAGAGGCTTTGACACAGCTCCAACGTGAAAGTTTCCCATGTGTAGATGAGATGTTTTCTGATGGGTGAGTCAAGAAACAGCTATATGCTGCTTTTGAAATCCAGGCCTCTGAGGAGAGATGCCTGGAAACCAAAGCAATGGATCTGATTAGTGCCTAGGGGCCTGTTCTTTCCTTTTTACCTCTGGGCACATCTGTCTATGGGTCTGAGTGCAGGTAGGTGCTCAGTTGGGCTCAGATTGCCCCTGTCTTTCCTGGGAAGCCACCACTATTGAGATGGATCAGGGACTTTGGAGGTTTATCCTATTAGAAGGGTTGTGGCCATTGGAATGGGCACACACAATTCCCTTGGAGAGGGCAAGTACAGTCCTCAGGTTTGGCTCCAGGGGCCTGAGCCTGTAGGTTGTGTAGGCCAGGGCTGTTTGGACAGTTGTCTGAAAACACAAACTCGGCTTATGTTTCGGGTCATAGGTAGGGCAGGACTGATCTACAGACCATGAGAAGAACTCTTCGGGATTTGAAAGAAGGGCGAGTGTGAGGCTCCTGCTCAAGTTTTTGTCTCTGGATATCGTGTCACTCATGGTCGTGCAATTTCTGGGTGACTTCATGGGAAATGGACGAGTCTTACTCTCTGGTGGTTTGGCCCCGTCCAAAGAGTTTGGGGTCATTCTGTGGGCTTCAAGAAGTCCGTTTTGTTGTTGTTGTTGTTGTTGTTGTTGTTTTCTTTTTTAACCTCAGGTGTCCCACTAAATGATGGATTCCAGAGTAGAGCCCCGGTGAGGGGCGACTGTACAATCAGAAATCTGGTTAAAAATTGGGACCTAGGGACATGTCAAGCCCATTATGACATCTAATGGTCCAGCCACTGAGAGGGCTTACTAGAGGACAGGACTCATGCTGAGGGTCACAATGCGTGTGTATGCACTCGTCGCACTCAAGAATGGGCGGGGCCTCAGGGTGAATGCTGATTTCTCCTACACTGAACGTTGGACAACGTGCCAACCACAAGGGTTCCTGCCATGGGTAAGGAGGAATTCTGACTTCTGCATCACACTCACCCCTGGGCAGTGATTGGAGATAATGTCTCGGTTCTGAAGCCTGAAAGCTGAGGTAGGAAAGAGATGATGACCTAAGGCCATGGCGGGTTTTATGTGCTCAGTGTGCGGTCAGCTTTCTGGGTGTTGCTCAGGAGGTCCGGGCTCAGGTTGTGTTCGACAGTGCATTAGTGCCCAGTTTAGACTATATAATTTGGGTAAAGTCGAGTGCTCTGTAGGTTTACCCGCATTTAAGGTGCCTGGGCAGGTTGAGGCAGTAATTTTTTTTCTAGAGGGCAGGCAGAGTGCTGCATTGTGGGTCCGGAATTGCCAAACTTGAGGGCTTCGGGGCCAGGAGTGTGAGGACCGAAGTCTGAGAAGACAAGCTAGACTTGTGTTTCAGGGTGAGGGCACGGCAGGTACCCCCTGCAGATCTGAACCAATATCTCATGCATCTGAAGTCAGGGCGAGGATCAGACGTTGGCTCAGGTTGGAGTTTCTGAGCATGACGGCCGCTTCATGAAGGGAGCGGAATCTCGAGGCCATTGAGGTTTTCCCACGTTGGGAGTTGTGGGATGCCCCTTTCAAGGATTCCTTCTGCGGGACAATTGAGACCTGTTGGACAGCTCCAGGACATCCCATATGGAATGACTCCAGAGCACCGTTCGCGGATGGATGCCTGGGAAGCCCGCATCGCATTCCAATTGTCTTCTAGCAACAAGACAATTTAGATCTGATGGCTCTGCGGGAGCAACCGGGGTGGCTGAGTTGAAATGGACTTTTCTGAGGATGGGTCCTAATGTGTTTTTGTGTCCATGAGGGCCTTGGAATGGGGCGGTGGCATCGGGAACCTGAAGTACTCTCCTAAGCTTTGGACATGGCTCCCATGCACAGGTTTTCTTGTGGAGACGAGATGAGTTCTGATGGGTGCCTCAGGAAAACCCCTATGCTCGTATTGGAATCAGGCTTTTGAGGACACATGCCTGTAACCCAAAGCAATGGATCCTATTATGGCCTAGGGTCCTGTCTGGTTCAATCTTCTTCTCTGGGGACATCCATCTATGGTATGAGTGGAGGTCGATTATCAGCTGGTGTCCGACAGCCCTTGTTTGTTCCGGGCGAACCACACTATTGGGATGGCCTCAGGGACTTTGGAGGTTTCTCCTAATTTGTACGATTTTGGACCATGGAATGGGCAGAATTTCCATGGATTGGTAGGCACAGTCCTAATGTGTTGCTCCAGGGGCCCAGCCTGGAGGGTGTGTGGCCCAAGTCTTTGAGGACAGAAGTCTGAAAACACAAACTCAGCTTAGGTTTGGGGATGTAGGTATGGCAGGCCCGATCTACAAACCATGAGAAGAACTCTTCAGGATATGAAGAAAGTGCGAGTCTGAGGCGCTTGCTCAGGCTTTTGTCTCTGGATTTTGTATCAGCGATGGCCGTGGAATGTCGGGGAGGCCTCATGGGCTATGGATGAATCTTCCTCTCTGAGGATTTGGCCCGATTCCCAATTGCTTTTCGTCAATCTGTGGGATGGGAGGACTCATTTCAGATTTGTTACCTCAGGTTTCCCACCAAAAGAGGAATTCCAAAGCCAAGCCGTGGGGAAGACTGAAGGGACAACCCGAACTATGGTTCAAAATTGGGGTCTAGGGGCATGGCAAGCCCAATATGCTATCTCTTCATCCAGCCACTGAGTGGCCTTACTTGAGGACTGGACTCAGCCTGAGCATCACAATGTGTGTTTGTGACCAATGTGGCCCGCGAGCATGGGCGGGGCCTCATGGGCCACACTGATTTCAACGACATTGAACGTTGGACAAGATGCCAACCACAAGGTTTCTCGCCATGGGGAAGGAGTTCTGATTTCTGCATCACCTTCAACCCTGGGCAGTGATTGGAGATAAGGTCTAGGTTCTGAAACCTGAAAACCGAGGTTGGGAAGAGATGACGACCTAAGGCCATGGCGGCTCGATGTCCTCAGTGTGCGGCCAGCTGTCTGGGAGGGTCCAGCGGGTCCATGCTCAGGCTGTGTCAGAAAGGGCATTAGTGCCCTGGTCAGCCTATGTATTGGGGGTACAGCCAAGGTCGGTGCAGGTTGATCCTCATTTGGGGTTACTGGGTAGCCCCAGAGGACAATGTTTTTCTTCTGGAGGGCCGGCAGAGTGCTGCATTGTAGTTCTGGATTGCCAAACTGGAGGGCTTGTGGGCCAGTAGTCTGACGACAGAAGTCTGAGAACACAAGCCAGGCTTAGGTTTCTGGGTGAGGCCATGGCAGGCACAATCTACAGACCTGAATCGACATCTCGTGCATCTGAAGTCAGGGCGAGGATCAGACGATCGCTCAGGTTGGAGTTTCTGTCCCTGATGGCCCCTTCATGAATTGGGGGGGCATCACGAGGCCATGGGTGTTTTCCCACGATGGGAGTTGTGAGAAGCTCCAAACTGCAGAGAGTCTTCTGCAGGACAATTGAGACCTGTTGTTTGGCCCAGGCCAATGATTCTGAGCAGGGTTCTAAGGATGGATGGCTGGGTAGCCCACCTCGCATTCCAATTGTCTCCCAGCAACAAGACAGGTTAGATCTCCTGGATCTGTGGGGAGCAACCGAGGACGCTGAGTTGAAATGGACACCCCTGGGGATGGGTCCTAACGTGCTTTTGTGTCTATGGAGACCTTGGAATAAAGCGGTGGCACTGGAGCCCTAAAGGGTTCTCCTAAACAGAGGCTTTGACACAGCTCCAACGTGCAAGTTTCCCATGTGTAGATGAGATGATTTCTGATGCGTGAGTCAAGAAACAGCTATATGCTGCTTTTGAAGTCCAGGCCTCTGAGGAGAGATGCCTGGAAACCAAAGCAATGGATCTGATTAGTGCCTAGGGGCCTATTCATTCCTTTTTACCTCTGGGGACATCTGTCTATGGGTCTGAGTGCAGGTAGGTGCTCAGTTGGGCTCAGATTGCCCCTGTCTTTCCTGGGAAGCCACCACTATTGAGATGGATCAGGGACTTTGGAGGTTTATCCTATTAGAAGGGTTGTGGCCATTGGAATGGGCACACACAATTCCCTTGGAGAGGGCAAGTACAGTCCTCAGGTTTGGCTCCAGGGGCCTGAGCCTGTAGGTTGTGTAGGCCAGGGCTGTTTGGACAGTTGTCTGAAAACACAAACTCGGCTTATGTTTCGGGTCATAGGTATGGCAGGACTGATCTACAGACCATGAGGAGAACTCTTCGGGATTTGAAAGAAGGGCGAGTGTGAGGCTCCTGCTCAAGTTTTTGTCTCTGGATATCGTGTCACTCATGGTCGTGCAATTTCTGGGTGACTTCATGGGAAATGGACGAGTCTTACTCTCTGGTGGTTTGGCCCCGTCCAAAGAGTTTGGGGTCATTCTGTGGGCTGGAAGAAGTCCTTTTTTTTGTTGTTGTTGTTTTTGTTGTTTTTTTTTTAACCTCAGGTGTCCCACCAAATAATGGATTCCAGAGTAGAGCCCTGGGGAGGGGCGACTGGACAATCAGAAATCTGGTTAAAAATTGGGGCCTTAGGGACATGTCAAGCCCATTATGACATCTATAGGTCCAGCCACTGAGAGGACTTACTAGAGGACAAGACTCATGCTAAGGGTCACAATGTGTGTGTATGCCCTCGTCGCATTCAAGAATGGGCGGGGCCTCAGGGTGAATGCTGGTTTCTCCTACACTGAATGTTGGACAACGTGCCAACCACAAGGGTTCTTTCCATGTGTAACGAAGAGTTTGATTTCTGCAGCACACTCACCCCTGGGCAGTGTTTGGAGATAAGGTCTCGGTTCTGAAGCCTGAAAGCTGAGGTAGGGAAGAGATGATGACCTAAGGCCATGGCGGGTTTTATGTGCTCAGTGTGCGGTCAGCTTTCTGGGTGTTGGTCAGGAGGTCCGGGCTCAGGTTGTGTTCGACAGTGCATTAGTGCCCAGGTTAGACTATATAATTTGGGTAAAGTCGAGTGCTGCGTAGGTTTACCCGCATTTAAGGTGCCTGGGCAGGTTGAGGCAATAATTTTTTTTCTAGAGGGCAGGCAGAGTGCTGCATTGTGGGTCCGGAATTGCCAAACTTGAGGGCTTCGGGGCCAGGAGTGTGAGGACGGAAGTCTGAGAAGACAAGCTAGACTTGGGTTTCAGGGTGAGGGCACGGCAGGTACCCCCTGCAGATCTGAACCAATATCTCATGCATCTGAAGTCAGGGCGAGGATCAGACGTTGGCTCAGGTTGGAGTTTCTGAGCATGACGGCCGCTTCATGAAGGGAGCGGAATCTCGAGGCCATTGAGGTTTTCCCACGTTGGGAGTTTTGGGATGCCCCTTTCAAGGATTCCTTCTGCGGGACAATTGAGACCTGTTGGACAGCTCCAGGACATCCCATATGGAATGACTCCAGAGCACTGTTCGCGGATGGATGCCTGGGAAGCTCGCCTCGCATTCCTATTGTCTCCTAGCAACAAGAAAGTTTAGATCTGATGGCTCTACCGGAGCAACCGGGGTGGCTGAGTTGAAATGGACTTTCCTGAGGATGGGTCCTAATGTGTTTTTGTGTCCATGAGGGCCTTGGAATGGGGCGGTGGCACCGGGAACCTGAAGTACTCTCCTAAGCTTTGGACATGGCTCCCATGCACAGGTTTCCTTGTGGAGACGAGATGAGTTCTGATGGGTGCCTCAGGAAAACCCCTATGCTCGTATTGGAATCAGGCTTTTGAGGACACATGCCTGTAACCCAAAGCAATGGATCCTATTATGGCCTAGGGTCCTGTCTGGTTCAATCTTCTTCTCTGGGGACATCCATCTATGGTATGAGTGGAGGTCGATTATCAGCTGGTGTCAGACCGCCCTTGTTTGTTCCGGACGACCTACACTATTGGGATGGCCTCAGGGACTTTGGAGGTTTCTCCTAATTTGTACGATTTTGGACCATGGAACGGGCAGAATTCCCATGGATTGGTAGGCACAGTCCTAATGTGTGGCTCCAGGGGACCAGCCTGGAGAGTGTGTGACCCAAGACTTTGAGGACAGAAGTCTGAAAACACAAACTCAGCTTAGGGTTTGGGACGTAGTTAAGGCAGCCACGATTACAAACCATGAGAAGAACTCTTCAGGATATGAAGAAAGTGCGATTCTGAGGCGCTTGCTCAGGCTTTTGTCTCTAGATTTTGTATCAGCGATGGCCGTGGAATGTCGGGGAGGCCTCATGGGCCATGGGCGAATCTTCCTCTCTGAGGATTTGGCCCGATTCCCAATTGCTTTTCGTCCATCTGTGGGATGGGAGGACTCATTTCAGTTTTGTTACCTCAGGTGTCCCACCAAAAGAGGAATTCCAAAGCCAAGCCGTGGGGAAGACTGAAGGGACAACCCGAACTATGGTTAAAAATTGGGGCCTAGGGGCATGGCAAGTCCAATATGCTATCTCTTCATCCAGCCACTGAGTGGCCTTACTTGAGGACTGGGCTCAGCCTGAGCATCACAATGTGTGTTTGTGACCAATGTGGCCGGCGAGCATGGGGGGGGGCCTCATAGGCCACACTGGTTTCAACTACACTGAACGTTGGACAACATGCCAACCACAAGGTTTCTTGCCATGGGGAAGGAGTTCTGATTTCTGCATCACCTTCAACCCTGGGCAGTGATTGGAGATAATGTCTAGGTTCTGAAACCTGAAAACCGAGGTTGGGAAGAGATGACGACCTAAGGCCATGGTGGCTCGATGGGCTCAGTTTGTGGCCAGCTGTCTGGGAGGGTCCACGGGGTCCAGGCTCAGGCTGTATCAGAAAGGGCATTAGTGCCCTGGTCAACCTATGTATTTGGGGTACAGCCAATGTCGGTGCAGGTTGATCCTCATTTGGGGTTACTGGGTAGCCCCAGAGGACAATGTTTTTCTTCTGGAGGGCCGGCAGAGTGCTGCATTGTAGTTCTGGATTGCCAAACTGGAGGGCTTGTGGGCCAGTAGTCTGACGACAAAAGTCTGAGAACACAAGCTAGGCTTAGGTTTCTGGGTGAGGCCATGGCAGGCACAATCTACAGACCTGAATCGAGATCTCGTGCATCTGAAGTCAGTGCGAGGATCAGAGGATCGCTCAGGTTGGAGTTTCTGTCCCTGATGGCCCCTTCATGATTGGGGGAGGCATCACGAGGCCATGGGTGTTTTCCCACGAGGGGAGTTGTGAGAAGGTCCAAACTGCAGAGAGTTTTCTGCAGGACAATTGAGACCTGTTGTTTGGCTCCAGGCCAATGATTCTGAGCAGGGTTCTAAGGATGGATGGCTGGGTATCCCACCTCGCATTCCAATTGTCTCCTAGCAACAAGACAGGTTAGATCTCCTGGATCTGTGGGGAGCAACCGAGGACGCTGAGTTGAAATGGACACCCCTGGGGATGGATCCTAACGTGCTTTTTTGTTTATGGAGACTTTAGAATGAAGCGGTGGCACTGGGGCCCTAAAGGTTCTCCTAAACAGAGGCTTTGACACAGCTCCAACGTGCAAGTTTCCCATGTGTAGATGAGATGTTTTCTGATGGGTGAGTCAAGAAACAGTTATATGCTGCTTTTGAAATCCAGGAATCTGAGGAGAGATGCCTGGAAACCAAAGCAATGGATCTGATTAGTGCCTAGGGGCCTGTTCTTTCCTTTTTACCTCTGGGGACATCTGTCTATGGGTCTGAGTGCAGGTAGGTGCTCAGTTGGGCTCAGATTGCCCCTGTTTTTCCTGGGAAGCCACCACTATTGAGATGGATCAGGGACTTTGGAGGTTTATCCTATTAGAAGGGCTGTGGCCATTGGAATGGGCACACACTATTCCCTTGGAGAGGGCAAGTACAGTCCTTAGGTTTGGCTCCAGGGGCCTGAGCCTGTAGGTTATGTAGGCCAGGGCTGTTTGGACAGTTGTCTGAAAACACAAACTCGGCTTATGTTTCGGGTCATAGGTATGGCATGACTGATCTACAGACCATGAGGAGAACCCTTCGGGATTTGAAAGAAGGGCGAGTGTGAGGCTCCTGCTTAAGTTTTTGTCTGTGGATATCGTGTCACTCATGGTCGTGGAATTTCTGGGTGACTTCATGGGAAATGGACGAGTCTTACTCTCTGGTGGATTGGCCCCGTCCATAGAGTTTGGGTTCATTCTGTGGGCTGGAAGAAGTCCGTTTTTGTTGTTGTTGTTGTTGTTTTCTTTTTTAACCTCAGGTGTCCCACCAAATGAGGGATTCCAGAGTAGAGCCCTGGGGAGGGGCGACTGGACAATAAGAAATCTGGTTAAAAATTGGGGCCTAGGGACATGTCAAGCCCATTATGACATCTAATGGTCCAGCCACTGAGAGGACTTACTAGAGGACAGGACTTATGCTGAGGGTCACAATGCGTGTGTATGCCCTCATAACACTCAAGAATGGGTGGGGCCTCAGGGTGAATGCTGGTTTCTCCTAAACTGAACGTTGAACTACGTGCCAACCACAAGGGTTCTTGCCATGGGTAAAGAGGAGTTCTGATTTCTGCATCACACTCACCCCTGGGCAGTGATTGCAGATAAGGTCTCGTTCTGAAGCCTGAAAGCTGAGGTAGGGAAGAGATGATGACCTAAGGCCATGGCGGGTTTTATGTGCTCAGTGTGCGGTCAGCTTTCTGGGTGTTGGTCAGGAGGTCCGGGCTCAGGTTGTGTTCGACAGTGCATTAGTGCCCAGGTTAGACTATATAATTTGGGTAAAGTCGAGTGCTGTGTAGGTTTACCCTCATTTAAGGTGCCTGGGCAGCTCATGAGGCAATAATTTTTTTTTCTAGAGGGCAGGCAGAGTGCTGCATTGTGGGTCCGGAAAAGCCAAACTTGAGGGCTTCGGGGCCAGGAGTGTGAGGACGGAAGTCTGAGAAGACAAGCTAGACTTGGGTTTCGGGGGGGCATGGCTGTTACCCCCTGCATATCTGACCAATATCTCATCCATGTGAAGTCATGGCGAGGATGAGACGTTGGCTCAGGTGGAGTTTCTGAGCATGACGGCCGCTTCATGAAGGGAGCAGAATCTCGAGGCCATTGAGGTTTTCCCACGTTGGGAGTTGAGGGATGCCCCCTTCAAGGATTTCTTCTGCGGGACAATTGAAACCTGTTGGACAGCTCCAGGACATTCCATATGGAATGACTCCAGAGCACCGTTCGCGGATGGATGCCTGGGTAGCCCGCCTCGCATTCCAATTTTTTCCTAGCAACAAGACAGTTTAGATCTGATGGCTCTGCCTGGTCAACCAGGGTGGCTGACTTGAAATGGACTTTCCTGAGGATGGGTCCTAATGTGTTTTTGTGTCCATGAGGGCCTTGGAATGGGGCGGTGGCACCGGGACCCTGAAGTACTCTCCTAAGCTTTGGACATGGCTCCCATGCACAGGTTTCCTTGTGGAGACGAGATGAGTTCTGATGGGTGCCTCAGGAAAACCCCTATGCTCGTATTGGAATCAGGCTTTTGAGGACACATGCCTGTAACCCAAAGAAATGGATCCTATTATGGCCTAGGGTCCTGTCTGGTTCAATCTTCTTCTCTGGGGACATCCATCTATGGTATGAGTGGAGGTCGATTAAAAGCTGGCGTTAGACAGCCCTTGTTTGTTCAGGGCGACCAAATATATTGGGATGGCCTCAGGGACTTTGGAGGTTTCTCCTAATTTGTATGATTTTGGACCATGGAATGGGCAGAATTCCCATGGATTGGTAGGCACAGTCCTAATGTGTGGCTCCAGGGGCCCAGCCTGGTGGGTGTGTGGCCCAAGACTTTGAGGACAGAAGTCGAAAACACAAACTCAGCTTATGTTTGGGGACGTAGGTATGGCAGGCCCGATCGACAAACATGAGAAGAACTCTTCAGGATATGAAGAAAGTGCGAGTCTGAGGCGCTTGCTCAGGCTTTGGTCTCTGGATTTTGTATCAGCGATGGCCGTGGAATGTCGGGGAGGCCTCATGAGCCAAGGACGAATCTTCCTCTCTGAGGATTTGGCCCGATTCCCAATTGCTTTTCGTCAATCTGTGGGATGGGAGGACTCATTTCAGGTTTGTTACCTCAGGTGTCCCACCAAAAGAGGAATTCCAAAGCCAAGCCGTGGGGAAGACTGAAGGGACAACCCGAACTATGGTTAAAAATTGGGGCCTAGGGGCATGGCAAGTCCAATATGCTATCTCTTCATCCAGCCACTGAGTGGCCTTACTTGAGGACTGGGCTCAGCCTGAGCATCACAATGTGTGTTTGTGACCAATGTGGCCCGCGAGATGGGCGGGGCCTCATGGGCCACACTGGTTTCAACTACACTGAACGTTGGACAACATGCCAACCACAAGGTTTTTTGCCATGGGGGGAAGGAGTTCTGATTTCTGCATCACCTTCAACCCTGGGCAGTGATTGGAGATAAGGTCTAGGTTCTGAAACCTGAAAACCGATGTTGGGAAGAGATGACGACCTAAGGCCATGGCGGCTCGATGTGCTCAGTGTGCGGTCAGCTGTCTGGGAGTGTCCACGGGTTCCAGGCTCAGGCTGTGTCAGAAAGTGCATTAGTGCCCTGGTCAGCCTAAATATTTGGGGTACAGCCAAGGTCGGTGCAGGTTGATCCTCATTTGGGGATACTGGGTAGCCCCAGAGGACAATGTTTTTCTTCTGGAGGGCCGGCAGAGTGCTGCATTGTAGTTCTGGATTGCCAAACTGGAGGGCTTGTGGGCCAGTAGTCTGACGACAAAAGTCTGAGAACACAAGCTAGGCTTAGGTTTCTGGGTGAGGCCATGGCACGCACAATCTACAGACCTGAATCGAGATCTCGTGCATCTGAAGTCAGGGCGAGGATCAGAGGATCGCTCAGGTTGGAGTTTCTGTCCCTGATGGCCCCTTCATGATTGGGGGAGGCATCACGAGGCCATGGGTGTTTTCCCACGAGGGGAGTTGTGAGAAGGTCCAAACTGCAGAGAGTTTTCTGCAGGACAATTGAGACCTGTTGTTTGGCTCCAGGCCAATGATTCTGAGCAGGGTTCTAAGGATGGATGGCTGGGTATCCCACCTCGCATTTCAATTCTCTCCCAGCAACAAGACAGGTTAGATCTCCTGGATCTGTGGGGAGCAACCGAGGACGCTGAGTTGAAATGGACACCCCTGGGGATGGATCCTAACGTGCTTTTTTGTTTATGGAGACTTTAGAATGAAGCGGTGGCACTGGGGCCCTAAAGGTTCTCCTAAACAGAGGCTTTGACACAGCTCCAACGTGCAAGTTTCCCATGTGTAGATGAGATGTTTTCTGATGGGTGAGTCAAGAAACAGTTATATGCTGCTTTTGAAATCCAGGAATCTGAGGAGAGATGCCTGGAAACCAAAGCAATGGATCTGATTAGTGCCTAGGGGCCTGTTCTTTCCTTTTTACCTCTGGGCACATCTGTCTATGGGTCTGAGTGCAGGTAGGTGCTCAGTTGGGCTCAGATTGCCCCTGTTTTTCCTGGGAAGCCACCACTATTGAGATGGATCAGGGACTTTGGAGGTTTATCCTATTAGAAGGGCTGTGGCCATTGGAATGGGCACACACAATTCCCTTGGAGAGGGCAAGTACAGTCCTAGGTTTGGCTCCAGGGGCCTGAGCCTGTAGGTTATGTAGGCCAGGGCTGTTTGGACAGTTGTCTGAAAACACAAACTCGGCTTATGTTTCGGGTCATAGGTATGGCATGACTGATCTACAGACCATGAGGAGAACTCTTCGGGATTTGAAAGAAGGGCGAGTGTGAGGCTCCTGCCATGGACGAATCTTCCTCTCTGAGGATTTGGCCCGATTCCCAATTGCTTTTCGTCCATCTGTGGGATGGGAGGACTCATTTCAGTTTTGTTACCTCAGGTGTCCCACCAAAAGAGGAATTCCAAAGCCAAGCCGTGGGGAAGACTGAAGGGACAACCCGAACTATGGTTAAAAATTGGGGCCTAGGGGCATGGCAAGTCCAATATGCTATCTCTTCATCCAGCCACTGAGTGGCCTTACTTGAGGACTGGGCTCAGCCTGAGCATCACAATGTGTGTTTGTGACCAATGTGGGCCGCGAGCATGGGCGGGGCCGCATGGGCCACACTGGTTTCAACTACACTGAACGTTGGACAACATGCCAACCACAAGGTTTCTTGCCATGGGGAAGGAGTTCTGATTTCTGCATCACCTTCAACCCTGGGCAGTGATTGGAGATAATGTCTAGGTTCTGAAACCTGAAAACCGAGGTTGGGAAGAGATGACGACCTAAGGCCATGGTGGCTCGATGGGCTCAGTTTGCGGCCAGCTGTCTGGGAGGGTCCACGGGGTCCAGGCTCAGGCTGTGTCAGAAAGGGCATTAGTGCCCTGGTCAGCCTATGTATTTGGGGTACAGCCAATGTCGGTGCAGGTTGATCCTCATTTGGGGTTACTGGGTAGCCCCAGAGGACAATGTTTTTCTTCTGGAGGGCCGGCAGAGTGCTGCATTGTAGTTCTGGGTTGCCAAACTGGAGGTCTTGTGGGCCGGTAGTCTGACAACAAAAGTCTGAGAACACAAGCTAGGCTTAGGTTTCTGGGTGAGGCCATGGCACGCACAATCTACAGACCTGAATCGAGATCTCGTGCATCTGAAGTCAGGGCGAGGATCAGACGATCGCTCAGGTTGGAGTTTCTGTCCCTGATGGCCCCTTCATGAATGGGGGGGGCATCACGGGGCCATGGGTGTTTTCCCACGATGGGAGTTGTGAGAATCTCCAAACTGCAGAAAGTCTTCTGCAGGACAATTGAGACCTGTTGTTTGGCTCCAGGTCAATGATTCTGAGCAGGGTTCTAAGGATGGTTGGATGGGTAGCCCACCTCGCATTTCAATTCTCTCCCAGCAACAAGACAGGTTAGATCTGGATCTGTGGGGAGCAACCGTGGACGCTGAGTTGAAATGGACACCCCTGGGGATGGGTCCTAATGTGCTTTTGTGTCTATGGAGACTTTGGAATGAAGCGGTGGCACTGGGGCCCTAAAGGGTTCTCCTAAACAGAGGCTTTGACACAGCCCCAACGTGCAAGTTTCCCATGTGTAGATGAGATGTTTTCTGATGGGTGAGTCAAGAAACAGCTATATGCTGCTTTTGAAATCCAGGAATCTGAGGAGAGATGCCTGGAAACCAAAGCAATGGATCTGATTAGTGCCTAGGGGCCTGTTCTTTCCTTTTTACCTCTGGGGACATCTGTCTATGGGTCTGAGTGCAGGTAGGTGCTCTGTAGGGCTCAGATTGCCCCTGTTTTTCCTGGGAAGCCACCACTATTGAGATGGATCAGGGACTTTGGAGGTTTATCCTATTAGAAGGGTTGTGGCCTTTGGAATGGGCACACACATTTCCCTCTGAGAGGACAAGTACAGTCCTCAGGTTTGGCTCCAGGGGCCTGAGCCTGTAGGTTGTGTAGGCCAGGGCTGTTTGGACAGTTGTGTGAAAACACACACCCTCCATGCTAGGGCCCCTGGAACCACACATCAGGATTGTTCCTGCCCTCTCAAAGGGAATTCTTCATATTCCATTGGCCACAACCATATAAATCAGGAGAAATCTCCAATGTCCCTGGGACCATCCCAATATTGTAGGCTGCTCGGAACAAACCGGGGTGATCTGACACTAGCTGAGCAACTAGCTCCACACAGACTCGGAGACAGATGTCCCCAGAGAAGAACATTGAACTGGACAGGCCCCTAGGCCCTAATCAGTTCCATTGCTTTGGTTTCCAGGCATCTCTTCTCAGAGGCCTGGTTTCCAATACCAGCCTATGGGGTTTCCATAGGCTCCTTCAGAGCAAGTCTTGTCTGCACATTGGAAACTTGCTCGAGGAGCTATGTCAGAACCTCAGAGGCCTGGTTTTCAATACCACCATATGGGGGTTTCCTGAGGCATCAGTCAGAACAAATGTCTTCTCCACATGGGAAACGTGCTCTTTCAAGCTGTGTCAAAACCTCCGGCTAGGAAAATCCTTCAGAGCCCCGGTGCCACCACCTCATTCCAAGGTCTCCATGGACACAATCCCACATTAGGACCCATCTGCAGGAGAGTCTATTTCAACTCAGTGCCCTTGGGTGCTCCCCTAGAGCCAGCAGATCGAACCTATCTTGTCACTAGGAGACAATTGGAATGTGAGGCGGGCTGGCTAGGCATCCATCTGTAGAAAACTACTCTGAAGTAATTCCATATGGGACGTCCTGGAGCCATCCAACAGGTCACAGCTGTCCTGCAGAAGGAATCCTTGCGCTTTGGAGCACCTCACCACTCCCATCATGGGAAAAGCTCTGTGGCCTCGTGGTGCACCGTCCCCTTCATGAAAGAGCCATCTTGGACAGAAACTCCAACCTGAGCCAACGTCTAATCCTCGCCCTGACTTCAGATGCACGAAATCTTGATTCAACTCTGCAGAGTGTGCCTGCCGAAACCCCGCCCCGAAGCAAAACCTAGCTATTGTTCTCAGACTTCGTCCTCACACTCCGAGCCCACCAGTCCTCCAGTTAGGGAATTCTGGAGAGACACAATGCAGCACTCTGACTGCCTTCCAGAAGGGAAACGTTGTCCTATGGGGCTAACCAGAAACACCAAATGAGGATCAACCTGCATGCCACTTGACTCTACCCCAATTATACAGTTTCGCTTCGGCGTTAATGCCCTGTCTTGCACATCCTGAGGTCTGAATTTTCAACCGACACCCAGACAGCTGGCTGTACACTGAGCACATCAGACCCGCCATGGCTTTAGGTCATCATCTCTTTTCAACCTTGGTTTTCAGGCTTCAGAACCTAGACCTTATATATACTCACTACCCAGGGGTGAACGTGATGCAGAAATGAAACTCCTTCTTCCTCAAGGCAAGAAACCTTGTGGTTGGCATGTTTTCCAACGTTCAGTGTAGGAGAATCCAGTGTAGCCCATGAGTCCCCGCCCATGCTTGAAAAACCGCAATGGGCACAAACACATTGGGACCCTCAGTGTGAGCCCTGTCCTCAAGTAAAGCCTCTCAGGGTCTGGACCAAGAACCCGCATTGCCATCCCTAGTCCCCCAATATTAATGAGAGGTTGAGAGTTCTAATCACCCCTATTCAGGTCTCTGCTCTGGAACCCCTGAGGAAAAAAAATATTGAAGGGTCTCCTCCATCCCCGGAATGAGCCCCAAAACTTGAAATCTGACCAAATCTTAAAAGAGAAAGAATCATCCATGGCCAAAGAGGCCATCCCGTCATTCCATGGCCACCATTGACACAAAATCTAGAGACAAAAGCCTGGAGATATGCCTCACACTTGTCCTTTGTTCATAGCCTGATAAATTCTTCTCACGGTCTATAGATCAGGCATGTCATACCTACGTCCCCAAATCTAAGCTGAGTTTGGGTTTTCAGGTTTCTGTCCCCACTGTCCTGGCCCACACACCCTCCAGGCTGGGGCCCCTGGAGCCATGCCTCAGGACTGTGCCTGCCTTCTCCAAGCAAATTCTGCCTATTCCATTGGCCACAACCCTAAAGATTAGGAGAACACTCCAACGTCCCTGAGGCCTTCCCAATAGTGTTGGCCACTCAGGGCAAACAGGGTGATCTGTCCCAAGATGAGCAACTACCTCAACTCAGATCCATAGACAGATAACCCCAGAGAAGAAGATTGAACCGGACAGGCACCTAGGCCCTAATCAGATCCATTGCTTTTGATTCCAGGCATCTCTCCTCAGAGGCCTGGTTTCCAATACCAGCATATGTGTTCTTCAAGAGGTACCAGTCTGAACAAATCTCATTTCCACATGGGAAACATGCATTTTGGAGCTGTGTCACAACCTCCAGTTAAGGGAAACCTTCAGGTCCCAGCAGCCAACACCCCATTCCAAGGTCTCCATGGACACAAACCCGCATTATGACCCATCCGCAGGCGAGTCCATTTCAACACATCCCCTTTGGTTGCTCCCCAAAAGAAGCAGATCGAACCTGCCTTGTCAATAGGAGACAATAGGAATGTGAGGCGGGCACTCCAGGAATCCATCCTTAGAACCCTGCACTGCCGTGGTTCCGCATGGGACGTCCTGGAGCAATCTGACCGGTCTCGACTGTCCCGTAGAAGGAATCCTTGCCGATTGGAGCAACATACAATGCCAATCGTGGGAAAGTCTCCATAGCCCCATGATGCCCCCCACCATCATGAAGGGGCCATCCTGAACAGAAACTTCAACCTGAGCCTACGTCTGATCCTCGCCCTGACTTCAGATGCATGAGATTTAGATTTAGCTCTACAGAGTGTGCCTGCCATGATCTTGACCCAAAACCTAAGCCTAGCTTGTGTTCTCTCACTTCCTTCCTCACAATTCTGGCCCACAAGCCCTCCAGTGTGAGAATTCCGTCGCCACAATGCAGCACTCTTCCTTCCCTCCAGAAGAAAAACGTTGCCCCTGGGGCTACCCAGAAACGCCAAATGAGGATCAACCTGCATGCCACTCAACTTTACTCCAATTATACAGTCTAAGCTTGGCACTAATGCCCTGTCTGACACAGCCTGAGCCTGGACCTCCTGGATGACACCCAGAAAGGTGGTGTCACACCTAAGGACTGTGCCAGTGCTCTCCAAGGGAACTCTGCCCGTTTCATTTGCCACAACCTTACAGATTAGGAGAAACCTCCAATTCCCAAGACGAGCCCAATAGTGTTGGCCTCCCCCAACAAACATGGGTGATCTGACACAAGCTGAGCAGTGACCTCCATTCTGAATCTTAGACAGAGACACTCAGAGGAGAATATTGAAAAGGACAGGCCCCTAGACCGTAATCAGATCCATTGCTTTGGATTCCAGGCATTGTTCCCCAGATGCTTGGTTTCCAATACCAGGTTGTGGGGGTTTCAGAACAAATCTCGTCTCTACATGGGAAACTTGCTCTTTGGAGCTGCATCAAAACCTCAGGTTAGGAGAATTCTTCAGGGCAACAGAGCCACTGCCCCATTCCAAGGGATCCATGGACACAAATCCACATCATGACTGATCCTCATGAGAGTCCATTTCAATTCAGCCCCCTCGGTTGTTCCCCCAGTGACAGCAGATCGAATCCTCCTTTTCACTAGGACACAACTGGAATGCAAGTTGGACTGCCCAGGCATCCATCATTAGAACTGTGCTTTGGAGCATTTCTTATGGGACGTCCTTGATCCATCCAAAAGGTCGTGACTGTCCCGCTGACGGAATCCTTGTGGTTTGGAGCATCACACACTCACAAAGTTGGAAATCTTCCATGGTTTCCTGATGCCCCCCCACCTTCATGAAGGAGACATCATGTACAGAAACTCCAACCTAAGCCAACATCTGATCCTCGCCCTGACTTCAGATGCACGAGATCTCATTTCAGGTCTGTAGAGTGTGCCTGCCATGTCACCGCTGCGAATTCTAAGCTGAACTTGTGTTCTCAGACTTCTGTCCTAAAACACCTGGCCCACAAGCCCTGAAGTTGGCATTTCTGGAGCCAGAATGCAGCACTCTGCCTGCCCTCCAGAAGAAAATCTTTGCCCTATGGGGCCAACCAGAAACCCCAAATGAGGACCAACCTTCACATCACTCGACTGTACCCCAATTATACAGTCTAGCCTGGGGACTAATGCCCTGCCTGACACAGCCTGAGCCCAGACCTCATGATGGACACAGACATCTGGCCGCACACTAAGTGCATCGGACCCACCATGGCCTTAGGTCGTCATCTCTTACCAACCTCGGTTTTCAGGCTTCAGAATCTAGACCTTATCTCTACTCACTGCCATGCCGTGTACGTGATGCAGAAATCAGAACTCCTCCTTCCCCATGACCAGAAACCCTGTGGTTGGCATGTTGTCCAACGTGCAGTGTAGGAGAAACCAGCATGGCCCATGAGGCCTCAGACATGCTTGAGGGCTGCGATGGGCACAAACACACATTAGGACCCTAAGCATGAACCCTGGCCTCAAGTAAAGCCTCTCCGAGGCTGGACCAAGAGCCCACATATGGAGATTACCATGCCCCTACTCCCCAAACCTTAACCAGTGCTTGAGAAGTCTAGTCACCCCTACTCAGATCTCTTCTCTAGAATCCCTCCTTGGTGGGACACATGAGGTTAAAAAAAAAATAGAGAAAGAACTCCTACCGTCCAAAGAATGACCGCAAACACTTGGAATTGGGCCAAATTCACAGAGAGAAATACTCGTCCATGGCTGATGAGGCCATCCTGACATTCCACGGCCACCATTGACACAAAATCCGGAGACAAAAGCCTGAAAAAGCGCCACACACTCGCCCTTTGTTCAAAGCCTGAAAAATTCTCACGGTCTGTAGATCGGGCCTGCCATACCTATGTCCCCAAACCTAAGCCAAGTTTGTGTTTTCAGACTTCTGTCTCCATTGTCCTGGACCACACACCCTCAAGGCTTGGCCCCATGGAGCCACACCTCAGGACTGTGCCTGCCCTCTCCATGGGAATTCTGCTCATTCGTTTGGCACAACCTGACAGATTAGGAGAAACATCCGAAGTCCCCGAGGCCACCCCAATATTGTAGGATGTCCGGGACAAACAGGGACCATCTGCCACAAGCTGAGCCACTACCTCCAATCAGACCTGTAGATAGATATCCATAGAAAATAAGATTGAAGAGGACAGGCACCTAGGCCCTAAACGAATTCATTGCTTTTGTTTTCATGTATCTCTCCTCAGAGGCCTGGATTCCCATACCAGCACATGGGGGTTTCTGGAGCTACCAATCAGAACAAATCGCATGCCACATGGGAATCATGCTATATGGAACTGTGTCAAAACCTCCAGTTAGGAGCAAATTTCACGTCACTGGAGCCACCGCCCCATTCCAATGTCTCAATGGACACAATCCCACATTATGACCCATCCTCAGGAGAGTCCATTTCAACACAAACCTGGCGGTTGCTCACCCAGTGCCAGCAGATCAAACCTGCTTTGTCACTAGGAGACAATTGGAATGCGAGTTCGTTGCCCAGGTATCCATGTTAGAACTCTGCTCTGGAGAAATTCCTAATGGGGTGTCCTTGATCCATTCAACAGGTCTCAACTGTCCTGCAGAAGGAATCCTTGTGGTTTGCAGCATCACACACTCGCACCGTGGGAAAACCTCCATGGCCTCGTGATGCCTCCACCTTCAGGTAGAGGACATCATGGACAGAAACTCCCGTCTGATCCTCGCCCTGACCTCAGATGCATGAGATCTCAATTCAGCTCTGCAGAGTGTGCCTGCCTTGCCCTCGCCCCAAAACCTAAGCCAGCTCGCATTCTCAGACTTCCATCCTCACACTCCTGGCCCACAAGCCTTCCACTTTGGGAATTCTGGAGACAAAATGCAGCACTCTGCCTGCCCTCCAGTAAAGAGACTTTGCCCTAGGGGTCTACCCAGAAACATCCAATGAGGATCAACCTGCAATTCTCTAGACTGTACCCCAATTATACAATCTAGCCTGGGCACTAATGCCCTGTCTGAAACAGCCTGACCCCAGACCTCGTGACCGACACCCAGACACCTGGCCTCACACTGAACACATCGAACATGCCATGGCCTTAGGTCATCATCTCTTCCCAACCTTGGTCTTCAGGCTTCAGAACCTAGACATTATCTCCACTCACAACTAAGTGATGTACGTGATGCAGAAATCAGAACTTCACCTTCACCATGACCAGAAACCTTGTGGTTGGCATGTTGTCCAACGTTCAGTATATGAGAACCCAGCATGGCCCATGAGGCCTCAGACACGCTTGAGGGCTGCGATGGGCACAAACACACATTAGGACCCTAAGCATGAACCCTGGCCTCAAGTAAAGCCTCTGCGGGGCTGGACCAAGAGCCTGCATATGGGACTTGCCATGCCCCTACTCCCCCAATCCTAGCCAGAGCTTGAGAAGTCTAGTCAACCTTATTCAGAGCTCTTTTCTGGAATCCCTCTTTGGTGGGACACATAAGGTAAAAAAAAAAAAAAAAAAAAAAAAAACCAAGATAAAGAAAAAAAAAAAGTAAGGACTCCTACCATCCAAAGAATGACCCCAAACAATTGGAATCTGGCCAAATCCACAGAGAGAAATACTCGTCCATGGTCGATGAGGCCAGCCTGACATTCCACGGCCTCCATTGACACAAAATCCGGAGACAAAAACCTGAAAAAGCGCCACACACTTGCCCTTTGTTCAGAGCCCCCCAAATTCTCAAGGTCTGTAGATCGGGCCTGTCATACCTATGTCCCCAAACCTAAGCCGAGTTTGTGTTTTCAGATTTCTGTCTCCATTGTCCTCACCCACACATTCTAAAGGCTGAGCCCCATGGAGCCACACCTCAGGACTGTGCCTGCCCTCTCCAAGGGAATTCTGCTCATTCATTTGGCACAACCTGACAGATTAGGAGAATCATCCAAAATCTCTGAGGCCATCCCAATAGTGTCGGATGTCCTGGACATACAGGGACCCTCTGGCACAAGCTGAGCCACTACCTCCAATCAGAACCTTAGACAGATATCCATAGAAAAGAATATTAAACAAGACAGGCACCTAGGCCCTAATTGGATCCATTGCTTTTGTTTTCAGGCATCTCTCCTCAGAGGCCTGGATTCCAATACCAGCATAAGGGGGTTTCCAGAGCTACCTATCAGAAAAAATCTCGTCTCCACATGGGAATCTTGCTCTACGGAGCTGTGTCATAACCTCCAGTTAGGAGAAAACTTCAGGTCACTGGAGCCACTGCCCCATTTGAATATCTCCATGGACACAATCCCAAATTATGACCCATCCTCAGGAGAGTCCATTTCAACTAAACCCCCTCGGTTGCTACTCCAGAGCCAGCAGATTGAACCTGCCTTGTCGCTAGGAGACAATTGAAATGCGAGTTGGGCTCTTCAGGCATCCATCCTTAGAACCCTGCTCTTGCGTCGTTCCTTATGGGACATCCTTGAGCCATCCAACAGGTCTCGACTGTCCCACAGGAGTCCTTGTGCATGGACCACCTAACAACTCATATCATGGAAAGCTTCCAAGGTCACATGATGCCCCCAATCTTCATGAAGGCAGATCATGGAAAGAAACTCCAACCTGAGCCAACAGCTGATCTTCGCCTTGACTTCAGATGCACGAGATCTTGATTCAGCTCTTCAGAGTGTACCTGCTGTGCCCTCACCCCAAAACCTAAGCGTAGCTAGTGTTCTCCGACTTCCGTCCTCACTCTCCTGGACCACACGCCCTCTATTTTGGGATTTCCGATGACACAGTGCTGCACTCTGCCTGCCCTCTAGAAGAAAAATATTGCCCTATGGGTCTACCCAGAAACCTCAAATGAGGATAAACCTGCACGTCACTCAACTGTACACCAATTATATAGTCTAGCCTGTGCACTAATGCCCTGTCTGACAGAACCTGCGGCCTGAATTCCCAACCGACACCCAGACAGCTTGCAGTACACTGAGAACATCAGAACCGCCATGGCCTTAGGTCGCCATCTCTTTCCAACTTCGGTTTTCATGCTACAGAATCCTAGACCTTATCTCTACTCACTTCCCATGGGTGAACGTGATGCAGAAATCAGAACTCCTCCTTCCCTCTCGCCAGAATCTTGTGGTTGGCATCTTGTCCAACGTTCAGTGTAGGACCCCTGTAGGGCCTACAGGGGTAGTAGTAGGGCCCCTGAGGGTAGTGTAGGGTCCCTGAGGCCCTGCCTATGCTTAAGAGCTGCGGTGGGCTCAAACACACATTGGGACCCTCAGTTTGAGCCCTGTCCTCAAGTAAAGCCTCTCAGTGGCTGGACCATGAGCCCACATATGGGGCCTGCCATGCCCCAAGTCACCCAATCTTAACCAGAGGTAGAGACATCTAGTCACCCCTACTCAGGGCTCTGCTCTGGAATCCCTCTTTCGTGGGACATTTGAGGTAAATAAACACAGAAAGGACTCCTCCCACTCACAGAATGACCCCATTCACTTGGGATTGGGCCATCCCAAGTGATTGGGGTCCAGAGAGAAAGACTCGTCCATGGCCCATGAGGCCAGCCCGACATTCCACGGCCACTATTGACACAAAATCCAGAGACATAAGCTTCAGCAAGCGTTCACACTCACCCTTAGGTCATAGCCCAAAAAATTCTCCTCATAGTCTGTAGATTGGGCCTGCCATACCTACGTCCCCAAACCTAAGCCGAGTTTGTGTTTTCAGACTTCTATCCTGACATCCCTGTCCCACACACCCTCCAGACTGAGGCCCCTGGAGCCACACCTCAGGACTGTGCCTGCCCTCTCCAAGGAAATTCTTCCCATTCCATTGGCCACAACCCTACAGATAAGGAGAAACCTCCAAAGTCCCAGAGGCCATTCCAATAGTGTAGGCCACCCAGGGCAAAGAGGGGCGATCTCTCACAAGCTGAGCAACGACGTCAACTCACCCATAGACAGATAACCCAGGAGAAGAAGATTAAACTGGACTGGCCCCTAGAATGTAATTGGTTCCATTGCTTTTTTTTCTAAGCATCTCTCCTCAGAGGCCTGTTTTCCAATACCAGCATATGGGGGATTCCAGAGATACCAATCAGAACAAATCTTGTCTTCACATGGGAAACTTATCCTTTGGAGCTCTGTAAAAGCCTCCAGTTAGGAGAAAACTTCAGGTAGCCGGAGCAACCGTCCTATTCCAACGTCTCCATGGACACATACCCGCATTATGACCATTCGGCAGGAGAGTACATTTCAACGCAGCCCCGTCGATTACTCCCCCAGAGGCAGAATATCAAACCTGCCTTGTCGCTAGGAGACAACTGGAATGCAAAGCAGACTCTCTAGGCATCCATCCTTGGAATCCTGCTCTGGCGCCATTCCATATGGGATGTCCTGGAGCCTTCCAACAGGTCTTGACTGTCCCACAGAAGGAATCCTTGCAGATGGGAGCATCTCACAACTCCTATCGTGGGAAAACCTACATGGCCTCATGAGATGCTCCCCTTTATAAAGGGGCCATCATGGACAGAAACTCCAACCTGAGCAAACTTCTGATGCATTGCTTTGGTTTCTAGGTATCTCTCCTCAGAGGCCTGGTTTCCAATATCAGAATATGGGGGTTTCCTAAGGAAACAATCAGAACAGATCTCATCTCCACATGGGAAACTTGCTCTTTGTAGCTGTGTCAATACCTCAGGTTAGGAGGATCCTTCAGGGCGCTGGCACCATGGCCCAATCCCAAGGTCTCCAAGGACACAAACTTACATTATGATCCATTCTCAGGAGAGTCCATTTCAAATCAGCCCCCTCGGCTGCTCACCCAGAGCCAGCAGATCAAACCTTCCTTGTCACTAGGAGACAGTTAGAATGGGAGGCGGGCTTCCCAGGCATCCATCCTTAGAACCCTGCTCTGGAGAACTTCTTTATGGGACGTCTTGAATCCAACCAACCTGTCTTGACTGTCTCGCAGAATGAATCCTTGTGGTTTGAATCATCACACAATAACACTGTGAGAAAACCACCATTTCCTCATGATGCCCCACACCTTCATAAATGGGCCATCACGGACAGAAACTCCATCCTAAGCCAAAGTCTGATCCTCGCCCTGAATTCAGAAGCATGAGAACTCGATTCAGCACTTGAGAGTGTGCCTGCTGGGCCCTCGCCCTGAAACCTAAGCCTAACTTGTGTTCTCAGACTTCCGTCCTCAGAATCCTGGCCACACCCCTCCAGTTTGGAAATTCTGGAGACACAATGCAGCACTCTGCCTGGCCTCCAGAAGAAAAATGTTGCCCTATAGGGCTAACCAGAAACGACAAATGAGTAACAACCTGCATGCCACTCGACCATACCCCAATTATACAGTCTAGCCTGTGCACTAAAGCCCTGTCTGACACAGCCTGAGGGCAGACCTCCAGTCCAACACCCAGACAGCTGGCCGTACACAGAGCATATCACACCCACAATGGCTTTAGGCCATCATCTCTACCCAACCTCAGTTTTCACCTTCAGAACCTAGACCTTATCTCCACTCACTGCTCAGGAGTGAACGTGATGCAAGAATCAGAACTTCTCCTTCGCCTTGGCAAGAAACCTAGTGGTTGGCATGTTGTCCAATGTTCATTGTAGGACAAAGCAGCATGGACTATGAGGCCCCACCTATCCCTGAGGGCCACAATTTGCACAAACACACATTGTGACCCTCAGCGTGAGCCCTATCCTCATGTAAAGCCTCTTAGTGACTGGAACAACAGCCCACATATGGGGCTTGCCAAGCCCCTAGTCCCCCAATCTCAACCAGAGTTCGAGATGTCTAGTCACCCCTACTCAGGGCTCTACACTGGAATCCCTCTTTGGTGGAACATCTGAGGTTAAAAAAAAAAAAATACAGAAAAAACTCTTCCCATCCACAGAATTATCCCAACCCCTTGGGATCAGGCCAAATCACCAGAGAAAGAATTGTCCATGGCCCTTGAGGACATCCCGAAATTCCACGGCCACCGTTGACACAAAATCCGGAGACAAAAGCCTGAGCAAGCGCCACATACTCGCCCTTTGTTCATAGCCCGGAAAATTCTCACGGTCTGTAGATCGAGCCTTCATACATACATCCCCAAACCTAAGCTGAGTTTGTGTTTACCGACTTCTGTCCCCACAGTCCTGGCACACACACCATCCAAGCTGGGGCCCCTGGAGCCACACCTCAGGACTGTGGCTTCCCTCTCCAGGGGAATTCTGCCATTTCCTTTGGCCACAACGCTATAGATTAGGAGAATCCTCCAAACTCCCCGAGGCCATCCCAATAGTGTTGGCTGCCCAGGACAAACAGGGATGATCTTTCACAAGTTAGGAAACTACCTCCCCTCAGACCCAGGGAAAGATATCCCCATAGAATAAGATTGAACTGGACAGGCACTTAGGCCCTAATCAGATCCATTGCTTTTGTTTCCAGGCATCTCTCCTCAGTGGCCTGTTTTCCAATACCAGCATACGGGGGATTACTGAGGCACTCATCAGAAAAATCTCGTCTCCACATAGGAAATGTACTCTTTGGAGCTCTATAAAAACCTCTGTTTAGGAGAATCTTTCAGGGCCCCGGATCAAGGGCCCCATTCCAAGGTCTCCATGGACTTAAAACCACATTATGATCTATCCTCGGGAGAGTCCATGTCAACTCAACCCCCTTGGTTTCTCCCCCAGGGCCTGCAGATCAAACCTGCCTTGTTGCTAGGAGACAACTAGAATGGGAGGCGGGCTGCCCAGGCGTCCATCCTTAGAACCCTACTCTGGAGTCGTTCAACATGGGACATCCTAGAGCCATCCAACAGGTCTCAAGTGTCCCACAGAAGGAATCTTTGCAGTCTGGAGCATCTCACAACTCCCATTGTGGTAAAATCTACATGGCCTCTTGAGACGCTCCACGTTATAAAGGGGCCATCTTGGACAGAAACTCCAACCTGAGCAAACGTCTGATATTCGCCCTGACTTCAGGTGCATGAGATCTTGATTCAGCTCTGCAGAGTGTGCCTTCTGTGCCCTCACCCCAAAAACTAAGCCTAGCTTGGGTTCTCAGACTACCGTCCTCACACCCCTGGCCCAAAAGCCCTACAGTTTGGCAATACTGGGGCCACAATGCAGCACTCTGCCTGCCCTCCAGAAGAAAAAAGTTGCCTTATGGAGCTACCTAGAAACCCGAATGAGGATCAACTGAACGCCACTCGACTGAACCCCAAATATACAGTCTACCCTGTCTAATGCCTTGTCTGACACAGCATGAGCCCACACCTCCAGACCTATGCTCAACAGCTGGCCGCACAATGAGCTCATTGGACCCATCAGGTCCTTAGGTCTTCATCTCTTCCCAACCTCAGTTTTCAGGTTTCAGAACCAAGACATAAACTCCAATCACTGTCCAGGGGTGAACGTGATGCAGAAATCACAACTCTTCCTTCGCCATGGCTGGAAATCTTGTGGTTGGCATATTCTCCAACGTTCAGTGTAGGAGAATCCAGCATGGCCCATGAGGCACTTCCCATGCTTGAGGGCCTTGTTGGGCACAAATAGGCATTGTGACCCTGAGCATGAGCCCTGTCCTCAAGGAAGGCCTCCCAGTGTCTGAATCAAGAGCCCACATATTGGACTTGCCATGCCCCTAGGCCCCCAAACTTAAACAGAGGTGGGGTTATCCAGTTGTCCCTCCCAAGGACTCTGCTCTGGAATCCCTCTTTTATTGGGACACTTGAGGTACATAAAATAAAATATAAAATAAAATAAAATAAATAAATTAAAATAAAATAAAATAAAATAAAAAACAGAAAGGACTCCTCCCATCCCACAGAATGTACCCAAACTCTTGGGATCGGGTCAAATCCTCAGAGAAGGAAAGCCGTCCACAACCCATGAGGCCACGCCAGCATTCCACCCACATTGTTGACACAAATCCAGAGACAAAACCTGAGCAAGCACCTCAAACACACCCTTTTTCATATCCCGAAGTGTTATCACGGTCTGTAGATTGGGCGTGCCATACCTATGTCCCCATTCCTAAGCGGAGTTTGTGTTTTCAGACTTTTGTCCCCACAGGCCTGGACCACACAGCCTCAAGGCTGGGCCCCTAGAGCCAAACTCAGAACTGTGCCTGACCTCTCCAGGCGATTTCTGCCCATTCCATTGGCCACAACCCTATAGATTAGGAGAAACTCCAAAGTCCCGAGGCCATCCAAATATTATGGGTTGCCCAGGACAAACAGGGGCGATCTGACACAAGCTGAGCAACTACATCCCCTCAGATCCGTAGAAACATATCCTCAGGAAAGAGATTGAACCGGACAGGCACCTAGGCCCTAATCATATTCATTGCTTTTGTTTCCAGTCATCTCTCCTCAGAGGCCTGGTTTCCAATACCAGCATATGGGAGATTCCTTAGGCACTCATCAAAACAATTCTCTTCTCTACATAGAAAACGTACTCTTTAGAGCCCATCAAAACCTCCGGTTATGAACATCCCCAAGGCCCCGGATCAAGCACCCCATTCCAAGGTCTACATGGACACAAATGCACATTATGAACCATCCTCAACTCACCCATTTCAACACACCCGCCTCGGTTGCTCCCCTAGATCCAGCAGATCGAACTTGCCTTGGCGCTATGAGACACCTGGAATGGGAGGCAGGCTGCCCAGGCATCCATCCTTAAAACCCTGCTCTGGATAACTTCCTTATGGGATATCCTGGAGCCATCCAACAGGTCTCGACTGTCCCACAGAAGGAATCATTGCGGTTTGGAGCATCTCACAATACCCATCGTGGGAAAACCTCCATGTCCTCGTGACACCCTCCCCTTCATGAAGGGGCCTTCATGGACAGAAACTCCGACGTAAGCCAACGTCTGATCCTAGCTCTGTCTTCAGGTATACGGGATCTCGAATCATCTCTGCAGAGGGTGCCTTCCGTCCCCTCACCCCGAAATCTAAGTCTGGCTTGTGTTCTCAGAATTTTTTCCTCACACTCCTGGCCCACAAGCCTTCCAGTTTGGGAATTCTGGAGCCACTATGTGGCACTGTGTCTTCCCTCCAGAAGAAAAACGTTGCCCTCTGGGGCTACGCAGTAACCACAAATGAGTACCATCCTGCACGAAACTCGACTGCACCCCAATGATACAGTCTAGCCTGGGAACTAATTCCCTGTCTTCCATAGCCTGAGCCTGCACCTCCCAACCCACACTCAACAGCTGGCCGAACACTGAGCACATCAGACACACCATGGCCTTAGGTCTTCATCTCTTCCCAACCTCAGTTTTCAGGCTTCAGAACCTAGACCTTAAATCCAATCACAGTCCAGGAGTGAAAGTGTTGCAGAAATTAGAACTCCGTCTTCCCCATGGCCAGAAAACTTGTGGTTGCCATATTGTGCAACGTTCAGTGTAGGAGAAACCAGCATGGTACATTAGGCCACGCCCTGACTTGAGGGGCTCCTTGGGCACAAAAACACATTGTGAAACTCAGTGTGAGACCTATCCTCAAGGAAGGCCTCTCAGTGTCTGGACCAAGAGCCCACATATGGGGCTTGCCATGTTCTTAGGTCCCAATGTTAACCAGAGGTCTGTTTGTCCAGTCGCCCCTTCCCAGGACTCTGCTCTGGAATCCCTCTTTTGGTGGTCCACCTTAGGTAAAAAAAAAATAATAATAAAAAAATAAACAAAAAAACAAGAAAGGCCTCCTCCCTTCCCACAGAATGACCACAAACTCTTGGGATCGGGTCAAATCCCCAAAGGGAGCCTCATCGATGGCCCATGAGGACACCCCGACATTCCATGGCAATCGGTGACACATTTCCAGAAAAAAAAAAAAAAAAAAGCATGAGCAAGCACCTCACATTCGCCCTTTGTTCATATCCCGAAGAGTTCTCCTCACGGTCTATAGATCGGGCCGGCCATACCTACATCCCACAACCTAAGTGGAGTTTGTGTTTTCAGACTTTTGTCCAAATAGCCCTGGACCACACACGCTCCACACTTGGGTCCCTGGATCCACACCTCAGGACTGTGCTTCCCTTTCAAGGGAATTCTTCCCATTCCATTGGCCACAACCTTGCAAATTAGGAAAAACCTCCAAAGTCACCGAGGCCATCCCAATAGTGTAGGCCGCCCAGGACAAACAGGGGTGATCTCAAACCAGCTGAGCAACTACCTCCACTCAGACAACAGCTGTCCCCAGAGAAGAATATTGAACCGGACAGGCCCATAGGCCCTAATCAGATCCATTGCTTTGGTTACCAGGCATCTCTCCTCAGAGGCCTCGTTTCCAATACCAGCATATGGTGGTTTCCTGAGGCACCAATAAGAACAAATCTCGTCTTCCCATGGAAAACTTGCTCATTGGAGCTTTGTCATAAACTCTGGTTAGGAGAATCCTTCAGGGCCCTGGTGCCACTGCCCCATACCAAGGTCTCCATGGAATCAAACCAACATTAAGACCATTCTCAGGAAAGTCCATTTCAACTCACCCCCCTCTGTTGCTACCCCAAGCCAGCAGATCAAACGTTTCTTGTTGCTAGGAGACAATTGGAATGTGAGGCTTGCTGCCCAGGCATCCATACTTCGAACACTGTTCTGGAAAAATACCTTATAAGACGTCCTGGAGCCATCCAACAAATCTTAATTGTCCCACAGAAGGAATCCTTGCGGTTTGGAGCATCTCACAACTCCAATAGTGGGAAAAACCCCATGGCCTCATAATGCCCACCCTTCCTGAAGGGGCCAACATGGACAGAAACTCAAACCTGAGCCAAAGTGGGAACCTCGACCTGACCTCAGACGCATGAGATCTCAATTCAGCTCTGCAGAGTGTGCCTGCCATGTCCTTGCCCCGAAACCTAAGCCTAGCTTGTGTTCTCAGACTTCCGTCCTCACTCTCCTGGCCCACAAGCCCTCCAGTTTGGGAATTCCGAAGCCACAATGCAGCACTCTGCCTGCCCTCCAGAAGAAAAACTTTGCCCTATGCTGCTAATAAGAAACCCCAAATGATTTTCTAATGCATGCCACTCGATTGTAAAGCAATTATACAGCCCACCCTGTATACTAATGCCCTGTCTGGCACAGCCTGAGACAAGACATCCCAAACGACACCCACACAGCTGGGCCCAACCTGGACACATAGGACCCGCTATGGCTGTAGGTCGTCATCTCTTCCCAACCTCGGTTTTCAGGCTTCAGAACCTAGACCTTATCTCCAATCACTGCCCAGGGGTGAACGTGATGCAGAAATTAGAATTCCTCCTTCCCCATGGCCAGAAAACTTGTGGTTGGCATGTTGTCCAACGTTCAATGTGGGAAAACCTGCATTGTCCGAAAGGCCACGCCAGTGCTTGAGGGCCGCCTAGGGCACAGACATGCATTGTGACCTGCAGCGTGAGTCCCGTATTAAAGTAACGCCTTTCAGTGGCTGGACCAAGATCCTGCATATGGGGCTTGTCATATCCATAGGCCCCCAGGCTTAACCAGAGGGCGAGTATTCCAGTTGTCAGTACCCACTGCTATGCTCTAGAATCCCTCTACTGGGGGGACACATGAAGCAGAAAACAGGACACTTCCCTTCCCACAGAATGACCCCAAACTCTTGGGGGCTGGACAAACTTCCAGAGAGGGAGACTTCTACGACCCATGAGGCAACTCCTACATTAAACGGCCATTGTGGACAAAACATCCAGAGATAAAAGCCTGAGCGACTGCCTCCCTCTCACCCTTCTTTCATATCCAGAGGAGCTCCCCTCATGGACTGTAGATCAGGCCTGCTGTAACCTCGGCCCCAAACCTGAGCTGAGTTTGGGTTTTTGGATGTCTGTCTGCACAGCCATGGCCCACACAGCCTCCAGGCTAGGGTCTCTGGAGCCACACCACAGAACTGTGCCTGCTCTCTCCTAAGAAACTGCCCATTCCATTGGCCACAACTCTACAAAATAGTAGAAACCTCAAGGTCCCCAAGGACATCCCTCTACCGCAAGCCAAACTGGACAAATAGGGGCATTATGACACAAGCTGAGCAAATACTACCTCCATGCAGACACACAGACAGATATCCGCAGAGACAGAAGATTGAACCAGACAGGCCCCTAGGCCCTATTATGAACTCTTGCTTTGGTGTCCAGGTATCACTCCTCAGAGGCCTGGGTTCGAAGACCAGCATACGGGGCTTTCCTGAGGCACCAGACAGAAGACCTCTCATCTCCACATGGGAAGCTTCCTTGTTGGAGTTGTGTCAAGCCCTTCGGGTTGGAGAATCCTGCAGAGTTCCTTAGCTACTGCCACATTCCAAGGTCTCCATGGCCACCAACCCACATTATGACTCATCCTCAGGAGAGTCCATTTAAACTCAGCCTTCTGGGTAGCTCACCCAAGAGCCCGCAGATTGAGCGTGCCTTGTCTCGACCAGGCAATGGGAAGGTGAGTTGGCGTTTCTCGGCATCCATGCTTAGGCCCCTGCTCTCGAGTCTTTCTGTATGGGGCATCCTGGAACCATCCAATAGTCCTCGACTGTTCTGAAGAAGGAAACTTTGAAGTTTGGAGCAGCTCACAACTCCCAGCTTAGGGAAACCTCCCTGGCCTCATGACGCCCCCACCCCCTTCAGGAAGGGGCCGTCATGGACACAAACTCCAGCTTGAGGCAACATCTGATAATCGCCCTGACCTCACCTGCAGGAGATCTCGATTCAGCCTCTGCAGAGTGGGCCTGCCATGTTCTTGGCCCCCAAACTCGTGCTAGCTTGTGTTTTCAGACTTCCTTCCTCACAATCCTGGCCACACCCCTCCAGTTTGGCAATTCTGGAGACACAATGCAGCACTCTGCCTGCCCTCCAGAAGAAAAATGTTACCCTATAGGGCTAACCAGAAACGCCAAATGATTAACAACCTGCATGCCACTCGACCATACCCCAATTATACAGTCTAGCCTGTGCACTAAGCCCTGTCTGACACAGCCTGAGGGCAGACCTCCAGTCCAACACCCAGACAGCTGGCCGTAACACAGAGCATATCACACCCACAATGGCTTTAGGCCATCATCTCTACACAACCTCAGTTTTCACCTTCAGAACCTAGACCTTATCTCCACTCCCTGCTCAGGAGTGAACGTGATGCAAGAATCAGAATTTCTCCTTCGCCTTGGCAAGAAACCTAGTGGTTGGCATGTTGTCCAATGTTCATTGTAGGAGAAAGCAGCATGGACTAGGAGGCCCCACCATTCCCTGAGGGCCACAATTTGCACAAACACACATTGTGACCCTCAGCGTGAGCCCTATCCTCATGTAAAGCCTCTTAGTCACTGGAACAACAGCCCACATATGGGGCTTGCCAAGCCCCTAGTCCCCCAAACTCAACCAGAGTTCGAGATGTCTAGTCACCCCTACTCAGGGCTCTACTCGGGAATCCCTCTTTGGTGGGACACCGGAGATAAAAAAAAAAAATACAGAAAGGACTCTTCCCATCCACAGAATGATCTGAACCACTTGAGATCAGGCCAAATCAACAGAGAAAGAATTGTCCATGGCCCTTGAGGACACCCCGACATTCCACGGCCACCATTGACACAAAATCCAGAGACAAAACCCTGAGCAAGCGCCACATACTCGCCCTTTGTTCATAGCCCGGAAAATTCTCACGGTCTGTAGATCGAGCCTTCATACATACATCCCCAAACCTAAGCTGAGTTTGTGTTTTCAGACTTCTGTCCCCACAGTCCTGGCCCACACACCATCCAAGCTGGGGCCCCTGGAGCCACACCTCAGGACTGTGGCTTCCCTCTCCAGGGGAATTCTGCCATTTCCATTGGCCACAACCCTATAGATTAGGAGAATCCTCCAAACTCCCCCAGGCCATCCGAATTGAGTTGGCTGCCCAGGAAACACAGGGATGATCATTCACAAGTTAGGAAACCACCACCACTCAGACCCAGAGACAGATATCCCCATAGAATAAGATTGAACTGGACGGGCACTTAGGCCCTAATTAGATCCATTTCTTTTGATTCCAGTCATCTCTCCTCAGAGGCCTGATTTCCCATACCAGCATATGGGAAATTCCTTAGGCACTCATCAAAACAATTCTCTTCTCTACATAGGAATCATACTATTTAGAGCTCAATCAAAACCTCCGGTTATGAACATCCCTCAAGGCCCCGGATCAAGCACCCCATTCCAAGGTCTACATGGACACAAATGCACATTATGACCCATCCTCAACTCACCCATTTCAACACACCCGCCTCGGTTGCTCCCCTAGATCCAGCAGATCGAACTTGCCTTGGCTCGATGAGACACCTGGAATGAAAGGCAGGCTGCGCAAGCATCCATCCTTAGAACCCTGCTCTGGATAACTTCCTTATGGGATGTCCTAGAGCCATCCAACAGGTCGCGACTGTCCCACAGAAGGAATCATTGTGGTTTGGAGCATCTAACAATTCCCATCGTGGGAAAACCTCCATGTCCTCGTGACATCCTCCCCTTCATGAAGGGGCCTTCATGGACAGAAACTCCGACGTAAGCCAACGTCTGATCCTAGCTCTGTCTTCAGGTTTACGGGATCTCGAATCATCTCTGCAGAGGGTGCCTGCCCGAAATCTAAGTCAGGCTTGTGTTCTCAGAATTTTTTCCTCACACTCCTGGCCCACAAGCCTTCCAGTTTGGGAATTCTGCAGCCACTATGTGGCACTGTGTCTTCCCTCCAGAAGAAAAACGTTGCCCTCTGGGGCTACCCAGTAACCACAAATGAGTACCATCCTGCACGAAACTCGACTGCACCCCAATGATACAGTCTAGCCTGGGCACTAATTCCCTGTCTGCCACAGCCTGAGTCTGCACCTCCCAACCCACACTCAACAGCTGGCCGAACACTGAGCACATTGGAAACACCATGGCCTTAGGGCTTCATCTCTTCCCAACCTCAGTTTTCAGGCTTCAGAACCTAGACCTTAAATCCAATCACAGTCCAGGAGTGAAAGTGTTGCAGAAATTAGAACTCCATCTTCCCCATTGCCAGAAAACTTGTGGTTCCCATACTGTGCAACGTTCAGTGTAGGAGAAACCAGCATGGTACATTAGGCCACGCCCTGACTTGAGGGGCTCCTTGGGCACAAAAACACATTGTGAAACTCAGTGTGAGAACTATCCTCAAGGAAGGCCTCTCAGTGTCTGGACCAAGAGCCCACATAAGGGGCTTGCCATGTTCTTAGGTCCCAATGTTAACCAGAGGTCTGGTTGTCCAGTTGACCCACCGACGAATCTGCTCTGGAATCCCTCTTTTGGTGGTCCACCTTAGGTAAAAATAAATAAATAAATAAATAAATAAATAAATAAATAAATGAACAAAAAAAAACAGAAGGCCTCCTCCCTTCCCACAGAATGACCCCAAACTCTTGGGATCGGGTCAAATCCCCAGAAAGGGAGCCTCATCGATGGCCCATGAGGACACCCCTACATTCCATGGCAATCGGTGACACATTTCCAGAAAAAAAAAAAAAAAGCATAAGCTAGCACCTCACATTCGCCCTTTGTTCATATCCCGAAGAGGTCTCCTCACGGTCTATAGATCGGGCTGGCCATACCTACATCCCACAACCTAAGTGGAGTTTGTGTTTTCAGACTTTTGTCCAAATAGCCCTGGACCACACACGCTCCACACTTGGGTCCCTGGAGCCACACCTCAGGACTGTGCTTCCCTTTCAAGGGAATTCTTCCCATTCCATTGGCCACAACTTTGCAAATTAGGAAAAACCTCCAAAGTCACCGAGGCCATCCCAATAGTGTAGGCTGCCCAGGACAAACAGGGGTGATCTCAAACCAGCTGAGCAACTACCTCCACTCAGACAACAGATGTCCCCAGAGAAGAATATTGAACCGGACAGGCCCCTAGGCCCTAATCAGATCCATTGCTTTGGTTTCCAGGCATCTCTCCTCAGAGGCCTCGTTTCCAATACCAGCATATGGTGGTTTCCTGAGGCACCAATAAGAACAAATCTCGTCTCCCCATGGAAAACTTGCTCATTGGAGCTTTGTCATAACCTCTGGTTAGGAGAATCCTTCAGGGCCCTGGTGCCACTGCCCCATACCAAGGTCTCCATGGACTCAAACCAACATTAAGACCATCCTCAGGAAAGTCCATTTCAACTCAGCCCCCTCTGTTGCTACCCCAAGCCAGCAGATCAAACGTTTCTTGTTGCTAGGAGACAATTGGAATGTGAGGCTGGCTGCCCAGGCATCCATACTTAGAACCCTGTTCTGGAAAAATACCTTATAAGACGTCCTGGAGCCATCCAACAAATCTTAATTGTCCAACAGAAGGAATCCTTGCGGTTTGGAGCATCTCACAACTCCAAAAGTGGGAAAACCCCCATGGCCTCATAATGCCCCCCCTTCCTGAAGGGGCCAACATGGACAGAAACTCAAACCTGAGCCAAAGTCTGAACCTCGACCTGACTTCAGACGCATGAGATCTCAATTCAGCTCTGCAGAGTGTGCCTGCCATGTCCTTGCCCCGAAACCTAAGCCTAGCTTGTGTTCTCAGACTTCCGTCCTCACTCTCCTGGCCCACAAGCCCTCCAGTTTGGGAATTCCGAAGCCACAATGCAGCACTCTGCCTGCCCTCCAGAAGAAAAACTTTGCCCTATGCTGCTAATAAGAAACCCCAAATGATTTTCTAATGCATGCCACTCGATTGTAAAGCAATTATACAGCCCACCCTGTATACTAATGCCCTGTCTGGCACAGCCTGAGACAAGACATCCCAAACGACACCCAGACAGCTGGCCCCAACCTGGACACATAGGACCCACTATGGCTGTAGGTCGTCATCTCTTCCCAACCTCGGTTTTCAGGCTTCAGAACCTAGACCTTATCTCCAATCACTGCCCAGGGGTGAACGTGATGCAGAAATTAGAATTCCTCCTTCCCCATGGCCAGAAAACTTGTGGTTGGCATGTTGTCCAACGTTCAATGTGGGAAAACCTGCATTGTCCGAAAGGCCACGCCAGTGCTTGAGGGCCGCCTAGGGCACAGACATGCATTGTGACCTGCAGCGTGAGTCCCGTATTAAAGTAACGCCTCTCAATGGCTGGACCAAGATCCTGCATATGGGGCTTGTCATATCCATAGGCCCCCAGGCTTAACCAGAGGGCGAGTATTCCACTTGTCAGTACCCACTGCTATGCTCTAGAATCCCTCTACTGGGGGGACACATGAAGCAGAAAACAGGACACTTCCCTTCCCACAGAATGACCCCAAACTCTTGGGGGCTGGACAAACTACCAGAGAGGGAGACTTCTACGACCCATGAGGCAACTCCTACATTAAACGGCCATTGTGGACAAAACATCCAGAGACAAAAGCCTGAGCGACTGCCTCCCTCTCACCCTTCTTTCATATCCAGAGGAGCTCCCCTCATGGACTGTAGATCAGGCCTGCCGTAACCTCGGCCCCAAAAATGAGCTGAGTTAGGGTTTTTGGATGTCTGTCTGCACAGCCATGGCCCACACAGCCCCCAGGCTGGGGTCTCTGGAGCCACACCACAGTACTGTGCCTGCTCTCTCCTAAGAAACTGCCTATTCCATTGGCCACAACTCTACAAAATAGTAAAAACCTCAAGGTCCCCAAGGACATCCCACTACCGCAAGCCGCACTGGATAAATAGGGGCATTATTACACAAGCTGAGCAACTACTACCTCCATGCAGACACACAGACAGATATCCGCAGAGACAGAAGATTGAACCAGACAGGCCCCTAGGCCCTATTATGAACTCTGGCTTTGGTGTCCAGGTATCACTCCTCAGAGGCCTGGGTTCGAAGACCAGCATACAGGGCTTTCCTGAGGCACCAGACAGAAGACCTCTCATCTCCACATGGGAAGCTTCCTTGTTGGAGTTGTGTCAAGCCCTTCGGGTTGGAGAATCCTGCAGAGTCCCTTAGCTACTGCCACATTCCACGGTCTCCATGGCCACCAACCCACATTATGACATCCTCAGGAGAGTCCATTTAAACTCAGCCTTCTGGGTAGCTCACCCAAGAGCCCGCAGATTGAGCGTTCCTTGTCTCGACCAGGCAATGGGAAGGTGAGTTGGCGTTTCTCGGCATCCATGCTTAGGCCCCTGCTCTCGAGTCTTTCTGTATGGGGCATCCTGGAACCATCCAATAGTACTCGACTGTCCTGAAGAAGGAAACTTTGAAGTTTGGAGCAGCTCACAACTCCCAGCGTAGGGAAACCTCCCTGGCCTCATGACGCCTCCACCCCCTTCAGGAAGGGGCCGTCATGGACACAAACTCCAGCTTGAGGCAACGTCTGATACTCGCCCTGACCTCACCTGCAGGAGATCTCGATTCAGCCTTTGCAGAGTGGGCCTGCCATGCTCTTGGCCCCAAAACTCGTGCTAGCTTGTGTTTTCAGACTTCCTTCCTCACAATCCTGGCCACACCCCTCCAGTTTGGCAATTTTGGAGACACAATGCAGCACTCTGCCTGCCCTCCAGAAGAAAAATGTTGCCCTATAGGGCTAACCAGAAAGGCCAAATGAGTAACAACCTGCATGCCACTCGACCATACCCCAATTTTACAGTCTAGCCTGTGCACTAAAGCCCTGTCTGACAGAGCCTGAGGGCAGACCTCCAGTCCAACACCCAGACAGCTGGCCATACACAGAGCATATCACACCCACAATGGCTTTAGGCCATCATCTCTACCCAACCTCAGTTTTCACCTTCAGAACCTTGAACTTATCTCCACTCACTGCTCAGGAGTGAACGTGATGCAAGAATCAGAACTTCTCCTTCGCCTTGGCAAGAAACCTAGTGGTTGGCATGTTGTCCAATGTTCATTGTAGGAGAAAGCAGCATGGACTATGAGGCCCCACCTATCCCTGAGGGCCACAATCTGCACAAACACACATTGTGACCCTCAGCGTGAGCTCTATCCTTATGTAAAGCCTCTTAGTGACTGGAACAACAGCCCACATATGGGGCTTGCCAAGCCCCTAGTCCCCCAATCTCAACCAGAGTTCGAGATGTCTAGTCACCCCTACTCAATGCTCTACTCTGGAATCCCTTTTTGGTGGGACACCTGAGGTAAAAAAAAAAAATACAGGAAGGACTCTTCCCATCCACAGAATGATCCCAACCCCTTGGGATCAGGTCAAATCACCAGAGAAAGAATTGTCCATGGCCCTTGAGGACACCCCGACATTCCACGGCCACCGTTGACACAAAATCCAGAGACAAAACCCTGAGCAATCGCCACATACTCGGCCTTTGTTCATAGCCTGGAAAATTCTCACGGTCTGTAGATCGAGCCTTCATACATACATCCCCAAACCTAAGCTGAGTTTGTGTTTTCAGACTTCTGTCCCCACAGTCCTGGCCCACACACCATCCAAGCTGGGGCCCCTGGAGCCACACCTCAGGACTGTGGCTTCCCTCTCCAGGGGAATTCTGCCATTTCCATTGGCCACAACCCTATAGATTAGGAGAATCCTCCAAACTCCCCCAGGCCATCCGAATTGTGTTGGCTGACCAGGACACACAGGGATGATCTTTCACATGTTAGGAAACCACCTCCACTCAGACCCAGAGACAGATATTCCCATAGAATAAGATTGAACTGGACGGGCACTGAGGCTCTAATCAGATCCATTGATTTTGATTCCAGTCATCTCTCGTCAGAGGCCTGGTTTCCAATACCAGCATATGGGAGATTCCTTAGGCACTCATCAAAACAATTCTCTTCTTTACATAGGAAATATACTCTTTAGAGCTCCATAAAAACCTCCGGTTATGAACATCCCTCAAGGCCCCGGATCAAGCACCCCATTCCAAGGTCTACATGGACACAAATGCACATTATGACCAATCCTCAACTCACCCATTTCAAAACACCCGCCTCGGTTGCTCCCCTAGATCCAGCAGATCGAACTTGCCTTGGCTCTATGAGACACCTGGAATGGGAGGCAGGCTGCCCAGGCATCCATCCTTAGAACCCTGCTCTGGATAACTTCCTTATGGGATGTCCTGGAGCCATCCAACAGGTCTCGACTGTCCCACAGAAGGAATCATTGTGGTTTGGAGCATCTCACAATTCCCATCGTGGGAAAACCTCCATGTCCTCGTGACACCCTTCCCTTCATGATGGGGCCGTCATGGACAGAAACTCCGACCTAAGAAAACGTCTGATCCTAGCTCTGTCTTCAGGTATACGGGATCTCGAATCATCTCTGCAGATGGTGCCTGCCGTCCCCTCACCCCGAAATCTAAGTCTGGCTTGTGTTCTCAGAATTTTTTCCTCACACTCCTGGCCCACAAGTCTTCCAGTTTGGGAATTCTGCAGCCACTATGTGGCACTGTGTCTTCCCTCCAGAAGAAAAACGTTGCCCTCTGGGGCTACCCAGTAACCACAAATGAGTACCATCCTGCACAAAACTCGACTGCACCCCAATGATACAGTCTAGCCTGGGCACTAATTCCCTGTCTGCCACAGCCTGAGTCTGCACCTCCCAACCCACACTCAACAGCTGGCCGAACACTGAGCACATCAGACACACCATGGCCTTAGGGCTTCATCTCTTCCCAACCTCAGTTTTCAGGCTTCAGAACCTAGACCTTAAACCCAATCACAGTCCAGGAGTGAAAGTGTTGCAGAAATTAGAACTCCATCTTCCCCATCGCCAGAAAACTTGTGGTTCCCATACTGTGCAACGTTCAGTGTAGGAGAAACCAGCATGGTACATTAGGCCACGCCCTGACTTGAGGGGCTCCTTGGGCACAAAAACACATTGTGAAACTCAGTGTGAGACCTATCCTCAAGGAAGGCCTCTCAGTTTCTGGACCAAGAGCCCACATAAGGGGCTTGCCATGTTCTTAGGTCCCAATGTTAACCAGAGGTCTGGTTGTCCTGTTGCCCCCACCCACGACTCTGCTCTGGAATCCCTCTTTTGGTGGTCCACCGGAGGTTAAAAAAAAAAAAACAAAAAAACAAAAAAAATAAACAAACAAACAAACAAAAAAACAGAAAGGCCTCCTCCCTTCCCACAGAATGACCCCAAACTCTTGGGATCGGGTCAAATCCCCAGAAAGGGAGCCTCATCGATGGCCCATGAGGACACCCCAACATTCCATGGCAATCGGTGACACATTTCCAGAAAAAAAAAAATAAGCATGAGCAAGCACCTCACATTCGCCCTTTGTTCATATCCCGAAGAGGTCTCCTCACGGTCTATAGATCGGGCCGGCCTTAACTACATCCCACAACCTAAGTGGAGTTTGTGTTTTCAGACTTTTGTCCAAATAGCCGTGGACCACACACGCTCCACACTTGGGTCCCTGGAGCAACACCTCAGGACTGTGCTTCCCTTTCAAGGGAATTCTTCCCATTCCATTGGCCACAACCTTGCAAATTAGGAAAAACCTCCAAAGTCACCGAGGCCATCCCAATAGTGTAGGCTGCCCAGGACAAACAGGGGTGATCTCAAACCAGCTGAGCAACTACCTCCACTCAGACAACAGATGTCCCCAGAGAAGAATATTGAACCGGACAGGCCCCTAGGCCCTAATCAGATCCATTGCTTTGGTTTCCAGGCATCTGTCCTCAGAGGCCTCGTTTCCAATACCAGCATATGGTGGTTTCCTGAGGCACCAATAAGAACAAATCTCGTCTCCCCATGGAAACTTGCTCATTGGAGCTTTGTCATAACCTCTGGTTAGGATAATCCTTCAGGGCCCTGGTGCCACTGCCCCATACCAAGGTCTCCATGGACTCAAACCAACATTAAGACCATCCTCAGGAAAGTCCATTTCAACTCAGCCCCCTCTGTTGCTACCCAAAGGCAGCAGATCAAACGTTTCTTGTTGCTAGGAGACAATTGGAATGTGAGGCTGGCTGCCCAGGCATCCATACTTAGAACACTGTTCTGAAAAAATACCTTATAAGACGTCCTGGAGCCATCCAACAAATCTTAATTGTCCCACAGAAGGAATCCTTGTGGTTTGGAGCATCTCACAACTCCAATAGTGGGAAAACCCCCATGGCCTCATAATGCCCCCCCTTCCTGAAGGGGCCAACATGGACAGAAACTCAAACCTGAGCCAAAGTCTGAACCTCGACCTTACTTCAGACGCATGAGATCTCAATTCAGCTCTGCAGAGTGTGCCTGCCATGTCCTTGCCCCGAAACCTAAGCCTAGCTTGTGTTCTCAGACTTCCGTCCTCACTCTCCTGGCCCACAAGCCCTCCAGTTTGGGAATTCCGAAGCCACAATGCAGCACTCTGCCTGCCCTCCAGAAGAAAAACTTTGCCCTATGCTGCTAATAAGAAACCCCAAATGATTTTCTAATGCATGCCACTCGATTGTAAAGCAATTATACAGCCCACCCTGTATACTAATGCCTTGTCTGGCACAGCCTGAGACAAGACATCCCAAACGACACCCAGACAGCTGGCCCCAACCTGGACACATAGGACCCACTATGGCTGTAGGTCGTCATCTCTTCCCAACCTCGGTTTTCAGGCTTCAGAACCTAGACCTTATCTCCAATCACTGCCCAGGGGTGAACGTGATGCAGAAATTAGAATTCCTCCTTCCCCATGGCCAGAAAACTTGTGGTTGGCATGTTGTCCAACGTTCAATGTGGGAAAACCTGCATTGTCCGAAAGGCCACGCCAGTGCTTGAGGGCCGCCTAGGGCACAGACATGCATTGTGACCTGCAGCGTGAGTCCTGTATTAAAGTAACGCCTCTCAGTGGCTGGACCAAGATCCTGCATATGGGGCTTGTCATATCCATAGGCCCCCAGGCTTAACCAGAGGGCGAGTATTCCAGTTGTCAGTACCCACTGCTATGCTCTAGAATCCCTCTACTGGGGGGACATATGAAGCAGAAAACAGGACACATCCCTTCCCACAGAATGACCCCAAACTCTTGGGGGCTGGACAAACTACCAGAGAGGGAGACTTCTACGACCCATGAGGCAACTCCTACATTAAACGGCCATTGTGGACAAAACATCCAGAGACAAAAGCCTGAGCGACTGCCTCCCTCTCACCCTTCTTTCATATCCAGAGGAGCTCCCCTCATGGACTGTAGATCAGGCCTGCCGTAACCTCGGCCCCAAACCTGAGCTGAGTTAGCGTTTTTGGATGTCTGTCTGCACAGACATGGCCCACACAGCTCCCAGGCTGGCGTCTCTGGAGCCACACCACAGAACTGTGCCTGCTCTCTCCTAAGAAACTGCCCATTCCATTGGCCACAACTCTACAAAATAGTAGAAACCTCAAGGTCCCCAAGGACATCCCACTACCGCAAGCCGCACTGGACAAATAGGGGCATTATGACACAAGCTGAGCAACTACTACCTCCATGCAGACACACAGACAGATATCCGCAGAGACAGAAGATTGAACCAGACAGGCCCCTAGGCCCTATTATGAACTCTTGCTTTGGTGTCCAGGTATCACTACTCAGAGGCCTGGGTTCGAAGACCAGCATGTGGGGTTCCTGAGGCACCAGACAGAAGACCTCTCATCTCCACATGGGAAGCTTCCTTGTTGGAGTTGTGTCAAGCCCTTCGGGTTGGATAATCCTGCAGAGTCCCTTAGCTACTGCCACATTCCAAGGTCTCCATGGCCACCAACCCACATTATGACTCATCCTCAGCAGAGTCCATTTAAACTCAGCCTTCTGGGTAGCTCACCGAAGAGCCCGCAGATTGAGCGTGCCTTGTCTCGAGCAGGCAATGGGAAGGTGAGTTGGCGTTTCTCGGCATCCATGCTTAGGCCCCTGCTCTCGAGTCTTTCTGTATGGGGCATCCTGGAACCATCCAATAGTACTCGACTGTCCTGAAGAAGGAAACTTTGAAGTTTGGAGCAGCTCACAACTCCCAGCGTAGGGAAACCTCCCTGGCCTCATGACACCCCCACCCCCTTCAGGAAGGGGCCGTCATGGACACAAACTCCAGCTTGAGGCAACATCTGATAATCGCCCTGACCTCACCTGCAGGAGATCTCGATTCAGCCTCTGCAGAGTGGGCCTGCCATGCTCTTGGCCCCAAAACTCGTGCTAGCTTGTGTTTTCAGTCTTCCTTCCTCACAATCCTGGCCACACCCCTCCAGTTTGGCAATTCTGGAGACACAATGCAGCACTCTGCCTGCCATCCAGAAGAAAAATGTTGCCCTATAGGGCTAACCAGAAACGCCCAATGAGTAACAAGCTGCATGCCACTCGACCATACCCCAATTATACAGTCTAGCCTGTGCACCAAGCCCTGTCTGACACAGCCTGAGGGCAGACCTCCAGTCCAACACCCAGACAGCTGGCCATACACAGAGCATATCACACCCACAATGGCTTTAGGCCATCATCTCTACCCAACCTCAGTTTTCACCTTCAGAACCTAGACCTTATCTCCACTCACTGCTCAGGAGTGAACGTGATGCAAGAATCAGAACTTCTCCTTCGCCTTGGCAAGAAACCTAGTGGTTGGCATGTTGTCCAATGTTCATTGTAGGACAAAGCAGCATGGACTATGAGGCCCCACCTATCCCTGATGGCCACAATCTGCACAAACACACATTGTGATTCTCAGCGTGAGCCCTATCCTCATGTGAAGCCTCTTAGTGACTGGAACAACAGCCCACATATGGGGCTTGCCAAGACCCTAGTCCCCCAATCTCAACCTGAGTTCGAGATGTCTAGTCACCCCTACTCAGGGCTCTACTCTGGAATCCGTCTTTGGTGGGACACCTGAGGTAAAAAAAAAATACAGAAAGGACTCTTCCCATCCACAGAATGATCCCAAACCCTTGGGATCAGGCCAAATCACCAGAGAAAGAATTGTCCATGTCCCTTGAGGACACCCCGACATTCCACGGCCACCATTGACACAAAATCCAGAGACAAAACCCTGAGCAAGCGCCACATACTTGCCCTTTGTTCATAGCCCGGAAAATTCTCACGGTCTGTAGATCGAGCCTTCATACATACATCGCCAAACCTAAGCTGAGTTTGTGTTCAGACTTCTGTCCCCACATTCCTGGCCCACACACCATCCAAGCTGGGCCCCTGGAGCCACACCACAGGACTGTGGCTTCACTCTCCAGGGGAATTCTGCCATTTCCATTTGCCACAACCCTATAGATTAGGAGAATCCTCCAAATTCCCCCAGGCCATCCGAATTGTGTTGGCTGCCCAGGACAAACAGGGATGATCGTTCACAAGTTAGGAAACCACCTCCACTCAGACCCAGAGACAGAATTACCCATAGAATAAGATTGAAATGGACGGGCACTTAGGCCCTAATCAGATCCATTGCTTTTGATTCCAGTCATCTCTCCTCAGAGGCCTGGTTTCCAATACCAGCATATGGGAGATTACTTAGGCACTCATCAAAACAATTCTCTTCTCTACATAGGAAAAATACTCTTTAGAGCTCCATCAAAACCTCCGATTATAAACATCCCTCACGGCCCCGGATCAAGCACCCCATTCCAAGGTCTACATGGACACAAATGCACATTATGACCCATCCTCAACTCACCCATTTCAAAACACCCGCCTCGGTTGCTCCCCTAGATCCAACAGATCGAACTTGCCTTGGCTCTATGAGACACCTGGAATGGGAGGCAGGCTGCCCAGGCATCCATCCTTAGAACCCTGCTCTGGATAACTTCCTTATGAGATGTCCTGGAGCCATCCAACATGTCTTGACTGTCCCACAGAAGGAATCATTGTGGTTTGGAGCATCTCACAATTCCCATCGTGGGAAAACCTCCATGTCCTCGTGACACCCTTCCCTTCATGATGGGGCCGTCATGGACAGAAACTCCGACCTAAGAAAACGTCTGATCCTAGCTCTGTCTTCAGGTATACGGGATCTCGAATCATCTCTGCAGAGGGTGCCTGCCGTCCCCTCACCCCGAAATCTAAGTCTGGCTTGTGTTCTCAGAATTTTTTCCTCACACTCCTGGCCCACAAGCCTTCCAGTTTGGGAATTCTGCAGCCACTATGTGGCACTGTGTCTTCCCTCCAGAAGAAAAACGTTGCCCTCTGGGGCTACCCAGTAACCACTAATGAGTACTATCCTCCACGAAACTCGACTGCACCCCAATGATACAGTCTAGCCTGGGCACTAATTCCCTGTCTGCCACAGCCTGAGCCTGCACCTCCCAACCCACACTCAACAGCTGGCCGAACACTGAGCACATCAGACACACCATGGCCTTAGGGCTTCATCTCTTCCCAACCTCAGTTTTCAGGCTTCAGAACCTAGACCTTAAATCCAATCACAGTCCAGGAGTGAAATTGTTGCAGAAATTAGAACTCCTTCTTCCCCATTGCCAGAAAAATTGTGGTTCCGATACTGTGCAACGTTCAGTGTAGGAGAAACCAGCATGGTACATTAGGCCACGCCCTGACTTGAGGGGCTCCTTGGGCACAAAAACACATTGTGAAACTCAGTGTGAGACCTATCCTCAAGGAAGGCCTCTCAGTGTTTGGACTAATAGCCCACATATAGGGCTTGCCATGTTCTTAGGTCCCAATGTTAACCAGAGTTCTGGTTGTGCAGTTGCCCCCACCCACGAATCTGCTCTGGAATCCCTCTTTTGGTGGACCACCTGAGGTTAAAAAAACAAAAAACAAAAAACAAAAAAAAATAAACAAACAAAAAAAAGGCCTCCTCCCTTCCCACAGAATGACCCCAATCTCTTGGGATCGGGTCAAATCCCCTGAAAGGGAGCATCATCGATGGACCATGAGGACACCGTGACATTCCATGGCAATCGGTGACACATTTCCAGAAAAAAAAAAAAAAAAAAAACCATGAGCATGCACATCACATTCGCCCTTTGTTCATATCCCGAAGAGGTCTCCTCACGGTCTATAGATGGGGCCGGCCATACCTACATCCCCCAACCTAAGTTTAGTTTGTGTTTTCAGACTTTTGTCCAAATAGCGCTGGACCACACACTCTCCACACTTGGGTCCCTGGAGCCACACCTCAGGACTGTGCTTCCCTTTCAAGGGAATTCTTCCCATTCCATTGGCCACAACCTTGCAAATTAGGAAAAATCTCCAAAGTCACCGAGGCCATCCCAATAGTGTAGGCTGCCCAGGACAAACAGGGGTGATCTCAAACCAGCTGAGCAACTACCTCCACTCAGACAACAGATGTCCCCAGAGAAGAATATTGAACCGGACAGGCCCCTAGGCCCTAATCAGATCCATTGCTTTGGTTTCCAGGCATCTGTCCTCAGAGGCCTCGTTTCCAATACCAGCATATGGTGGTTTCCTGAGGCACCAATAAGAACAAATCTCGTCACCCCATGGAATCTTGCTCATTGGAGCTTTGTCATAACCTCTGGTTAGGAGAATCCTTCAGGGCCCTGGTGCCACTACCCCATACCAAGGTCTCCATGGACTCAAACCAACATTAAGACCATCCTCAGGAAAGTCCATATCACCTCAGCCCCCTCTGTTGCTACCCCAAGCCAGCAGATCAAACGTTTCTTGTTGCTAGGAGACAATTGGAATGTGAGGCTGGCTGCCCAGGCATCCATACTTAGAACCCTGTTCTGGAAAAATACCTTATAAGACGTCCTGGAGCCATCCAACAAATCTTAATTGTCCCACAGAAGGAATCCTTGCGGTTTGGAGCATCTCACAACTCCAATAGTGGGAAAACCCCCATGGCCTCATAATGCCCCCCCCTCTTGATGGGGCCAACATGGACAGAAACTCAAACCTGAGCCAAAGTCTGAACCTCGACCTGACTTCAGACGCATGAGATCTCAATTCAGCTCTGCAGAGTGTGCCTGCCATGTCCTTGCCCCGAAACCTAAGCCTAGCTTGTGTTCTCAGACTTCTGTCCTCACTCTCCTGGCCAACAAGCCCTCCAGTTTGGGAATTCCGAAGCCACAATGCAGCACTCTGCCTGCCCTCCAGAAGAAAAACTTTGCCCTATGCTGCTAATAAGAAACCCCAAATGATTCTCTAATGCATGCCACTCGATTGTAAAGCAATTATACAGCCCACCCTGTATACTAATGCCCTGTCTGGGACAGCCTGAGACAAGACATCCCAAACGACACCCAGACACCTGGCCCCAACCTGGACACATAGGACCCGCTATGGCTGTAGGTCGTCATCTCTTCCCAACCTCGGTTTTCAGGCTTCAGAACCTAGACCTTATCTCCAATCACTGCCCAGGGGTGAACGTGATGCAGAAATTAGAATTCCTCCTTCCCCATGGCCAGAAACCTTGTGGTTGGCATGTTGTCCAACGTTCAATGTGGGAAAACCTGCATTGTCCGAAAGGCCACGCCAGTGCTTGAGGGCCGCCTAGGGCACAGACATGCATTGTGACCTGCAGCGTGAGTCCCGTATTAAAGTAACGCCTCTCAGTGGCTGGACCAAGATCCTGCATATGGGGCTTGTCATATCCATAGGCCCCCAGGCTTAACCAGAGGGCGAGTATTCCAGTTGTCAGTACTCACTGCTATGCTCTAGAATCCCTCTACTGGAGGGACACATGAAGCAGAAAACAGGACACTTCCCTTCCCACAGAATGACCCCAAACTCTTGGGGGCTGGACAAACTACCAGAGAGGGAGACTTCTACGACCCATGAGGCAACTCCTACATTAAACGGCCATTGTGGACAAAACATCCAGAGACAAAAGCCTGAGCGACTGCCTCCCTCTCACCCTTCTTTCATATCCAGAGGAGCTCCCCTCATGGACTATAGATCAGGCCTGCCGTAACCTCAGCCTCAAACCTGAGCTGAGTTAGGGTTTTTGGATGTCTGTCTGCACAGCCATGGCCCACACAGCCTCCAGGCTGGGGTCTCTGGAGCCACACCCAGAACTGTGCCTGCTCTCTCCTAAGAAACTGCCTATTCCATTGGCCACAACTCTACAAAATAGTAGAAACCTCAAGGTCCCCAAGGACATCCCACTACCGCAAGCCGCACTGGACAAATAGGGGCATTATGACACAAGCTGAGCAACTACTACCTCCATGCAGACACACAGACAGATATCCGCAGAGACAGAAGATTGAACCAGACAGGCCCCGAGGCCCTATTATGAACTCTTGCTTTGGTGTCCAGGTATCACTCCTCAGAGGCCTGGGTTCGAAGACCAGCATACGGGGCTTTCCTGAGGCACCAGACAGAAGACCTCTCATCTCCACATGGGAAGCTTCCTTGTTGGAGTTGTGTCAAGCCCTTCGGGTTGGAGAATCCTGCAGAGTCCCTTAGCTACTGCCACATTCCAAGGTCTCCATGGCCCCCAACCCACATTATGACTCATCCTCAGGAGAGTCCATTTAAACTCAGCCTTCTGGGTAGGTCACCCAAGAGCCTGCAGATTGAGCGTGCCTTGTCTCGACCAGGCAATGGGAAGGTGAGTTGGCGTTTCTCGGCATCCATGCTTAGGCCCCTGCTCTTGAGTCTTTCTGTATGGGGCATCCTGGAACCATCCAATAGTACTCGACTGTCCTGAAGAAGGAAACTTTGAAGTTTGGAGCAGCTCACAACTCCCAGCGTAGGTAATCCTCCCTGGCCTCATGACGCCCCCACCCCCTTCAGGAAGGGGCCGTCATGGACACAAACTCCAGCTTGAGGCAACATCTGATACTCGCCCTGACCTCACCTGCAGGAGTTCTCGATTCAGCCTCTGCAGAGTGGGCCTGCCATGCTCTTGGCCCCAAAACTCGTGCTAGCTTGTGTTTTCAGACTTCTTTACTCACAATCCTGGCCACACCCCTCCAGTTTGGCAATTCTGGAGACACAATGCAGGACTCTGCCTGCCCTCCAGAAGAAAAATGTTGCCCTATAGGGCTAACCGGAAACGCCAAATGAGTAACAACCTGCATGCCACTCGACCATACCCCAATTATACAGTCTAGCCTGTGCACTAAAGCCCTGTCTGAAACAGCCTCAGGGCAGACCTCCAGTCCAACACCCATACAGCTGGCCGTACACAGAGCATATCACACCCACAATGGCTTTAGGCCATCATCTCTACCCAACCTCAGTTTTCACCTTCAGAACCTAGACCTTATCTCCACTCACTGCTCAGGAGTGAACTTGATGCAAGAATCAGAACTTCTCCTTCGCCTTGGCAAGAAACCTAGTGGTTGGCATGTTGTCCAATGTTCATTGTAGGAGAAAGCAGCATGGACTATGAGGCTCCACCTATCCCTGAGGGCCATAATTTGCACAAACACACATTGTGACCCTCAGCGTGAGCCCTATCCTCATGTAAAGCCTCTTAGTGACTGGAACAACAGCCCACATATGGGGCTTGCCAGTCCCCTAGTCCCCCAATCTCAACCAGAGTTCGAGATGTCTAGTCACCCCTACTCAGGGCTCTTCTCTGGAATCCCTCTTTGGTGGGACACCTGAGGTAAAAAAAATAATATATATATATATATATATATATATATATATATATATATATATACACAGAAAGGACTCTTCCAATCCACAGAATGATCCCAACCACTTGGGATCAGGCCATATCACCAGAGAAAGAATTGTCCATGGCCCTTGAGGACATCCCGAAATTCCACGGCCACCATTGACACAAAATCCAGAGACAAAACCCTGAGCAAGCGCCACATACTCGCCCTTTGTTCATAGCCCGGAAAATTCTCACGGTCTGTTGATCGAGCCTTCATACATACATCCCCAAACCTAAGCTGAGTTTGTGTTTTCAGAATTCTGTCCCCACAGTCCTGGCCCACAGACCATCCAAGCTGGGGCCCCTGGAGCCACACCTCAGGACTGTGGCTTCCCTTTCCAGGGGAATTCTGCCATTTCCATTGGCCACAACCCTATAGATTAGGAGAATCCTCCAAACTCCCCCAGGCCATCCGAATTGTGTTGGCTGACCAGGACAAACAGGGATGATCTTTCACAAGTTAGGAAACTACCACCACTCCGACCCAGAGACAGATATCCCCATAGAATTAGATTGAACTGGACAGGCACTTATGTCCTAATCAGATCCATTGCTTTTGATTCCAGTCATCTCTCCTCAGAGGCCTGGTTTCCAATACCGGCATATGGGAGATACCTTAGGCACTCATCAAAACAATTCTCTTCTCTACATAGGAAACATACTCTTTAGTGCTCCATCAAAACCTCCGGTTATGAACATCCCTCAAGGCCCTGGATCTAGCACCCCATTCCAAGGTCTACATACACACAAATGCACATTATGACCCATCCTCAACTCACCCATTTCAAAACACCCGCCTCGGTTGCTCCCCTGATCCAGCAGATCGAATATGCCTTGGCTCTATGAGACACCTGGAATGGGAGGCAGGCTGCCCAGGCATCCATCCTTAGAACCCTGCTCTGGATAATTTCCTTATGGGATGTCCTGGAGCCATCCAACAGGTCTCGACTGTTCCACAGAAGGAATCATTGCGGTTTGGAGCATCTCACAATTCCCATCGTGGGAAAACCTCCATGTCCTCGTTACACCCTCCCCTTCATGAAGGGGCCGTCGTGGACAGAGACTCCGATCTAAGCCAACGTCTGATCCTAGCTCTGTCTTCAGGTATACGGGATCTCAAATCATCTCTGCAGAGGGTGCCTGCCGTTTCCTCACCCCGAAATCTAAGTCTGGCTTGTGTTCTCAGAATTTTTTCCTCACACTCCTGGCCCACAAGCCTTCCAGTTTGGGAATTCTGAAGACACTATGTGGCACTGGGTCTTCCCTCCAGAAGAAAAACTTTGCCCTCTGGGGCTACCCAGTAACCACAAATGAGTACTATCCTGCACGAAACTCGACTGCACCCCAATGATACAGTCTAGCCTGGGCACTAATTCCCTGTCTGCCACAGCCTGAGCCTGCACCTCCCAACCCACAATCAACAGCTGGCCGAACACTGAGCACATCAGACACACCATGGCCTTAGGGCTTCATCTCTTCCCAACCTCAGTTTTCAGGCTTCAGAACCTAGACCTTAAATCCAATCACAGTCCAGGAGTGAAATTGTTGCAGAAATTAGAACTCCATCTTCCCCATTGCCAAAAAACTTGTGGTTCCCATACTGTGCAACGTTCAGTGTAGGAGAAACCAGCATGGTACATTAGGCCACGCCTTGACTTGAGGGGCTCCTTGGGCACAAAAACACATTGTGAAACTCAGTGTGAGACCTATCCTCAAGGAAGGCCTCTCAGTGTCTGGACCAAGAGCCCACATATGGGGCTTGCCATGTTCTTAGGTCCCAATGTTAACCATAGTTATGGTTGTGCAGTTGCCCCCACCCACGACTCTGCTCTGGAATCCCTCTTTTGGTGGTCCACCTGAGGTAAAAACAGAAAAAACAAAAACAAAAAAAATAAACAAAAAAAACCAGAAAGGCCTCCTCCCTTCCCACAGAATGACCCCAAACTCTTGGGTTCGGGTCAAATCCCCAGAAAGGGAGCCTCATCGATGGCCCATGAGGACACCCCGACATTCCATGGCAATCGGTGACACATTTCCAGAAAAAAAAAAAAAAAAAAGCATGAGCATGCACATCACATTCGCCCTTTGTTCATATCCCGAAGAGGTCTCCTCACGGTCTATAGATCGGGCCGGCCATACCTACATCCCCCAACCTAAGTGGAGTTTGTGTTTTCAGACTTTTGTCCAAATAGACCTGGACCACACACGCTCCACACTTGGGTCCCTGGAGCCACACCTCAGGACTGTGCTTCCCTTTCAAGGGAATTCTTCCCATTCCATTGGCCACAACCTTGCAAATTAGGAAAAACCTCCAAAGTCACCGAGGCCATCCCAATAGTGTAGACCGCCCATGACAAACAGGGGTGATCTCAAACCAGCTGAGCAACTAACTCCACTCAGAAAACAGATGTCCCCAGAGAAGAATATTGAACCGGACAGGCCCCTAGGCCCTAATCAGATCCATTGCTTTGGTTTCCAGGCATCTCTCCTCAGAGGCCTCGTTTCCAATACCAGCATATGGTGGTTTCCTGAGGCACCAATAAGAACAAATCTTGTCTCCCCATGGAAACTTGCTCATTGGAGCTTTGTCATAACCTCTGGTTAGGAGAATCCTTCAGGGACCTGGTGCCACTACCCCATACCAAGGTCTCCATGGACTCAAACCAACATTAAGACCATCCTCAGGAAAGTCCATTTCAACTCAGCCCCCTCTGTTGCTACCCCAAGCCAGCAGATCAAACGTTTCTTGTTGCTAGGAGACAATTGGAATGTGAGGCTGGCTGCCCAGGCATCCATACTTAGAACCCTGTTCTGGAAAAATACCTTATAAGACGTCCTGGAGCCATCCAACAAATCTTAATTGTCCCACAGAAGGAATCCTTGCGGTTTGGAGCATCTCTCAACTCCAATAGTGGGAAAACCCCCATGGCCTCATAATGCCGCCCCTTCCTGATGGGGCCAACATGGACAGAAACTCAAACCTGAGCCAAAGTCTGAACCTCGACCTGACTTCAGACGCATGAGATCTCAATTCAGCTCTGCAGAGTGTGCCTGCCATGTCCTTGCCCCAAAACCTAAGCCTAGCTTGTGTTCTCAGAATTCTGTCCTCACTCTCCTGGCCCACAAGCCCACCAGTTTGGGAATTCCGAAGCCACAATGCAGCACTCTGCCTGCCCTCCAGAAGAAAATCTTTGCCCTATGCTGCTAATAAGAAACACCAAATGATTTTCTAATGCATGCCACTCGATTGTAAAGCAATTATACAGCCCACCCTGTATACTAATGCCCTGTCTGGCACGGCCTGAAACAAGACATCCCAAACGACACCCAGACACCTGGCCCCAACCTGGACACATAGGACCCGCTATGGCTGTAGGTCGTCATCTCTTCCCAACCTCGGTTTTCAGGCTTCAGAACCTAGACCTTATCTCCAATCACTGCCCAGGGGTGAACGTGATGCAGAAATTAGAATTCCTCCTTCCCCATGGCCAGAAACCTTGTGGTTGGCATGATGTCCAACATTCAATGTGGGAAAACCTGCATTGTCCGAAAGGCCACGCCAGTGCTTGAGGGCCGCCTAGGGCACAGACATGCATTGTGACCTGCAGCATGAGTCCCGTATTAAAGTAACGCCTCTCAGTGGCTGGACCAAGATCCTGCATATGGGGCTTGTCATATCCATAGGCCCCCAGGCTTAACCAGAGGGCGAGTATTCCAGTTTTCAGTACCTACTGCTATGCTCTAGAATCCCTCTACTGGGGGGACACATGAAGCAGAAAACAGGACACTTCCCTTCCCACAGAATGAACCCAAACTCTTGGGGGCTGGACAAACTACCAGAGAGGGAGACTTCTACGACCCGTGAGGCAACTCCTACATTAAACGGCCATTGTGGACAAAACATCCAGAGACAAAAGCCTGAGCGACTGCCTCCCTCTCACCCTTCTTTCATATCCAGAGGAGCTCCCCTCATGGACTATAGATCAGGCCTGCCGTAACCTCGGCCCCAAACCTGAGCTGAGTTAGGGTTTTTGGATGTCTGTCTGCACAGCCATAGCCCACACAGCCTCCAGGCTGGGGTCTCTGGAGCCACACCACAGAACTGTGCCTGCTCTCTCCTAAGAAACTGCCCATTCCATTGGCCACAACTCTACAAATTTTAGAAACCTCAAGGTCCCCAAGGACATCCCACTACCGCAAGCCGCACTGGACAAATAGGGGCATTATGACACAAGCTGAGCAACTACTACCTCCATGCAGACACACAGACAGATATCCGCAGAGACAGAAGATTGAACCAGACAGGCCCCGAGGCCCTATTATGAACTCTTGCTTTGGTGTCCAGGTATCACTCCTCAGAGGCCTGGGTTCGAAGACCAGCATACGGGGCTTTCCTGAGGCACCAGACAGAAGACCTCTCATCTCCACATGGGAAGCTTCCTTGTTGGAGTTGTGTCAAGCCCTTCGGGTTGGAGAATCCTGCAGACTTCCTTATCTACTGCCATATTCCAAGGTATCCATGGCCACCAACCCACATTATGTCTCATCCTCAGGAGAGTCCATTTAAACTCAGCCTTCTGGGTAGGTCACCCAAGAGCCCGCAGATTGAGCGTGCCTTGTCTCGACCAGGCAATGGGAAAAGTGAGTTGGCGTTTCTCGGCATCCATGCTTAGGCCCCTGCTCTCGAGTCTTTCTGTATGGGGCATCAAGGGACCATCCAATAGTACTCGACTGTCCTGAAGAAGGAAACTTTGAAGTTTGGAGCAGCTCACAACTCCCAGCGTAGGGAAACCTCCCTGGCCTCATGACGCCCCCACCCCCTTCATGTAAGGGCCGTCATGGACACAAACTGCAGCTTGAGGCAACATCTGATACTCGCCCTGACCTCACCTGCAGGAGATCTCGATTCAGCCTCTGCAGAGTGGGCCTGCCATGCTCTTGGCCCCAAAACTCATGCTAGCTTGTGTTTTCAGACTTCCTTCCTCACAATCCTGGCCACACCCCTCCAGTTTGGCAATTCTGGAGACACAATGCAGCACTCTGCCTGCCCTCCAGAAGAAAAATGTTGCCCTATAGGGCTAACAAGAAACGCCAAATTAGTAACAACTTCCATGCCACTCGACCATACCCCAATTATACAGTCTAGCCTGTGCACTAAAGCCCTGTCTGACACAGCCTGAGGGCAGACCTCCAGTCCAACACCCAGACAGCTGGCCATACACAGAGCATATCACACCCACAATGGCTTTAGGCCATCATCTCTACCCAACCTCAGTTTTCATCTTCAGAACCTAGACCTTATCTCCACTCACTGTTCAGGAGTAAACGTGATGCAAGAATCAGAACTTCTCCTTCGCCTTGGCAAGAAACCTAGTGGTTGGCATGTTTTCCAACGTTCAGTGTAGTTGAAAACAGTGTGGCCCGTGAGGCCCCGCCCATGTTTATGGGCCACATTGGTCACAAACACACATTGTGTCCCTCAGCCTGATCCCAGGCCTCAGGTAAGGCCACTCAGTGGCTGGATGAAGAGACAGCATATTGGGCTTGCCATGCCCCTAGGCCCCAAATTTTACCCATAGTTCGGGTTCTCCCTTCACTTTTCCCCAAGGCACTTCTTTGGAATTACTCTTTTGGCGGGACACCTGAGGTAACAAACCTGAAAGGAGTCCTCCCATTCCACAGATTGACAAAAACAATTGGGATCGGGCCAAATCCACAGAGAGGAAAATTCGTCCATGGCCCATGAGGCCTCCCCGACATTCCACGGCCATCTCTGATACAAAATCCAGAGACAAAAGCCTGAGCAAGCGCCTCAGACTCGCTCTCTCTTCATATCCGGAAGAGTTCTTCTCATGGTTTATAGATCGGGCCTGCCATACCTACGTCCCCAAACCTAAGCTGAGTTTGTGTTTTCAGACTTCTGTCCTCAAAGTCCTGGGCCACACACCCTCCAGGCTGGGGCCCCTGGAGTCACACATTAGGACTGTGCCAACCCAATCCATGGGAATTCTGCCGATGCCATTGTCCAAAACAGTAAAATTTGGAGAACCCTACAAATCCCTGAGGCCATCCAATAGTGCAGGTTGCCCGGGACAAACAAGGGCGGTCTGATACCTGCTGAGCATCTACCTCCACTCATACCATAAATGGATGTCCCCTGAGAAGAAGATTGAACCAGACAGGACCCTAGGCCATAATCGGATACATTGCTTTGGATTACAGGCATGTCTCCTCAAAAGCCTGGATTCCAATACCAGCATAGAAGTTTTCCTGAGGCAGCCATCAAAACAAATCTCGTCTCCACAAGGAACCTTGTTCATCGAGCTATGTCAAAAGCTTAGGAGAATACTTCAGGGTCCCGGTGCCACCGCCCCTTTTTAAGGCCCTCATGGACACAAACACACATTAGGACCCATCCTCAGGAAAGTCCATATCAAGTCAGCCACCCCGGTTGCTCCCGCAGAGCCATCAGATCTAAACTGTCTTGTTGCTGGGAGACATTTGGAATGCGAGGCCGGCTTCCCAGGCGTCCATCCTCGAACAGTGCCCTGATGTCCTGAAGCTGCCCAACAGGTCTCAATTGTCCCGCAGAAGGAATCCTTGAAGGGGGCATCCCACAACTCCCAACGTGGGAAAAACTCCATGGCCTTGAGATTCCGCTCCCTTCATGAAGGGTCCGTCATGCACAGAAACTCCAACCTGAGCCAACGTCTGATCCTCGCCCTGACTTCAGATGCATGAGATATTGGTTCAGATCTACAGTGGTACCTGCCGTGTCCTCGCCCTGAAACCCAAGTCTAGCTTGTGTTCTCAGACTTCCGTCCTCACACTCCTCTACACGAAGCCCTCAAGTTTAGCAATTCCGGACTGACAATGAAGCACTCTGCCTGCCCTCTAGAAAACAAATTTTGCCTAATGAGCTGCCCAGACAACTTATATGAGGATAAATCTACATGGCACTCGACTGTACCCAAATTATATAGTCTAACCTGGGCACTAATGCACTGTCTGACACAACCTGAGCCCGGACCTTCTGACCAACACCCAGACAGCTGACCGCACACTGAGCACATCAAACCTGCCATGGCCTTAGGTCATCATCTCTTCCCTACCTCAGTTTTTAGGCTTCAGAACCTAGACCTTATCGCCAATCACTGCCCAGGGGTGCCTGTGATGCAGAAATCAGAACTCTTCCTTACCCATGGCAAGAAACCTTGTGGTTGGCATGTTGTCCAACGTTCAGTGTAGGAGAAACCAGGATTCACCATGATGCCCTGCCCATTCTTGTTTGCGAAGTGGGCATAGACACGCATTGTGACCCTCAGCGTGAGTCCTGTCCTCTAGTAAGTCCTCTCAGTGGCTCGACTATTAGATGTCATAATGGGCTTGACATGTCCCTAGGCCATGATTTTTAACCAGATTTCTGGTTGTCCGTTCGGCCCTCCCCAGGGCTCTACTCTGGAATCACTCATTTGGTGGGACACCTGAGGTTAAAAAACAAAACATGGCAAATCAACAACAACAACAAAACGGACTTCTTCCATCCCACAGAATGACCCCAAACTCTTTGGATGGGGCCAAACCCCCAGAGTGTAAGACTCGTCCATTTCCCATGAAGTCACCAGGGAATTTCACGACCATGAGTGACACGATATCCAGAGACAAAAACTTGAGCACGAGCCTCACACTCGCCCCTTATTCATATCCCGAAGAGTTCTCCTCATGGTCTGTAGATCAATCCTGCCATATCTATGACCTGAAACAGAAGCCGCGTTTGTGTTTTCAGATGACTGTCCAAACAGCTCTGCCTACACACCCTACAGGCTCAGGCCCCTGGAGCCAAACCTGAGGACTGTACTTGCCCTCTCCAAGGGAATTGTATGTGCCCATTCCAATGGCCACAACCTACTAATAGGATAAACCTGCAAACTCCCTGAGGCCATCCCAATAGTGGTGGCTTCCCAGGACAAACTCGGGCAATCTGAGCCCATCTGAGCACCTACATGCACTCAGACGCATAGACTGATGTTCCCAGAGGTAAAAAGGTACGAACAGGCCCCTAGGCACTATTCGGATTCATTGTTGTGGTATCCAGTCATCTCTCCTCAGAGGCCTGGATTTCAATACCAGCATATGGCTGTTTCCTGACTCATCCGGCATAAAAAATCTCATCTATATATGGGAAACTTGCACGTTGGAGCTGTGTCAAAGCCTCTGTTTGAAAAAACCCTTCAGGACCCCAGTGCCACCGCTTCATTCCAAGGTCTCCATAGACACAAAAACATATTAGGATCCATCCACAGGAGAGTCCATTTCAACTCAGATCCAGATTGCTCGCCCAGATCCAGCAGATATAACCTGTCTTGTTGCTAGGACACAATTGGAATGCAAGGTGGGCTACCCAGGCATCCATCCTTAGAACCCTGCTCGGAATCGTTGGCCTGGAGCCAACCAACATGTCTCAATTGTCCTGCACAAGAATCTTTGCAGTTTGGAGCTTCTCACAACTAACATCGTGGGAAAACCCCCATGGCCTCTTGACCCCCCTGCCCCTTCATGAAGGGGCCATCAGGGACAGAAACACCAACCTGAGCGATCTTCTGATCCTCGCCCTGACTTCAGAAGCACGAGATCTCGATTCAGGTCTGTAGATTGTTCCTGCCTTGTCCTCACCCAGAAACCTAAGCCTAGCTTGTGTTCTCAGATTTCCGTCTTCAGACTACTGGCCCACAAGCCTCCAGTTTGCAAACCAGAACTATAATGCAGCACTCTTCCAGCCTTCAGGAAGAAAAACATTGCCCTGTGGGGCTACCCAGAAACTCCAAATGAGGATCAACCTGCACGCCATTCGACTGTACCCCAAATATATAGGCTGACCTGGGCACTATTGCCCTTTCTACACAGCCTGAGCCTGGACTTCCTGGCCCCACCCAGAAAGCTGGTCGAACACTGAGCACGCCGGATGAGCCATGTCCTTAGGTCGTCATCTCTTCCCAACCTCGATTCTCATGTTTCAAAACCTAGACCTTATCTCCACTCACTGTTCAGGAGTGAACGTGATGCAAGAATCAGAACTTCTCCTTCGCCTTGGCAAGAAACCTAGTGGTTGGCATGTTTTCCAACGTTCAGTGTAGTTGAAACCAGTGTGGCCCATGAGGCCCCGCCCATGTTTATGGGCCACATTGGTCACAAACACACATTGTGTCCCTCAGCCTGATCCCAGGCCTCAGGTTAGGCCTTACAGTGGCTGGATGAAGAGACAGCATATTGGGCTTGCCATGCCCCTAGGCCCCAAATTTTACCCATAGTTCGGGTTGTCCCTTCGCTTTTCCACAGGGCTCTTCTTTGGAATTCCTCTTTTGGCAGGACACCTAAGGTAACCAAACTGAAAGGAGACCTCCCATTCCACAGATTGACAAAAAAGAATTGGGATCGGGCCAATTCCACAGAGAGGAAGATTCGTCAATGTCCCATGAGGTTTCCCAGACAATCCACGGCCATCACGGATACCGAATCTAGAGACAAAAGACTGAACAAGCACCTCAGACTCGCTCTTTCTTCATATCCTGAAGAGTTCTTCTCATGGTTTATAGATCGGGCCTGCCATACCTACGTCTCCAAACCTAAGCTGAGTTTATGTTTTCAGACTTCTGTCCTCAAAGTCCTGGGCCACACACCCTCCACGCTGCGGTCCCTGGAGCCACACATAAGGACTGTGCCTACCCAATCCATGGGAACTCTGCCCATTCCATTGTCCAAAACCGTAAAATTAGGAGAACCCTCCAAATCCCTGAGGCCATCCCAATTGTGCAGGTCGCCCGTGACAAACAAGCGCGGTCTGATAGCAGCTGAGCATCAACCTCCACTCATACCATAGATGGATGTCTGCAGAGAAGAAGATTGAACCAGACAGGACCCTGGCCATATCGGATCCATTGCTTTGGTTACAGGCATGTCTCCTCAAAAGCCTGGATTCCAATACCAGCATAGGGGTTTTCCTGAGGCAGCAATCAGAACAAATCTCGTCTCCACAAGGAAACATGTGCATCGAGCTATGTCAAAAGCTTAGGAGAATACTTCAGGGTCCTGGTGCCACGGCCCCATTCCAAGGCCCCATGGACACAAACACACATTAGGACCCATCCTCAGGAAAGTCCATATCAAGTCAGCCACCCCGGTTGCTCCTGCAGAGCCATCAGATCTAAACTGGCTTGTTGCTAGGAGACAATTGGAATGCGAGGCTGGCTTCCCAGGCATCCTCCCTCGAACGGTGCTCTGGAGTCATTCCATATGGGATGTCCTGGAGCTGCCCAAAGGTCTCAATTGTCCCGCAGAAGGAATTCTTGAAGGGGGCAACCCACAACTCCCACGTGGGAAAAACTCCATGGACACGAGATTCCAGCTCCCTTCATGAAGGGGCCGTCAGGCACAGAAACTCCAACCTAAGCCAAAGTCTAATTCTCTCCCTGACTTGAAATGGATGAGATATTGGTTCAGATCTGCAGGGGGTACCTGCCGTGCCCTTGCCCTGAGCCCAAGTATAGCTTTTGTTCTCAGAATTCCGACCTCACTCTCCTGGCCTCAAAGCCCTCATGATTGGTAAATCCGGTCCCACAATGCAGCACATGGCCTGCTTTCTGGAAAAAAAATATTGCCTAAAGAGCTGCCAAGGCACCTTATATGAAGATAAACCTACACGGTACTCGACTTTGCCCGAATTATATAGTCTAACCTGGGCACTAATGCACTGTCTGACACAACCTGAGCCCGGACTTCCTGACCAACACCCAGACACCTGACCGCACACTGAGCACATCAGAACCGCCATGGCCTTAGGTCATCATCTCTTCCCTACCTCAGTTTTCAGGCCTCAGAAACTAGACTTTATCTCCAATCACTGCCCAGGGGTGAGTGTGATGCAGAAATCAGAACTTCTCCTTACACATGGCAAGAAACCTTGTGGTTGGCATGTTGTCCAACGTTCATTGTAGGAGAAACTAGCATTCACCCTGAGGCCCGCCTATTCTTGAGTGCGACGAGGGCATAAATATGCATTGTGACCCTCAGGGTGAGTCCTGTCCTCTAGTAAGTCCTCTCAGAGCCTGGATCACTAGATGTCATAATGGGCTTGACATAGCCCTAGGCCCCAATTTTTAACCAGATTTCTGTTTGTCCAGTCACCCCTCCCCAGAGCTCTACTCTGGAATTCCTCATTTGGTGGGACAACGGAGGTTAAAAAATGAAACAAAACAAAGCAACAACAACAAAAAAAAACGACTTCTTCCATCCCACAGAATGACCCCAACCTCTTTGGAAGGGGCCAAATACCCAGAGAGTAAGACTCGTCCATTTCCCATGAAGTCACCCGGAAATTTCACGACCATGAGTGACATGATATGCAGAGACAAAAACATGAGCAATAGCCTCACACTCGCTTTTTTTTCATATACCAAAATGTTCTCCTCATGGTCTGTAGATCAGTCATGCCCTACCTATGACCCGAAACAGAAGTCGAGTTTGTGTTTTCAGACAACTGTCCAAACTGCCCTGGCTTACACACCCTATAGGCTCAGGCCCCTGAAGCCAAACCTGAGGACTGTTCTTGCCCTCGCAAGGGAATTGTGTGAGCCCATTCCAATGGCGACAACGCAACTAAAAGTATAAACCTTTAAATTCCCTGATGCCAACCCATAATGTTGGCTTCCAAGGACAAACACGGGCAATCTGAGTTCATCTGAGCACCTACCTGCACTCTGACCCATAGATAGATGTCGCCCGAGGTAAAAAGAAACCAACAGGCCCCTAGGCACTAATCGGATTCATTGCTTTGGTTTCCAGGCATCTCTCCTCAGAGGCCTGGATTTCAATACCAGAATATGGCTGTTTCTTGACTCACCCATCAGAACAAATCTCCTCTACACATGGGAAACTTGCATGGTGGAGCTGTGTCAAACCTCTGTTTAGGAGAAGCCTTCAGGGCCCTAGTGCCACCGCTTAATGCCACAGTCTCCATAGACACAAAAACATATTAGGAACCATCCACAGGAGAGTCCATTTAAACTCAGCCTCCTCGGTTGCTCCCCGAGATCCAACAGATATAGCCTATCTTGTAGCTAGGAGAATATTGGAATGCGAGGTGGGCTACCCAGCCATCCATCCTTAGAACCCTGCTCAGAATCGTTGGCCTGGAGCCAACCAACTGGTCTCAATTGTCCCACAGTAGAATCTTTGCAGTTTGGAGCTTCTCACAACTCCCATGGTGGGAAAACCCCCACGGCCTCGTGAATCCCCCCCTTTATGAAGGGGCCATCAGGGACAGAAAGTCAAACCTGAGGCATCGTCTGATGCTCAACCTGACTTCAGGTGCACGAGATCTCGATTCAGGTCTGTAGATTGTGCCTGCCATGTCCTCACCATAAAACCTAAGCCTAGCTTGTGTTCTCAGAGTTCCGTCCTCAGACTACCGGCCCACAAGCCCTCCAGTTTGGCAATCCGGAAGTAAAATGCAGCACTCTGTAGGCCCTCCAAGAAAAACATTGCCCTCTGGGGCTACCTAGAAACCCCAAATGAAGATCAACCTGCACGCCATTTGGCTGTACACCAAATATATAGGCTGATCTGGGCATCATTGCCTTCTCTGACACAGCCTGAGCTGGACCTCCTGGCCCCACCCAGACAGCTGGCCGCACACTAGGCACATTGGAACCGCCATGGCCTTAGTTCGTCATCTCTTCCCAACCTCGGTTTTCAGGCTTCAGTACCTAGACCTTATCTCTAATCACTGCCCAGGTTTGAAAATGTTGCAGAAATCAGAACTCGTTCCCTTGGCAAGAAACCTCGTGGTTGGCATGTTGTCCAACGTTCAGTGTAGTTGAAACCAGTGTGGCACATGAGACCCAGCCCATGCTTGAGGGCCACATTGGTCTCAAACCCACATTGTGACCCTCAGCCTGAGCCCGGTCCTCAGGCAAGGCCTCTCAGGGGCTGCATGAAGAAACAGCATATTGGGCTTGCCATGCCCCTAGACCCCAATTTTTAACCATAGTTCGGGTTGTCCCTTCACTCTTGCCCAGGGCTCTGCTTTGGAATTCCTCTTTTGGTGGGACACCTCAGGTAACAAACCTGAAAGGAGTCCTCCCATCCCACAGATTCACGAAAAAGAATTGTGATCGGACCAGATCCACAGAGAGGAAGATCCGTCCATGGCCCAGGAGGCCTCCCCGACATTCCTCGGCCATCGCTGATACAAAATCCAGAGACAAAAGCCTGAGCAAGCGCCTCAGACTCGCTTTCTTCATATCCTGAAGAGTTCTTCTCCTGGTTTGTAGGTCGGGCTTGCCATACCTACGTTCCCAAACCTAAGATGAGTTTGTGTTTTTTATTTTCTGTCCTCAAATTCCTGGGCCACATACCCTCCAGACTGAGCCCCTGGAGCCACACATTAGTACTGTGCCTACCCAATCCATGGGAATTCTGCCCATGCCATTGTCTCAAACCGTTCAAATTAGGAGAACCCTCCATAGTCCCTGAGGCCATCCCAATGGTGTAGGTTGTCCCGGACAAACAAGGGCCGTCTGACACCAGCTGAGCATCAACCTCCACTCATACCATAGATGGATGTCCCCAGAGAAGAAGATTGAACCAGGCAGGACCCTAGGACATAATGGGATCCATAGCTTTGGTTTACAGGCATGTCTCCTCAAAAGCCTGGATTCCAATACCAGCATAGGGCTTCTCCTGAGGCACCCATCAGAACAAATCTCGTCTCCACAAGGAAACTTGTGCATGGGAGCTATGTCAAAGGCTTAGGAGAATACTTCAGGGTGCCGGTGCCACCGCCCCATTCCAAGGCCCTCAGGGACACAAACAAACATTAGGACCCATCCTCTGGAAAGTCCATTTCAACTCAGCCACCCCGGTAACACCTGCTGAGCCATCAGATCTATACTGTCTTGTTGCTAGAAGAAAATTGGAATGCGAGGCGGGCTTCCCAGGCATTCATCCTCGAATGGTGCTCTCGAGTCATTCCATATGTGATGTCCTGGAGCTGTCCAACAGGTCTCAATTGTCCCGCAGAAGGAATCTTTGAAGGGCCATCTCACAACTCCCAACGTGGGAAAACCTCCATGGCCTAGAGATTCAACTCCCTTCATGAATGGGCCATCATGTACAGAAACTCCAACCAGAGCCAATGTCTGATCCTCGCCCTGAATTCAGATGCATGAGATATTGGTTCAGATCTGCCGAGGTACCTGCCGTACCCTCGACCTGAAACCCAAGTCTAGCTTGTGTTCTCAGACTTCCGTCCTCACACTCCTGGCCCAGAAGACCTCAAGTTTGGCAATTCCGAACCCACTGTGCAGCACTCTGCCTGCCCTCTAGAAAAAAAATGCCTCATGAGCTGCCCGGGCACATCATATGAGGATAAACCTACACTCCACTTGACTGTACGTAAATTATATACTCTAAGCTGTGCACTAATGCACGGTCTGACACACCTGAGCCCGGACCTCCTGACTAACACACAGACAGCTGACCACACACTGAGCACAACAGTCCAGCCATGGCCCTCGGACATCATCTCTTCCATACCTCAGTTTTCAGGCTTCAGAACCTACCTTTTCTCCAATCACTGCCCAGGGGTGATGGTATGTAGAAATCAGAACTCCTCCTTACCCATGGCAAGAAACCTTGTGGTTGGCATGTTGTCCAACGTTCAGTGTAGGAGAAACCAGCATTCACCCTGAGGCCCAGCCCATTCTCAAGTGCGACGAGGGCATAAACACACCAAACTCTTTGGACGAGGCCAACCTTCTAAAGAGTAAGACTCGTCCATTTCCCATGAAGTCACCCGGAAATTTCACGACCATGAGTCACACGATATCCAGAGATAAACTTGAGCAAGAGCCTCACACTCACCCTTTTTTCATATCCCGAAGAGTTCTTCTCATGTTCTGTAGATCAGTCCTGCCATACCTATGACCAGAAACATAAGCCGAGGTTGTGTTTTCAGACAACTGTCCAAACAGCCGTGGCCTACACACCCCAAAGGCTCAGGCCCTTGGAGCCAAACCTGAGGACTGTACTTGCCCTCTCCAAGGGAATTGTGTGTACCCATTCCAATGGCCACAATCCTACTAATAGGATAAACCTCCAAAGTTCCTGAGGCCATCCCAATAGTGGTGGCTTCCCAGGACAAACAGGAGCAATCTGAGCACATCAGAGCACCTACCCGCACTCAGACCCATAGACTGATGTCCCCAGAGGAAAAAAGGAATGAACAGACCACTAGGCACTAATCGGATCCATTGCTATGGTTTCCAGGCATGTCTCCTCAGAGGCCTGGATTTCAATACCAGCATATGGCTGTTTCTTGACTCACCCATCAGAACAAATCTCATCTACATATGGGAAACTTGCACGGTGGAGCTGTGTCAAAGTCTCTGTTTGGAAAAACCCTTCAGGACCCCAGTGCCACCGCTTCATTCCAAGGTCTCCATAGACACAAAAACATATTAGGACACATCCACAGGAGAGTCAATTTCAACTCAGCCTCCTCAGTTGCTCCCCCAGATCCAGCAGATTTAACCTTTCTTGTAGCTAGGAGAAAATTGGAATGCCAGGTGGGGTACCCAGCCATCCATCCTCAGAACCATGCTTGGAATCCTTGGCCTGGCGCCAACTAACAGGTCTCAATTGTCCTGGAGAAGAATCTTTGTAGTTTGGAGCTTCTCACAACTCCCATCGTGCGAAAACCCCCATGGCCTCGTGATTCCCCCCCTTCATGAAGGGGCCATCAGGGACAGAAAGTCCAACCTGAAGATCGTCTGATCCTCACCCTAACTTCAGATGCACGAGATCTCGATTCAGGTCTGTAGATTGTGCCTGCCATGTCCTCACCCATAAAAACTAAGCCTAGCTTGTGTTCTCAGACTTCAGTCCTCAGACTACTGGCCCACAAGCCCTCCAGTTTGGCAATCCAGAAGTACAATGCGGCACTCTGCCTGCTCCCTGGAAGAAGAACATTGCCCTCTGGGGCTACCCAGAAACCCCAAATGAGGATTAACCTGCACGCCATTTGGCTGTACACCAAATATATAGGCTGAAGTGGGCACAATTGCCCATTCTAACACAGCCTGAGCCTGGAACTCCTGGCCCCACCCAGACAGCTGGCCGCACAATGAGCACATCGGACCTGCCATGGCCTTAGGTCGTCATCTCTACCCAACCTCGGTTTTCAGGCTTCAGAACCTTGACCTTATCTCCAATCACTGCCCAGGTTTCAAAATGTTGCAGAAATCCGAACTCGTTCCCTTGGCATGAAACCTCGTGGTTGGCATGTTGTCCAACGTTCAGTGTAGTTGAAACCAGTGTGGCACATGAGACCCAGCCCATGCTTGAGGGCCACATTGGTCTCAAACAAACATTGTGACCCTCAGCCTGAGCCCGGTCCTCAGGCAAGGCCTCTCAGTGGCTGCATGAAGAAACAGCATATTGGGCTTGCCATGCCCCTAGACCCTAATTTTTAACCATATTTCGGGTTGTCCCTTCACTCTTGCCCAGGGCTCTGCTTTGGAATTCCTCTTTTGGTGGGACACCTCAGGTAACAAACCTTAAAAGAGTCCTCCCATCCCACAGATTCACGAAAAAGAATTGGGATAGGGCCAAATCCACAGAGAGGAAGATTCGTCCATGGCCCATGAGGCCTCTCCGACATTCCATGGCCATCGCTGATACAAAATCCAGAGACAAAAGCCTAACTAAGCGCCTCAGACTCGCTCTTTCTTCATATCCTGAAGAGTTCTTCTCATGATTTGTAGTTCGGCCGTGCCATACCTACGTTCCCAAACCTAAGCTGAGTTTGTGTTTTTTGAGTTCTGTCCTCAAAGTCCTGGGCCACACACCCTCCAGGCTGGGCCCCTGGAACCACACATTAAGACTGTGCCTAACCAATCCATGGGAATTCTGCCCATTCCATTATCCAAAACCGTACAAATTAGGAGAAACCTCCAAATTCCCTGAAGCCATACCAATGGTGTAGGTTGTCTGGGACAAAAAAGGGCCGTCTGACACCAGCTGAGCATCTACCTCCACTCATACCATAGATGGATGTCCCCAGAGAAGAAGATTGACCAGACAGGACCCCAGGCCATAATGGGATCCATAGCTTTGGTTAACAGGCATGTCTCCTCAAAAGCCTGGTTTCCAATACCAGCTGAGGGCTTCTCCTGAGGCACCCATCAGAACAAATCTCGTCTACACATGGGAAACTTGCATGTTGGAGCTCTCTCAAAGCCTCTGGTTAGAAGGACATTTCAGGTTCCCGGTGCCAGCGCCTCATTCCAAGGTCTCCATGGAGACACACCCACATTAGGACCCATCCACAGGAGAGTCCATTTCAACTCAGCCCCCTCAGTTGCTCCCCCTGATCCAGCAGATCTAACCCGTCTTGTCGCTAGGAGATGATTGGAATGAGAGGCAGGCTTCCCAGACATCCATACTTAGAACCATTCGCAGAATTATGCTGTATGGGAAGTCCTGGAGCCAACCAACAGGTCTCAATAGTCCCGCAGAAGAATCTTTACTGTTTGGAGCATCTCACAAATCCCATCGTGGGCAAACCTCCATGGCCTCGTGATCCCGCCCCCTGTGCTTCATGAAGGGGCCATCAGGGACAGAAGCTCCAACCTGAGCGATCGTCTGATCCTCGCCCTGACTTCAGATGCAGGACATCTTGATTCAGCTCTGCAGAGTGTGTCTGCCGTGCCCTTGCCCAGAAACGTAAGTCTAGTTTGTGTTCTCAACTTCCATCCTCACATTCCTGGCCCACAAGCCCTCCAGTTTGGCAATTCCAGAACTACAAGGCAGCACTCTGCCTGCTTTCCGGAAGAAAAACATTGCCCTCTGGGGCTACCCAGATTCCCCAAATGAGGATCAACCTGCATGCCACTTGACTGGACCCCAATTATACAGGCTGCCCTGGGCACTACTGCCCTTTCTGGCACAGCCTGAGACTGAACCTCCTGGCTCGCACCCACCCAGCTAGCCACACACTGAGCACATCAGACCCGCCATGGCCTTAGGTCATCATCTCTTTCCAACCTCGGTTTTCAGGCTTCAGAACCTAAACCTTATCTCCAGTCACCACCCAGGGTTGAACATGATGCAGGAATCAGAACTCCTTCCCCATGGCAAGAAACCTTGTGGTTGGCATGTTGTCCAACGTAAAATGTAGTTGAAACCAGTGTGGCCCATGAGGCCCTGCAGATGCTTGAGGACCAAGTCGTTCACAAACATGCATTCTGACCCTCAACGTGAGCCCAGTTCTCAAGTAAGGCCTCTCAGTGGCTGGACCAAAAGACAGCATATTGGGCTTGTCATGCCCCTAGGCCCCAATTTTTAACCAGATTTCTGGTTGTCCAGTCTCCCCTCCCCAGGGCTCGGCTTTGGAATCCCTCTTTTGGTGGGACACCTGAGGTAACAAAACTGAAAGGACTCCTCCCATCCCACAGTTTGACCCAAAACAATTGGAATCGGGCCTAATCCACAGAGTGGAAGACTCGTCCATGGCCCATGAGGCCTCCTGGACATTCCACGCCCATCGTTGACACAAAATCCAGAAACAAAAGCCTGAACAAGTGCCTCACAATCTCTCTTTCTTCATATCTGGAAGAATTCTCCTCACGGTCTGTAGATCGGGCCTGCCATACCTACGTCCCTAAACCTAAACTGAGTTTGTGTTTTAGACTTCTGTCTCCACAGTCCTGAGGCACACACCCTGCAGGCTGGGGCCCCTGGAGCCGCATCAAAACTGTGCCTTCCCTCTCCACGGGAATTCTGCCCATTCCATTGTCCATAATCATAAAATTAGGAGAAACCTCCAAAGTCCCCAAGGCCTTCACAATAGTGTAGGCCGCCTGGGACAAACCAGGGCCATCTGACACCAGCTGAGCATCTAACTCCACTAATACCTTAGATGGATGTACACAGAGAAGAAGATTCAACCGGACAGGCCCCTAGGCTCTAAACGGAGCCATTGCTTTGGTTTCCAGTTATCTCTCTTCAGAGGCCTATATTCCAATAACAGTATATGGGGGTTTCCTGAGGCACCAATCAGAACAAATCTCGTCTCCACATGGGAAACTTGTCCTTTGGAGATGTCTCAAAACCTCCGGTTAGGAGAATCCTTCAGGGCCCATGCACCAACGCCCCATTCCAAGGTCTCCATGGACACAAACCCACATTAGCATCCATCCTCAGGAGAGTCCATTTCAACTCAGCCCCCTTGGTTGCTCTGACAGAGCCAGCATATCAAACCTGTCTATTTGCTAGGAGACAACTGCAATGTGAGGCGGGCTTCCCATGCATCCATCCTAAGATCCCTGCTCTGGTGTCATTCTGTATGGTATGTACTGGAGTGATACAAAAGGTCTCAATTGTTGATCAGAAGGAATCCTTGTTGTTTGGAGCATCTCACAACTCCCATTGTGGGTAAACCTCCATGGACTGGAGATGCTGTCCCCTTCATAAAGTGGCCAGAATGGACAGAAATTCAAACCTAAGCCTAGGTTTGAACCTTGCCCTGACTTCAGATTCATGATATCCCGATGCAGATCTGCAGAGGGTGCCTGCCGTGCCCTCGCCCAGAACCTACGCCTAACATGTGTTCTCAGACTTCCGTTCTCACACTCCCCGTCCACAAGGCATCCACTTTGGAAATTCCGGAGCCACAATGCAGCACTCTGCCTGTTCTCCAGAAGAAAAACATTGCCCTTGGGGCTACCCAGAAATGCCAAATAAAGATCAACCTGCACGGCACTCAGTTGTACCCCAATTATACAATCTACCCTGGGCACTAATGCCCTGTCTGACACAGCCCAAGCTTGGACCTCCCGACCAACACCCAGACAGCTGGCTCCACGCTGAGCATATCGGACCCGACATGGTCTTAGGTCGTCATCTCTTCCCAACCTCGGTTTTCAGACTTCACAACCTAGACCTTATCTCCAATCACTGCCCAGGGGTGAATGACATGCAGAAATCAGAATTAATACTTCCCCATGGCAAGAACTCATGTGGTTGACATGTTGACTATCATTCAGTGTAGGAGAAACAAGCATGCACCATGAGTCCCCACCCATGCTTGAGTACCACAAGGGCATAAACACGCATTGTGACCCTCAGCATGAGTTCTGTCCTCAATGAAGGCCTCTCAGTGGCTGGACCATTAGAAGGCATATTGGGCTTGCCATGCCCCGAGGCCCGTATTTTTAGTTAGATTTCTTGTTGTCCAGGGCTCTGCTCTGGAATCCCTCTTTTGGTGGGACACCTTAGTTAACAAAACTGAATCCCACAGATTAACCCAAAACAATTGGGATATGGCCAAATCCACAGAGAGAAAGACTCTTCCATGGCCCATGAGGACTCCTCGACATTCCACAGCCATCATTGACACAAAATCCAGGGGCAAAAGCCTGACAAGTGTCACACTTTCACCCTTTATTCATATCCCAAAAAGTTCTCCTCATAGTCTGTAAATCGGACCTGCCATACCTACGTCCCAAAACCTAAGCTGAGTTTGTGTTTTCAGACATCTGTCCCCACAGTCCTTGCCCACACACCCTCAAGGCTGGGCCCTTGGAGCCACACATCAGGTCTGTGCCTGCCCACACCACAGGAATTCTGCCCATTCCATTGTCCATAATCATACAATTTAGGAGAAACCTCCAAAGTCCCCGAGGCCATCCCTATAGTGTAGGCCGCCCGGACAAACAGGAGCGGTCTGACACCAGCTGAGCAACTACCTCCATTTCATAAAATAGACAGATGTCGACAGAGAAGAAGATTGAACCAGAGAGGCTCCTAGGACCTAATTGGATGCATTGTTGCGGTTTCTATGTATCTCTCCTCAGAGGCCTGGTTCTAATACCAGCATATGTGGGTTTCCTGAGGCACCAATTAGAACAAATCTTGTCTCCACATGGAAAACTTGCTCTTTCGAGTGGTTTCAAAATCGCCGGTTAGAATCCTTTAGAGCCCTGGGGCCACCACCCCATTCCAACGTCCTCATGGACACAAACACACATTAAGACCCATCTTCAGGAGAGTCCATTTCAACTCAGCTCCCACGATTGCTCCTGCATAGCCATCAGATCGTACCTGTCTTGTGGCAGGGAGACAATTGGTGTAAGAGGCAGTCTGCTCAGGCATCCATCCTTAGAACCCGGCTCTGGAGTCATTCCATATGGGATGTCCTGGAGCCATCCAACAGTTCTCAATTTTCCCGCAGAAGGAATCCTTGCAGTTTGGAGCATCCCACAACTCCCAACGTGGGAAAACCTCCATGGCCTCGAGATTCCACCCCTTTGATGAAGAGGCCATCATGGACAGAAACTCCAACCTGCGCCTAAGTCTGATCCTCGTCCTGACTTCAGATGAATGAGATTTTGATTCGGATCTGCAGAGGGTGCCTGCCGTGCCCTCGCCCTGAAACTTAAGTCTAGCTTATGATCTCAGACTTACGTCCTCACACTCCTGGTCCCGACGCCCTTAAGTTTGGCAATTCTGGACCCACAATGCTGCACTCTGCCTGCCCACCAGAAGAAAAATGTTGCCCCAGTGAGCTTCCCTGACACAATAAATGAGGATGAACCTACATGGAACTCAACTGTACCCAAATTATACAGTCTAACCTGGGCACTAATGCACTGTCTGACACAGCCTGAATCCATACCTCCTGAAGAACACCCAGAAAGCTGACCGCACACTGAGCACATCGGACCCTCAATGACCTTAGGTTATCATCTCATCCCAACCTCGATTTTCTGGATTCAGAACTTAGATCTTATCTCCAGTCACTGCCCAGGGGTGAACATGATGCAGAAATCAGAATTCCTCCTTCCCCATGGAAAGAAACCTTGTGGTTCGTATGTTGTCCAAAGTTCAGTGTAGGAGAATCAAGCATGGCCCATGAGTCCCCGCCCATGCTTGATGCCTACATTGGGCACAAACATGCATTGTGACCCTCAGTGTGAGCACTGTACTCAAGTAAGACCTCTCAGTGGCTGGACCAAGGTACCCCATATGGGGATTGCCATGCCCTTAGGCCCCCAATCTTATACAGAGTTCGGGTTGTCCAGTCGCCCCTTCCCAGGGTTCTGCTCTGGAATCCCTCTTTAGTGGCACACCTGAGGTAAAAAAAAACAAAAAAACAAACAAAAAAAAAAAACAGAATGGACTCCTCCCATCCCACGGAATGACCCCAAAATATTGGGATCATCCAAATCCCCATAGAGGAACTCTCACCCATGGTCCATGAGGACGCCCCTACATTCCACGGCCATCAGTGACACAAAATCCAGAGTCAAAAGCCTGAGCAAGTGCCTCACACTCACTCTTTGTTCATATCCTGAAGAGTTCTCCTCAAGGTCTGTAGATCGGGCCTCCCATACCTATGTCCCCAAACCTAAGACGAGTTTCTGTTTTCAGACTTCTGTCCCCACAGCTCTGACCCACACACCCTCCATGCTTGAGCCCCTAGAGCCACACCTCAGGATTGTGCCTTCCCTCCCCAAAGGAATTCTGCCCATTTCATTGGCCACAAACTTGCAAATTAGGAGAAACCTCCAAAGTCAAAGTGGCCATCCCAATAGTGTAGACTGCCCAGGACAAATAGGGGCAATCTGACACCAGCTGAGGAACTACCTCCACTCAATCCCATAGACAGATGAACCGAGAGAAGAAGATTAAACCAGACAGGCCCCAGGCCCTAATCAGATCCATTGCCTTGGTTTCCAGGCATCTCTCCTCAGAGTTCTGGTTTCCAATACCAGCATATTGGGGGTTACTGAAGCACCAATGAGAACAAATCTTGTTTCCCCATGGGAAAAATGCTTCTTGGAGCTGTGTCAAAACCTCTGGTTAGGAGCATCCTTCAGAGCCCTGGTGCCACTGCCCCATTCCAAGGTCTCCATGGACACAATCCCACATTATGACCGATCCTCAGGAGAATGCATTTCAACTCAGCCCCCTCGGCTGCTACATCATAGGCAGCAATCAAACGTGCCATTTCGCTAGGAGACAATTGGAATGCAAGGCCGGATGCCCAGGCATCCATCCTTAGAACCCTGCTCTGCAATTGTTCCATATGGGATGCCCTGGAGCCATCCAACAGGTTTCAACTGACCCGCAGAAAATCCTTGTGGTTTGGAGCATTTCACTACTGCCATCATGGGAAAACACCAATGGCGGTGTGATGACCCCCCTTCATGAAGGGGCCATCATGGACAGAAACTCCAACCTGAGCCAACATATGAACCTCGCCCTGACCTCAGATGCATGAAATCTCAATTCAGCTCTGCAGAGTGTGCCTGCCATGTCCTCGCCCTGAAACCAAAGCAAAGCTTCAGTTCTCAGACTTACATCCTTGCATTCCTGGCCCCAAGGACTCCAGTTTGGCAGTTTCGGAGTCAGAATGCAGCACTCTGCCTGCCCTCCAGAAGAAAGACTTTGCCCTATGGGGCTACGGAGAAACCCCAAATAATTATCTTCTGCATGCCACTCAACTGTACCCCAATTATACAGCGTACCTGGGCACGAATGCTCTGTCTGGCACAGCCTGAGTGCAGACCTCCTGAACGACACCTAGAAAGCTGGCCCCAAACTGAACACATCGGACCCGCCATGGCCTTAGGTCGTCATCTCTTCCAAACCTCGGTTTTCAGGCTTCAGAACCTAGACCTTATCTCCAATTAGTGCCCAGAGGTGAACGTGATGCAGAAATCAAAACTCCTCCTTCCCCATGGCAAGAAACCCTGAGGTTGGCATGTCCAAGGTTCAGTGTAGGAGAAACCTGCAAGCTCAATGAAGTCCCGCCCAATATTGAGGACCACCTTGGGCACAAACACACATTGTGACCCTCAGCATGAGTCCACTATTCAAGTAACGTCTCTCAGTGGCTGGACCAAGAATCTGCATATGGGCTTGCCATGCCCATAGGACCCCAGGCCTAACCAGAGGGTGGGTATTCCAGTTGTATGTACCCAGTGCTCTGCTCTAGAATCCCTCTATTGTGGGAACACATGAGGCAGAAAACAGGACTCCTCCCTTCCCACAAAATGACCCCAATCTCTTGGGAGCCGGACAAATCACCAGAGAGGGAGACTTCCATGGCCCATGAGACCATGCTTACATTAAATGACCATCATGAATACAACATCCAGAGACATAAGCCTGAACGACCGCCTCTCACTCGCCTTACTTTCTAATCACAATGAGCTCCCCTCACGGACTGTAGATCACTCCTGCCATAACCTCAGCCCCAAACCTCAGCCGAGTTTGTGTTTTTGGATGTCTGTCCCCACAGCCCTGGCCCACACAGCCGCCAGGCTGGGGCCTCTGGAGCCACACCACAGGACTGTCCTGCTCTCTCCAAGGAGACTATGCCCATTCCATTGCCCATAACCCCACAGAATAGGAGAAACATCAAGGCCCCCGAGGACATCCCACTACTATAAGCCACTCTGGACAAAGGCATCCTGACACAAGCTGAGCAACTACCTCCATGCAGAAACACAGACAGATGTCGGCAGAGACAGTAGATTGAACCAGACAGGTCCCTGGGCCCTAATCTGAACTCTTGCTTTGGTTTCCAGGTGTCACTCCTCAGAGGCCTGGGTTTGAAGACCAGCATCTGGGGCTTTCCTGAGACACCAAACAGAACAACTATCGTCTCCACATGGGAAGCTTCATTGTTGGAGCTGTGTCAAACCCTTCGGTTTGGAGAAACCTGCAGAGTCCCTGAGCCACCGCCACATTCCAAGGTCTCCATGGCCACCAACCCACAGTATGACTCATCCTCAGGAGAGTCCATTTCAACTCAGCTCTCTGAGAAACCCGCCCAAGAGCCTGCAGATTGAGCCTGCCTTGCCCCAAGCAGCCAGTGGGAATGTGAGGTGGCATTTGCAGACATTCATGCTTAGACCCCTTCTCTCGAGTCTTTCTGTAGGGGTCATCCTAGAACCATCTCATAGTACTCGACTGTCCTACAGAGGAAACCTTGATGTTTGGGGCAGCTCATAACTCCCAGCGTTGGGAAACCTCCCTGGCCTCATGACGCCCCCACCCCCTTCAGGAAGGGGCCATAATGGACACAAACTCCAACCTGAGGCAACGTCTGATACTCGCCCTGACCTCAGATGCAGGAGATCTTGATTCAGTCTCTGCAGAGTGAGCCTGCCATGCCCCAAACCTAACGCTAGCTTGTGTTTTCAGACTTCCCTCTTCACACTCCTGGCAAACAAGCCCTCCAGACTGGGAATTCCAGAACCACAACACAGTTTTCTGCCTGCCCACCAGAAGAAAAACGTTGCCCTATGGGGCTCTCCAGAAACCACAAATGAGAACCAATCTGCTCTGGCCTCGACCGCACCCTAACTGGAAAAGCTACCCTGGTCAGTATTGCTCTGTCTGACACAGCCTGACATCCCGACAGACAAGGAAACAGCTGGCTGCACACTAAGCACATCAGACAGGCCATGGCCTTATGCTGTCATCTCTTCCCAACCTGGGTTTTCAGACATCTGACCCTAGATATTATATCAAATCCTGGCAAACGTGGGTAACTGAAGCACAAATCAGATCTTCTCCTTCCCCATGGCTGGAAAGCTTGCTGTTGGCATGGAGTCATACCTTCAGTGTAGGAGAAACCTTCATGGCCCCTGAGGCCAAGTCTAAACTTGAGTGCCTCCTTGGGTACAAACTCGCATTGGGACCATCAGCATGGGCCCCATGTCGAAGTAAGGTCTCTCAGGACCTGGACTAAGAGCCCGCATATGGGGCTTGCCAAGCCCCTATGATCCCAATCTTCACAAGAGCTCGAGTATTCCATTTGCTCGAACCCAGGACTGTGATCTGGAGTCCCTCTCCTGGAAGAACACCTGAGCCAGACAGCAGGACTCCACCCTTCCCACAAAATGTCCCCAAAATCTTAAGAGCTGGACCAACTTCTCAGAGAGGGTGACTCTTCCATAGCCCCTGAGGTCACCCCTACATTCCACGGCTATGGGAGACAAAACATCCAAAGACAAAAGCTTGCGTGACTGCCTCCCATTTGCCCTTCTTTCATAAGCTGAGGATCTCCTCTCACGGTCTGTGGGTCCATCCTGCAATGCTCTCGGCTCCGCACCCAAGCCGAGTTTGTGTTTTCATACTTCTGTGCCCACAGCCCGGACCCACACACCCTCCAGGCTAGGGCCTATGGAGACACACTGAAGGACTGTGCCAGTCCTCTCCAAGAAAACTGTACCCAATCCATTGGCCACAACCCTAGAGATTAGGAGAATCCAATAAGGTCTCCAAGGCCATGCCTCGGCCATGGACTAAGAGGGGCACTCTGACACCAGCTGAGCAACTATCTCCACTTAGATACTCAGACAGTGTCCCCAGAGACAGAAGATTGAAACGGACAGGCATCTAGGCTCTAATCTGAACCCTAGCTTTGGTTTCCAGGTGTCTCTACTCAGAGAACTGGTTTGAAGACCAGTATCTGGGGCTTTTCTGAGGCACCAAAGAGAACCTGTCTCATCTCGACATAGGGATCTCTTTTTAATTGGAGCAATATTACACCCTTCAGTTAGGCGAATACTTCATGGCCCCTGAGCTGCCAACATATTCCAAGGTCTCCATGCACACAAACCCACATTATGACCCATCCGCAGGAGAGTCCATTTCAATTCAGCCCCCTAGTTAGCTCGCCCCAGAGCCAGTAGTTCAAACATGTCTTGTCACAAAGAGCCAATGGGAATGTGAGGTATGCTGTACAGGCATCCATCCTTCGAATCCTGCTCTCCAGTCTTTCCGTATGGGACATCCTGGAGCCATTCAACAGGACTCGACTGTCCAGCAATTGGAAAGCTTGTGGTATGGGTCAACGCACAAACTAGAGTTTGTGCTGGTGTCTAAGGTGCTGTGCAGGATTCTCCAATCTTGAGGGTTTGGCACAGGTCGAAGGGCATGGTTTCCTACTGGGGACAGGAGATATTCTATTGTGTGGCTCAGGGACCACATGTTGTATCCTAAGTTGGTATTTCAGAACAGGACCCTGAGGACAGATGCCTGAAAACCTAATCTAGTGTTCCAATGACGTCCTAGGAGCATGTCAGGTACAATCTTCTGACCCAGGAACATTGAAATGGCTGTCTGCTTGGATGTAGGTGATCAGGGCGTTTCAGACTGGCATTTGTGTCCAGTGCTGCCGACAATATTGGGTTGGGCTTAGGGCTCTTGCGTGTTTCTCCTAAACTGGAAGGTTTGGGCAGGTTTGACGGGCACAGTTTCCTTGGGGATGGCAGGCCCAGTCATGTGTTGTGGATCCAGAGACCCTGTCCTGGAGGGCATATGAGCCATGGTTTTGGGAGAGAAGTCTGCAAACACAAATGTGGGTTATGGTTAGTGGAAAGGTGATCACAGGCCCAATGAGTAGATCTGGAGTGCAGCTTGTCAGGAGTTGTAATTAGGGTGACTGGAAGGCAGTAGCACAGGCTTTTCTCTCTATATTGTGTGTCCAGGATGGCCTCGGAATGCAGGTATAGTCTCATGGGTCCATGGGAAACTTTTCCTCTCTATGGATCTGTGCAGCTCATAGTTTGGTGGCTTTTTTGGGGAAGGGAAGAGTGTTGTTTTCCATCTTATGGGTGCCCCAAAACAGGGATTCCAGATACAGGCTCTTTTTCTGGGCATCTGGGACTTCCCACCAAGGGTTAGGATTTGCACCTAGGGGTGTATGAGGCCTGCAATGCGGGATCATGATGGTGCAACTGAGAGGGATTGTTTGAAAGCTTGCTCAGGCTGAGTCTCACAATGCCTGTTTGCTCCCATGGCGGCCCTCAGGAGTGGGAGTGGTCTCATTGGTCATATATCTGGCTCCCTCTTAGAGAGTTGGACACCCAACCCAACAGCCAAATGTCCTGCCATGAGGAAGGATGAGTTCTCTTCCGTCAGGTTCCTCTATGCTTCAGGTTGCCCCATTGGCAGGGTTTCCAGCAAGGTCTCGAGATAGGTGCCTGAATATCAAGGATGGGTGGAGATGACGTACTTGGGCCATAGCAATCCCAAATGCTAGATATGAGGCCTAAAACTCGGTCGGGGCTCAGGCTCTGTCAGACACAGCGCTAGTGGCCATGGCAGCCTTTATATCAGAGTAGATTCGAGGGCGGAGCAGATTGATCCTCATGTGGAGTTTCTTGGGAAGATTCCCAGGCATTTGTTCATTCAATAGGGAAGGCAGAATACTGTGTTGTGGCTCCAGATTTCCCAATCACGAGAGCTTGGGGACCAGTCAGTTTTGGGTGGAATTGTAAACAAAAGCTATGGTTCAATTCAGTGCCAAGCAGAAGGCAGTTCCAATTTGTAGCAGTTTACTCGAGACATCCAGCACTGGAATAAGGGTGGATGTCAGATGCTTGCTCACACTAGAGTTTTTGTCTATGATGACCGACAAGTGGAGGGGTGGTATAAAGAGGCCATGGAGGAGTTCACATGCTGAGGCCTGTGAACTGCTGCAAAAAGTAACATTTCTTTGTACAGTGTAGGTGAAGTCTGGTTTGTTTACTCTAGGTTTCCCCATGTGGAAAGTTTGTGAAGAAGAGCTCTCCGGCATGGATGCCAGGAAAGCACACCTCCATTGACAACTACAGGTGAGGAACATGGCAGATTCGTTCTGGTGGCTTTGGGACAAAGTGCCAAGGCCTTGAGTTGACATGGGATCTCTTGCAGATGGGTCACAATGCTTGTTTGTTACCAGGGAGAAGTTAGAATGTGCTGGTTGCTAAGGTGCCATGCAGGATTCTCCTACCCTGAGGGTTTGGCACAGGTCGAAGAGCATGGTATTCTTCTGGGGACAGGGGATGTTCTGTCGTGTGGCTCAGAGAAAACATGATGTGTCATAGATTGGTATTTTAGAACAGGCCCCTGAGGACAGATGCCTGAAAACCTAATGGGGTTCCATTGAGAGCCTAGGGGCATTTTAGGTTCAATCGTCTATCTCACGATCATTGACTTGGCTATTTCCCTGGATGTAGGTGATAAGGGTGTTTCAGACTGCGCATTTCCATCCCGAGTGGCCGGCAATATTGGTGGGGGCTCAGGGGCCACACAGGTTTCTCCTAATCTGGAAGGTTTGGGCAAATCTGATATGCACAGTGTCCTTGGGGTTGGCAGCCAGAGTTCTGTGGTGTGGCTCCAGAGATCACATTCTGGTGGGCATGTGAGCCATGGTTTTGGGAGAGAAGTCTGCAAACACAAATACAAATTAGGGTGAGTGGCGAGGTGATCACAGGCCCAATGCGTAGACCTGGAGGGAAGCTCGTCATGAACTATAATTAGGGAGACTGGAAGGCAGTAGCACAGGCTTTTCTCTCTGGATTGTGTGTCCAGGATGGCCTTGGAATGCAGGTGTGGTCTCATGGGTCCATGGGAGTCTTTTCCTCTCTATGGATCCTGGTGGCTCTCCATAGTTTGGTGGCTTTTTCGGCGAAGGGGAGAGTGATGTTTTCCACCTTATGGGTGCCCCAAAACAGGGATTCCAGAGACGGGCTCTGGTTCATGGCATCTGGGACATCACAACAAGTGCTAGGATTTGGGCTTAGGGCATATTAGGCCTGCAATGCGGGTTCATGGTGGTGCAACAGAGAAGGATTGTTTGAAAGCATGCTCAGGCTGAGGGTCACAAGGCCTGTTTGCCTCCAGGGCATCCCTGAGGCGTTTGTGTGGTCTCACTGGACTTGTAAATGACTCCCCCTTTCAGGGTTGAACACCCATCCTAACAGCCAAGTTTCCTGATATGAAGAAGGAGGAGTTCTCTATTGTGCTTCAGGATGCCCCATTATCAGGGATTCCAGCAAAGGTCTGGGGACAGGTGCCTGAATACCAAGGATGGGTAGAGATGAAATACTTGAGCCATGGCATTCCCAAATACTAGATGTGGGGCTCAAACTCTGGTGACTGACACTAGGTCTGGGCTCAGGCTCTGTCAGACACAGCACTAGTGGCCAGGGCAACCTATAAATCAGGGTCCCTCCGATATAGGGCCGAGCAGATTGATCCTCATGTGGGGTTTCTGGCCAGACTCACCAGGCACTTGTTTCTATCGGGAAGGCAGAATGCTGTGTTGTGTCTCCATAATTCGCTATCAAGAAGGCTTGGGGACCAGTCGGGTGAGGAAGGAATTGTAAACACAAGCTACAGTTCAATTCACTGCCAAGCGGAAGGCTGTTCCTGTGTCCAGCAGCTTTTTCGAGATATCCAGCACCTTAGTAAGGGAGGACGTCAGATATTTGCTCACACTGGAGTTTGTGTCTATGATGACTGACAAATGGAGGGGTGGCGTCAAGAAGCCATGTAGGGATTTTCACGTTGAGACTCATGAGCTGCTCCAAATAGCAAGGTTTCATTCTACTGGACAGGTGGAGTGTGGTTTATTTGCTCCAGGGTCCCCCATGTGGAAAGTTTGGGTAGCAGAGCTCTACCGCATGGATGCCTGGAATGTTCAACTTCATTGACCATTGCAACTGAAGAACATGGCAGCTTTATTCTGGTGTCTCTGTAGCAAAGTACCAAGTCCTTGATTTGACATGGAATCTCTTGCAGATGGGCCACACAGCTGGTTTGTTACCAGGTAGATCTTAGAATGTGCTGGTGGCTTAGTAGTTGTGCAGGAATCTACTACTCTGGGATTTTGCACAGATTGTAGGGCACGGTTTCCTTCTGGGGACAGGAGATGTTCTGTTGTGTGGCCCAGCCACCACATGTTGTATCATAAGTTCGCATTCTAGAACAGGCCTCTGAGGACACATGTCTGAAAACCGAATCAATGGTTCCAATGACGTCCTAGGGGCATGTTAGGTTCATTATTCTGACTCAGGACCATTGACTTGGCTGTGTTCCTGGATGTAGGAGATCAGGGTATTTCAGACTGTGCATTTGTGTTCAGAGCGGCCGCCGAAATTGGGGTAGGCCCAGAGGCCTTGTAGGTTTCTCCTAATCTAGACAGTTTGGGCAACTGTGATGGAAACAGTTTCCTTGTGGATGGCAGGGACAGTCCTGCAGTGTGGATCCAGAGACCCCATCCTGGAGGGCATGTGTGCCATGGTTTTGGTAGATAAGTCTGCAAACACAAATTCGAATTAGGGTGAGTGGCGAGGTGATCACAGGCCCAATGCATATACCTTGAGAGCAGCTCATCTGGAACTGTAATTAGGGTGAATGGAAGGCAGTAGCACAGGCTTTTCTCTCCGGATTGTGTGTCCAGGATGGCCTCGGAATGCAGGTGTGTTCTCATGGGTCCATGGGAGACATTGCCTCTCTATGGATCCTGGTGGCTCCTCATAATTTGGTGACATTTTTGGGGAAGGGATGAGTGCTGTTTTCCATCTGAAGGGTGCACCAAAACAAAAATTCCAGAGATGGTCTCTGGGTCTGGGCACCTCGAAAATCCCACCAAGTTTTATGATTTGAACCTACAGGCATACCAGGCCTGAAATGAGGGATCATTGTGGTGAATCTGAGAGGGATTTTTTGAAAGCATGCTCAGGGTGAGGGTCACAATGCCTGTTTGTGCCAAGGGTAGTCCTCAGGAGTGTGTGTGGTGTCATTGATGTTGTAACTGGCTCCCCCTTTGAGGGTAGAACACCCATCCCAAAAGCCAGGTTTATTGCCATGGGGAAAGAAGAGTTCTCTATTGTGCTTCAAGTTCCCTAATTGGCAGGGATCCCTGCCAAGGTCTGGGGACAGGTGCCTGAATATCAAGGATGGGTAGAGATGACATACTTTGGCCATGGCAATCCCAAATGCTAGATATGGGGCCTTCTCTTTAGTGGCTGAAACTCAGTCGAGCTCAGGCTCTGTCAGACACGGCACTAGTGGCCATGGCAGCCTATAAATCGGTGTTGACTCGAGGGCCGACCTGATTGATCCTCATATGGGTTTTCAGGGCAGACTCACCAGGCATTTCTTCATTCGATGGGGAAGGCAGAATGCTGCGTTGTGGCCCCAGATTTCCCTATCAAGAGGGCTTAGGGACCAGTCAGGTGAGGATGGAATTGTAAACACAAGCTATGGTTCAATTCAGTGCCAAGTGGAAGGCAGTTCCAATGTGCAGTGGTTTATTCAAGACATCCAGCACCGGGATAAGGGTGCATGTCAGATGTTTGCTTAGACTGGAGTTTGTGTCTATGATGACCGACCAATGGAGTGGTGGCATCAAGAGGCCATGGAGCAGTTTACACGCTGAGGCCTGTGAGTTGATCCAAACATAAGGTTTCCTTCTACTGGACAGGGGAGGTCTGGTTTGTTTACACCAGGTTCCCCCATGTGCAAAGTTTGGGTAACATAGTACTCGCATGTGGATACTGGAAAGCACACCTACATTGACCATTGCACCTAAGGAACATGGCAGGTTCTTTCTGGTTGCTCTAGGGCAAAGTACCAAGGCCTGGATTCTAATAAAGTTGGGTCACAATGCAGTTTTGTTACCACGGAAATCTTACTATGTGCTGGTGGCTAAGGGGCCATGTATGATTAGTCTATCCTGATGGTTTGACACCGGTCGAAGAACATGGTTTCTTTCTGGGTATCGGAGATGTTCTGTTGTGGGGCTCACGGACCAAATGTTGTATCATAAGTTGGTATTCCAGAACAGGCCTCTGAGGACAGATGCCTAAAAACTTCATCTAGGGTTCCAATGAAGTCCAAGGGGAATTTCAGGTTGAATCATCAGACTCAGGAACATTGACTTCGGTGTCTGCCTATATGTAGGCAACCAGAATGTTTCTGACTGTGCCTTTGTGTACAGAGTGGCCTCCAATATTGGGGTGGGCTCTGGGGCCTTGCAGGTTTCTCCTAATCTTGAAGGTTTAGGCAAATTTGTGGGCACGGTTTCCTTGGGGGTGGCAGGCACAGTCCTGTGGTGTGGCTCCAGAGACTCCATCGTGGAGGGCATGTAAGCCATGGTTTTGGGAGAGAAGTCTGCAATCACAAACTCGGATTAGGTTGAGTTGCGAGGTGATCGTAGGCCCAATGCATAGACCTGGAGGGCAGATCGTCAGGAACTGTAAATCACGTACCTCGAAGGCACTAGCACTGGCTTTTGTATCTGGATTGTGTGTCCATGATAGCCTTGGAATGCAGGTGTGTTCTAATGTTTCCATGAGAGTATTTTCCTCTCTACGGATCCTGGAAGCTCCCAATAGTATGGTGGCTTTCTCGTTTGAATGGAAGAGTGCTGTTTTCAATCTTAGATGTTCCCCAAAAAGGGATTCCAGAGAAGGGCTGTGAGTCTGGGTGCTTGGAAAATCCCACCAGGATTAGGATTTGGGCCTAGGGGAGTACCAGGCCTACAATGTGTGACTTGGAGGTACAACTGAGAGCGTTTGTTTGAAAGCATGCTAGTCTGAGTGTCACAATGCCTGATGTGATTAGGGCAGCCCTTATGAGTGGGAGTTGTCTCCTTGGCCATGCAGCTGGCTACCACTTTAATGTAGGACACCCATCCCAACTACCAGGATTCCTGCCATGGAAAAGGAAGAATTCTCTATTGTGCCTCAGGTTCCCCCATTAGCAGGTATTCTAGCAAATTTCTGGGGACAGATGCCTGAATACCAAGGATGGGTAGAGATGAGGGACCTGAGACATGGCCAGTCTCACATGCCTGACTCTCTGAGTAGCTGACATGAATTGAGCACTCAGGCTCTGTCAGAAACAGAACTAGTGGTCAGGGCTGAGTATGAATCAGGGATCCCTCAAGGGCTGAGCAGATTGATCCTCATGCAGAGTTTCTGGGCAGAATCACCATGCCCTTCTTCTTTCTAAGGGGATGGCAAAAAGCTGCGTTGTGGCCCCAGAATTCCCTATCAAGCGGGCTTGGGGACCAGTAGGGTGAGGATGGAATTGTAAACTCAAGCTAAGGTTCAATTCAGTGCCAAGCAAAAGGCAGTTCCATTGTGCAGTGTCTGATTCCAGATATCCAGCACCTGAGTAAAGGTGAAAGTCAGACATTTCCTCATGCTGGAGTTTATGTCTATGATGACCGATGAATGGAGGGGTGGCGTCAAGAGGCCATGGAGGATTTCACATGCTGGGGCTTGTGAGATGCTTCAAACAGCAAAGTTTCCTTCTACCACACAGGGGGAGACTGGTTTATTTGCTCCAGGGTCCCCCATGTGGAAAGTTTGGGTAGCAGAGCACTCCCACGTGGATGCCTGAAAAGCACACCTCCATTAAAATTGCAGCTGAGAAACATGGCCAATTCGTTCTGGTGGCTCTTGGGCGAATTACCAAGGCCTGGAGTTGACATGAAGTCTCATGAAGATGGGTCATAATGCAGGTTTGTTACCATGGAGACCTTAGAGTGTGCTGGTGGCTAAGGGACCATGTAGGATTCATCTACCCTGAGGGTTTGACACTGGTCAAAGGGCACGGTTTCCTTCTCGGACCAGAGATGTTCTGATGTGGGGCTAACGGACCAAATGTATCATAATTTGGTATTGCAGAACAGGCCTCTGAGGATAGATGCCTGAAAATTTAATCTAGGGTTCCAATAAAATCCTAACGGAATGTCAGGTTCAATCCTCTGACTCAGTATCATTGACTTCAAAGTCTGCCTAGATGTAGGTGATCAGGGTGTTCCAGACTGTGCATTTGTGTACAGAGTGGCAACCAGTATTGGGGTGGGCTCAGGGGCCTTGCAGGTTTCTCCTAATCTGGAAAGATAGGGCAATTTGATGGGCACAGTTTCCTTGGCAATGGTGGGCACAGTCCTGTGGTGTGGCTCCAAAGACCCCATGCTGGAGGGCATGAGAGCCATGGTTTTGGGAGGGAAGTCTGCAAACACAAATGCGGGTTAGGTTTAGTGGCGAAGTGATTGTAGGCCCAATGCATACTCCTGGAGGGAAGCTCCGTGTGAAATGTAAATCGCATGCCTCAAAGGAGGTAGCACAGGCTTTTTTATCTGGATTGTGTATCCACGATGGACTAAGAATGCAGGTGTGGTCTCAGGTGTCCATGGGTGATATTTCCTCTCAAGTATCCTGGCGGCTCCTTATAATGTGGTGGCTTTCTCAGAGAGGAAAGAGTTCTGTTTTCCATATTAAGGGTGTCCCATAACAGGGATTGCAGAGAAGTGCTCTGGCTCTGGGCACCTGGAAATACCCACCAAGGGTTATGATTTGGGCATAGGGGCTTACCAGGCCTCCAATGCAAGTCCTGGAGATACAACTGAGAGCGTTTGTTTGAAAGCATGCTCAGGTTGAGGGTCACTATGCAAGCTTTTGCATAGGGTGGCCCTCAGGAATGGGGGTGGTCTCAATGGCCATTCAGTAGGCTAACACTCTGAGTGTTGGACACCCTTCCGAACTTACAGGAATCCTGCCATGGGGAATGAGGATTTCTCTATTGTGATTCAGGTTCCCTCATTGGTAGGGATTCCAGGAAAGGTCTGGGGACACATGCCTGAATACCAAGGATGGGTAAAGATGACGGCTCTGTTCCGTGGCCAGTCTAACATGCGGGATATGGGCCCCGCCTTCTAGGTGGCTGACACGAGGTCGGGGCTTAGGCTCTGTCAGACACAACACTAGGGGCCAGGGCTGTCTATAATTCAGGGTTCCCTCAAGGGACAAGTAGACTGATCATAATGTGGAGTTTCTGGGCAGACTCACCAGGCCCTTCTTCTTTCTATTGGGAAGGCAGAATGCTGTGTTGTGGCTGCAGAATTCCCTATCATGAGGGCTTGTGGACCAGTAGGGTGAGGATGGAATTGTAAACCCAAGCTATGAATAAATTCAGTGACAAGCGAATGGCATTTCCAGTGTGCAGCGGCTGATTCGAATATCCAGCACCTGAGTAAGCGCAGACGTCAGATGTTTGCTCAAGCTGGAGTTTGTGTCTATAATGACCGACAAATGGAGAGGAGTTGAAAAGAGGTCATAGAGGATTTCCCACACTTGAGCTTGTGAGATGCTTTAAACAGCCAGGTTTCCTTCTACAGGACAGGGCAGTCAGATTTGTTTGCTCGAGAGTCCCCCATGTGGAAAGTTTGGGTAGCAGAGCACTCCCACATGGATGCCTGGAAAGCACACTTCCACTGAACATTGCAGCTGAGGAACATGACAGGTTCTTTCTGAAGGCTCTGGGGTGAAGTACCAAAACCTGTAGTTGACATGGAATCTCATGAAGATGGCTCACAATGCTGGCTTGTTACCAGTGAGATCTTAGAATCTGCTGGTGGCTACGGGCCAAGTAGGATTCATCTACCCTGAGGGTTTGACACAGTTCCAAGAGCACGGCTTCCATCTAGAGAAAGGAGATGTTCTGTTGTGGGGATCAGGGACCATATGTTGTATCTTAAGTTGGTACTCCAGAACAGGTCTCTGATTACAGATGCCTGAAAACCTAATCAGGGGTTACAATGAGGTCATAGGAGCATGTCAGGTTCAATCTTCTGACTGAGAAACACTGACTTGGGTATCTGCCTGGATTCAGGTGATCAGCGTATTTCAGACTGCACATTTGTGTCCAGAGGGGCCTCCAGTATTGGGGTGGGCTCAGGGGCCTTGCAGGTTTCTCCTTATCTCGAAGTTTTAGGCAAATGTGACGGACACATTTTCCTTGGGGATGGCAGGCACAGTCCTTTGGTGTGGCTCCAGAGACCCCATCCTGGAGGAAATATGAGCCATGGTTTCGGGATAGAAGTCTGTAAGCACAAACTCGGGTTAAGGTTAGCGGTGAGGTGATCGCAGGCCCAATGCATAGACCTGGAGGGCAGCTCGTCTGGAACTATAAATTAGTTGCCTTGAAGGTGGTAGCACAGGCTTGTGTATCTGGCTTTTGTGTCCAGGATGGCCTCGGAATACAGGTGTGGTCTCATGGATCCATGGGAGATTTTTCCTCTCAAGGATCCTAGCGGCTCCCTATACTATGGTGGCTTTCTTGGCGAAGGGGAGAGTGCTATTTTCCATCTTAGGGGTGTCCCAAAACAGGGATTCCAGAGACAGGCTGTGTTTCTGGGCCCCTGAAAAATCCCACCAGGTGTTAGGATTTGTGCTTAGGGGCATATCAGGCCTGCAAATTTGGATTCTGGAATGCAACTGAGAGTGTTTGTTTGAAAGCATGCTCATGTTGGGGGTCACAATGCCTGCTTGTGTCCAGGGCGGCCCTCATGAGTGGGCGGGTTATCATTGGCCATTCAGCTGGCTACCACTCTGAGGTCTGGAAACCCATCCCAAGAGCCATCATTCCTGCCATGGGGAAGGAGGATTTCCCTATTGTGCTTCTGGTTCCCCCATTGGCAGGGATTTCAGCAAATGTCTGGGGACAGATGCCTGAATCAAGAATGGGTAGAGATGACAGCCCTGGGACATGGCTGGTCTCACATTCTGGAGTTGGAGCCCAGTCTCTGGGTCCTGACACAAGGTCAGAGACGAGGTTCTGTCAGACTCAGCGCTAGTGGCCAGGTAAACCTATAAATGGGGTTCACTCGAGGGTCGAGTAGATTTATCCTCATGTAGGGTTTCTGGGCAGTCTCTCCAGGCTGTTTTTTTCTTGCTATGGGGAAGGCAGAATGCTGTGTTGTGGCTTCAGAATTCCCTATCAAGAGAGCTTACTGAACACCAGGGTGAGGATGGAATTGCAAACCCAAGCTACTTTTTTTTTTTCCAAGATTTTATTTATTTGTCAGAGAGCGAGCGAGAGCAAGCACAGGCAGACAGAGTGGAAGGCAGAGTCAGACGGAGAAGCAGGCTCCCTGCGGAGCAAGGAGCCTGATGTGGGACTCGATCCCAGGACGCTGGGATCATGACCTGAGCCGAAGGCAGCTGTTTAACCAACTGAGCCACCCAGGCGTCCCGCCAAGCTACTTTTAAATTCAGTGCCAAGCATAAGGCAATTCCAGTGTGTAGCAGCTGATTCAAATATCCAGCACTTGAGTAAGTGCAGATGTCAGTTGATTGCTCACGCTGGAGTTAGTGTCTATGATGACCAACAAATGGATGGGTGGCCTCAAGAGGCCATGGAGGATTACCCACCCTCAGGCTTGAGATACTCCATACAGCAAAGATTCCTTTTACCGTACAGGGGAGTCTGGTTTGTTTCCTCCAGGGTTCCCCATGTGGAAAGTTGGTATCAGAGCACTCCCGCTGGATGCCTGGAAAGTACACCTACATTGACCATGGCAGCAGAGGAACATGGCAGTTTCATTCTGGTGGCTCTGGGCCGAAGTACCAAGGGCTGGAGTTGTCATGGAGTCTCATGAAGATGGGTCACAATGCTGGTATGTTGTCAGGGAGATCATAGAATGTGCTGGTTGTCAGGGGGCCTTGAAGGATTCATCTACCCAGAGTGTTTGACACAGGTCCAGAGCACAGCTTTCTTCTAAGGACAGGAGATGTTCTTTTGTGTGGCTCAGTGACCATATTGTATCATACATTGATATTCAGAACAGCCTTCTGAGTACAGATACCTGAAAACCTATTCTAGTGTTCCAGTGAATCCTAGGAGCATGTCAGGTTCAATCTTCTGTCTGAGGACCATTGACTTGGATATCAGCCTGGATGTAGGTGATATGGTGTGTCAGACTGTGCATTTGCGTCCAGAGTGGCCTCCAATATTGGGCTGGGCTTAGGGGCCTTGCAGGTTTCTCCTAATCTAGAGGGTTTGTTTAATAGTGACAATCACAGTTTCCTTTGGGAAGACAGGTACAATCCCGTGGTGTGGCTCCAGTTATCACAAACTGGAGGGCATGTGAGCCATGGTTTTGGGAGGGAAGTCTGAAAACACAAACTTGGGTTAGGGTTAGTGGCAAGGTTATCACAGGCCCAATGCATAGACATGGATGGCAGCTCTTCAGGAACTGTTAATCGGGTGACTCAAAGGCAGAATCACAGGCTTTTTTCTCTGTATTGTGTGCAGGATGGCCTCAGAATGCAGTTGTGGCCTCATGGGTCCATGGGAGATTTTTCCTCTCTAAGGATCCTGGTGGCTCCCAATAGTTGGTGGCTTTTTCGGGGAAGGGAAGAGTGCTGTTTTTCATGTTAGGGGTGCCCCAAAATATGGATTCCAGAGACCGACTCTGGCTTTGGTCCCCTGGAAAATCCCACCAAGTGTTAGGATTTGGGCCTAGTGGCTTACCAGGCCTGCATTCAGGATCCTGGAGGTGCAACTGAGAGGGCTTGTTTGAAATCATTCTCAGGCTGAGGGTCACAATACTTGCTTATGCCCAGGTGGCCCTCATGAGTGGGTGTGGTCACATTGGCCATGCAGCTGGCTCCCACTTTGAGGGTTGGAAAACCATCCCAACAGCCAGAATCCTGCCATGGGGAAAGAGGAGTTCTCTATAGTGCTTCAGGTTCCCCCATTAGCGGGGATTCCAGCAAAGGTCTGGGGACAGAGGCCTGAATACCAAGGATGGGTAAAGATGATGGACATGGGCCATGGCCAGTATCAAATCGTGGATATGGGCCCCGATCACTGGGTGGCTGACACTAGGTCTTGGCTCAGGCTCTGTCAGACACAGCACTAGTGCCCAGGGCAGCCTATAAATTGGGGTTCCCTCAAGTGCCGAGCAGATTGATCCTCATGTATGGTTTCTGGGCAGACCACCAGGCCCTTCTTGTTTGTAAGGGGAAGGCAGAATGCTGCTTTGTGGCTCTAGAATTCACTATCAAGAGGGCTTGTGGACCAGGAGGCTGAGGATGGAATTGTAAACCTAAGCTATGGTTACATTCTGTATCAAGCAAAAGGAATTTCCAGTGTGCAATGTTTGAATCCAATATTCAGCACTTGAGTGAGGGTGGATGTCAGATATTTGCTCATGCTGGAGTTTGTGTCTATGATGACACAAAAATGGAGGGGTGGCGTCAAGAGGTTATGGAGGATTTCCCAATCTGGTGTTTTTGAGATGCTCCAAACAGCAAGGTTTCCTTCTACCAGACAGGGGCAGTCTGATTTGTTTCCTCCATGGTTCCCCATGTCGAAAGATCGGATAACATAGATCTCCCACATGGGTGACTGGAAAGCACACCTTCATTGACCATGACAGTGAAGGAACATGGCATCTGGTGGCTTTGAGGCGAAGAAATAAAGACTGGATTGGACATGGAACCTCATGAAGATGGGTCAAAATGTTGGTTTGTTACCAGGGAGATCTTAGAATGTGCTGGTGGTTAATGGGCCATGCAGGATTCATCTAGCCTGAGGATTTGACACAGGCCCAAGAGCCCGGATTGCTTCTGGGGGCAAGAGATATTCTGTTGTGGGGCTCAGCGGCCATATGTTGTATCATAAATTGGTAATCCAGAACAGGTCTCTGAGGACAGAATCCTGAAAACCTAATAAAGGGTTTGAATGAGGCCCTAGGGGAATGTCATTCAATCTTCTGACTCAGGATCATTGACTCTGGTGTCTGACTGGATGCAGGTAATGAGGGTGTTTCAGACTGTGCATTTGTGTCCAGAGTGGCATCCAATACTAGGGTTGGCTCATGTTTCTTGCAGGTTTCTACTTATATGGGGTTTTTGGACAACTGTGATGGGCAGTTTCCTTGGGGATTGCAGGAACTGTCCTGTGGTGTGACTCCAGAGACCCCATCCTGGAGGACATGTGCGCCATGATTTTGAGAGAGAAGTCTGCAAACACAAACTTAGGTTAGGGTTAGTGGCAAGGTGATCATAGTCCCAATCCATAGACCAGGAGGGCAGCAAGTCTGGAACTGTAAATCACGTAACTCAAAGGTGGTAGCACAGGTAATTGTATCTGGATTTAATTTCCAGAATGGCCTTTATTGCAGGTGTTGTCTCAAGGGTCCATGGGAGATTTCTCCTCTCAAGGATCCTGGCGGTTCTCAATAGTTTGTTGGATTTCTCCGGGAAGGGATGAGTACTGTTTTCCAGCTTAGGCGTGCCCCAAAACAGGCATTCCAGAGATGAGCTCTGGGTCTAAGTGCTTGGAAAATCCCACCAAGGGTTAATATTTAGGCCTAGGGCCATACCAGGCCTGCAATGCGGGATCCTGGAGGTGCAACTGAGAGCGTTTGTTTGAAAGTATGGTCAAGCTGAGGGTCCCAATGCCTGCTTGTGCCCCGGAGGCCATCAGGATTGGGCGATGTCTACTCAGCCATGCAGCCAGTTCCCATTCCTAGGGTTGGACACCCATCCAAAAGCCAGGATTCCTGCCATGGCGAAGGATGAATTCTCTATTGTGCTTCAGGTCCCCCGATTGGTAGGGATTCCAGCTAAGATCTAGGGGACAGATGCCTGAATACGAAGGATGGGTAGTAATGACAGCCCTGGGCCATGGCCGGTCTCACATGGTTAATGTGGGCCCCACCCTCTGGGTTGCTGACACGAGGTAGGGGCTCAGGCTCTGTCAGACACAGCACTAGTGGCTAGGGCAAACTATAAATAGGGGTTCCCTCCTGGGATGAGTATATTGATCTTCATGTGCAGTTTATGGGCAGACTCACCAGGTCCTTCTATCTATGAAGAAGGCAGAATGTTGCGTTGTGGCTCCAGAATTCCCTATCAAGAGATATGGCAGACCAGTAGGGTGAGGATGAAATTGTAGTCTGAAGCTAGGCTTAAATTCATTGCAAAGCGAAAGGCAGTTCCAGTGTGCAGCAGCTGATTCCAATATCAGCGCCTGAATATGGGCGGATGTCAGATGTTTGCTCAGGCTGGAGTTTGTGTCTATGATGACCAACAAATGGAGAGGTGGCTTCAAGAGGCCATGGAGGATTTCCCACCCTGGGGCTCAGGGGCCATAATTTGTATCATAAGTTGGTATTCCAGAAGAGGCCTCTGAGGACAGGTGCCTGAAAAGTTAATCCCTCTTCCAATGAGGTCCTAGGGCCATGTCAGGTTCAATTATCTGACTCAGGACCATTGATTTGGGTGTCTGCCTGGATGGAGGTGATCAGGGTGTTTCAGACTGTGCATTTGCATCCAGAGCAGCCTCCAATATTGGGATGTGCTCAGGAGCATTCCGGGTTTCTCCTAATCAGGAGGGTTTGGGCAACTGTGATGGGCCCAGTTTCCTTGGGGATGGCAAGCACAGTCTTGTGGTGTGACTCTAGGGGCCCCATCCTGGAGGACATGTGAGCAATGGTTTTTAGAGAGAGATCTGCAAACACAAACTCGGGATAAGGTTAATGGAGAGGTGTTCACAGCCCCAATCCAAAGATCTGGAGGGCAGCACGTCAGGAACTGTAAATCAGGTGACTCGAAGCCAGTAGCACAGTCTCTTGTATCTGGATAGCATATCCACGCTGGCCTTGGAATACAGGTGTGGACTCATGGGACCATGGGAGATTCTTCTTCTCAAGGATCCTGGGGGATCCCATTAGTTTGGTGGCTTTCTCAGGGAAGTGAAGAGTGCTGTTTTCCATCTTAGGGGTGCCTCAAAACAGGGATTCCAGTGACGGGCTCTGGGTATGTGCACATGGAACATCCCACGATGTGTTAGGATTTGGGCTTAAGGGCATATCAGGCCTGCAATGCAGGATCCTGGAGGTGCAACTAAGAGCATTTTTTTGAAGGCTTGATCAAGCTGAGGGTTACAATGGCTACTTGTGCCCAGGGCAGCCCTCATGAGTGGGCATTGTCTCCTTGGCCATGCAGCTGGCTCCCACTTTGAGGTTTGGACACCCATATCAACATCCAGGATTCCTACCATGGGGAAGGAGGAGTTCTCTATTGTGGTTTAGGTTACCCCATTGGTAGGGATTACATAAAAGGTCTGGGGACAGGTGCCTGAATACCAAGGATGGGTAGAGATGATGTAATTGGGCCCTGGCCAATCTCACATGCTGGATATGGGCTCATATCTCTGGGTGCCTGAAACTAGGTCTTGGCTCAGGCTCTGTCAGACACAGTACTAGTACTAGTACTAGTACTAGTGCCCAGGACATCCTATAAATCAAGGTTCCATCGAGTGCCAAGTAGATTGATCCTCATGTGGAGTTTCTGGGAAGATTCACCAGGCCCTATTTCTTTCTAGTGGGAATGCAGAATGTTGCCTTGTGGCTCCAAATTCCCTCTCTAGAGGGCTTGCAGACCAGGAGGCTGAGGATGGAATTCTAAACCCAAGCTATTGTTAAATTTAGTGTCAAGTGAAACGCAGTTCCAGTGTGCAGTGGTGGAAAAGAAAATGCAGAATCTAAATAACGGCAGATTTCAGATGTTTTCTCATGCTGGAGTTTTTGTCTATGATGACTGACAAATGGAGGGGTTGTGTCAAGGGCCATGAAGGATTTCTCCTGCTGGTGCTTCTGAGATGCTCCAAACAGAGGGTTCCCTTCTACTGGTCAGTGGCAGTCTGGTTTGTTTGCTCCAGGGTCCCACATGTGGAAAGAATAAGTAGAAGAGCACTCCCACATGGATGCCTGGAAAGCACACCTCCACTGACCATATCAGGTGAGGAACATGGCAGGTTCATTCTGGTGGCTCTGGGGCGAATTACCAAGGACTTGAAGTGACATGGAATCTCATGAAGATGGATCACAATGCTGTTTGTTTGTTACCAGAGAGATCTTAGAATGTGCTGGGCGCTAAGGGGCTGTGCATAATTCATATACCCCGACCCTTGACACAAGTTGAAGAGCACGAATTCCATCTGGGGACAGGAGATATTCTATTGTGGGGTTCAGGGACCAATCTTCTGTCTCAGGACCATTGACTTGGGTGTCTTCCTGGATGGAGGTGATCAGGGTGTTGTACACTGTGCATTTGTGTCCAGAGTGGCCTCCAATATTGGACTGGGCTCAGGGGACTTGCAGGTCTCTCCTAATCTGGAGGGTTTGGGCAACTGTGATGGACACAGTTTCATTGGGGATAGCAGGATCTTTCCTGTGGTGTGGCTACAGAGACCCATCATAGAGGGCATGTGAGCCATGGTTTTGGGAAAGAAGTCTGCAAACACAAACTTGGGGTAGGGTTAATGGCGAGGTGATCACAGGCCCAATGCGTAGATCTGTAGGGCAGCTCGTCTGGAACTGTAAACCAGGTGATTCGAAGGTGGTAGCACAGTCTCTTGTATCTGGATTGTGTGTCCCGGATGGCCTCGGAATGAAGGTGTGGTCTTATGGAGCCCTGGGAGATTTTTCCTCTCTACGCATCCTGGCAGCTCCTAATAGTTTTCTCAGGGGAGGGAAGAGTGCTGTTTTCCATCATAGGGGTGCTTCAAAACAGAGATTCCAGAGACGGGCTCTGGTTATGTTGGCATGGAAAATCCCACGAAGTGTTAGGATTTGGTCCTAAGGGCATACCAGGCCTGCGATGCGGGACCCTGCAGAAACAACTGAGAGCATTTGTTTGAATGCATGCTAAGGTTGAGGGACACAATGCCTGCTTTGGCCCAGGCGGCCCTTATGATTGGGCGTTGTCTCATTGGCCATGCACCTGTTTCTAATTCTGAGGGTTGGGCAACCATAGCAACAGCCAGGCTTCCTGCCATGGGGAAGGAGGAGTTCTCAATTGTGCTTCAGGTTCCCCCACTGGTAGGGATTCCAGCAAAGGTCTGGGATAGTTGCCGGAATACCAAGGATGGGTAGAGATGACTGGGCCATGGCCAGTCCCACATGCTGGATAAGGGCCCCACACTCTGGGTGGCTGACACGAGGTTGGGGCTCAGGCTCTCTCAGACACAGCGCTAGTGGCCAGCGCAAAGTATAAATCGGGGTTCCCTCGAGGGCCAAGTAGATTGATCTTCATGGGGAGTTTCTGGGCAGACTCACCAGGCCCTTCTTCTTTCTATGGGGAAGGCAGAATGTTGCGTTTTGTCTCCCTAATTCCCTCTCAAGAGGACTTGCAGTCCAGTAGGGTGAGGATGGAATTGTAAACCCAAACTATGCAAGAATACAGTGTCAAGTGAAAGGTATTTCCAGTGTGCGTGACTGATTCAAATATCCAGCACCTGAGTAAGAGCAGATGTCAGATGTTTGCTCATGCTGGAATTTGTGTCTATGATGACTAACAAATGGAGGGTTGGCATCAAGAGAATGTGGAGGACTTCCCAGGCTGGGGCTTGTGAGATGCTCCAAACAACCAAGGTTTCCTTCAACCTGACAGGAGCAGTCTTATTTGTTTGCTCTAGGGTTCCCTATGTGGAATTTTTGTGTAGCAGAGAACTACCTCTTGGATGCCTAGAAAGCACACGTCCATTGACCTTTGTACCTGAGGAACATGGCAGATTCGTTTCATGGCTCTTGGGCAAAGTACCAACACCTTGAGTTGGCATCAAGTCTCAGGAAGTTGGGTCACAATGCTGGTTTGTTACCAGGGAGATCATAGAAGGTGCTGGGGCTAATGGGTCATGCAGGATCCATCTACCCTGAAAGTTGGACATAGATCCAAGAGCACATTTTCCTTCTGGAGACAGGAGATGTTCTGTTGTGGGAATCAGGGACCACATATTGTATCATAACTTGGTATTCCAGAACAGGACTCTGAGAACAGATGTCTGAAGACCCAATCTAGGGTTCCAGTGAAGTCCTAGGGGCATGTCAGGTTCAATCATCTGACTCAGAACCATTGACTTGGCTTTCTGCCTCGATGGAGGTGCTCAGGGTGTTTCAGACTGCACGTTTGCATCCAGAGCAACCTCCAATATTGGGTGGGTTCAGGGGCCTGGCAGGTTTCTCCTAATCTGGAGGGTTTGGACAACCTGATGGGCACAGTTTTCTTGGGGATGGCAGGAACTTTCCTGTGATGTGGCTTGAGGGACCACATCTTGGTGGGCATGTAAGCCATGGTTTTGGGAGAGAAGTCGGCAAACACAAACTGGGGTTAGGGTTAGTGTCGAGATGATCACAGGCCCAATGCATAGACATGGAGGGCAGCTCGTCAGGAAATGTAAATAGGATGACTCGAAGGCGGTAGCAAAGACTTTTCTCTCTGGATTGTGTGGACAGGATGGCCTCGGAATGCAGGTTTGTTTTCATGGGTCCATGGGAGATTTTTTCTCTCTAAGGATCCTGGCGGCTCCCAATAGTTTGGTGCCTTTCTCAGGGAAGGGAAGAGTGCTGTTTTCCATCTTAATGGTGCCCCAAACAGGGATTCTGAGACGGACTCTGGGTCTGGGCACCTGGAAAATCCCACCAAGGGTTAGGATTTGGGCCTAGGGGCATACCAGGCCTGCAATGCTGGTACTGGAGGAGCAACTGAGAGTGTTTGTTGGAAAACATGCTCAGGCTGAGGATCACCATGCCTGCCTGTGCCCATGTCGGCCCTCAGGAGTGGGCATGGTCTCCTTGGCCATGCAGCTGGCTCCCACGCTGAGGGTTGGACAACCAATATTCCTGCCATGGGGAAGGAGGTGTTCTCTATTGTGTTTCAGGTTCGCCATTGGCAGGAATTCCAGCAAAGTTTGGGGGACAGATGACTGGATACCAAGGATGGGTACAGATGATGGCCCAGGGCCATGGCCGATCTCTCATGCTAAATGTGGGCCCTCAACTCTGGGTGGCTGACACGAGGTCGGGGCTTAGACTCTGTCAGACACAGCACTAGTGGTCAGGGAAATCTATTAATCAGGGTTGCCTCGTGGTCTGAGTAGATTGATCCTCATATGAGGTTTCTGGGCAGACTCAACAGGTCCTTCTTCTTTCTATGTGGAAGGCAGAATACTGCGTTGTGGCTCCAGAATTCCCTATCAAGAGATATTGTGGACCAGTGTGGTGAGGATAGAATAGTAATACAAAGCTATGGTTAAGTTCAGTGAAAAGCAAAAGGCAGTTCCAGTGTGCAGCTGCCGTTTCGAATATCCAGCACCTGAGTAAGGGTGGATGTCAGATGTTTGCTCACACTGGAGTTTGTGTCTGTGATTACCCACAAATGGAAGGGTGGCGTCAAGAGGCCATGGAGGATTTCCCATGCTGGGGCTTGTGAGATGCTCCAAATAGCAAAGTTTCTTTCTACCGGACAGGAGAAGTCTGGTTTGTTTTCTCTGGTTTCTCCATGTGGAAAGTTTTGTAGCAGAGAACCCCACAGGGATGCCTGGAAATCACCCCTCAATTGACCATTGCACCTGAGGAACATGGCAGGTGCATTCTGGTGGCTCTGGGGCAATATATCGAGACCTTAAGTTGACATGGAGTCTCATGAAGATGGGGCACAATGATGGTTTGTTACCAGGAATATCAGAATGTGCTGGTTGCTAAGGGGCCATTCAGGATCCAAATACCCTAAGGGTATGACACAATTCCAGGAGCATGGCTTCCTTTTTGGGGAGGATATATTCTGTTCTGTGGCTCAGGGACTATATATTTTATCATAAGTTGATATTCCAGAGCAGGCCTCTGATGACAGATACCTGTAAACCTAATCTAGTGTGCCAATGAAGTCCTCGGGGCATGTCAGGTTCAATCTTCTGACTCAGGAGCATTGACTTGGGTGTCTGCCTGTATGGAGGTGATCAGGGTGTCTCAGACTGTGCATTTGTGCCCAGAGCAGCCTCCATTATTTGGCTGCGCTCAGGGGCCTTGCAGGTTTCTCCTAATCTAAAGGTATCGGGCAAAAGTGATGGGCACAGTTTCCTTGAGGATCTCATGCACAGTCTTGTGGTGTGGCTTCAGATGCCAGAACCTGGAGGTCATGTGAGCCATGGTTTTAGGAAGGAAGTCTGCAAACACAAACTCAGTTTAGGTTAATGGCAAGGTGATTGCAGGCCCAATGCATAGACCTGGAAGGCAGCTCGTCAGGAACTGTAAATCCGATGACTCAAAGGTGATAGCACATGATATGTATCTGGATTGTATGTCCAGGATGGCCTCGGAATGCAGGTGTGTTCTCATGGGTCTATGGCAGATTTTTCCACTCAAGGATCCTGGTGGCTACCAAGAGTTTGGTGACTATCTCGGGGAAGGGAAGAGTGCTGTTTTCCATCTTAAGGGTCCCCCAAAATAGGGATTCCAGAGATGGGCTCTGTGTCTGGGCCCCTGTAAAATCCCACCAGTGTTAGGATTTGGGCCTAGGTGTGTACTAGGCCTGCAATTCGGGATCCCAGAGATGCAATTGAGAGCGTTTGGTTGAAAGCATGCTCAGGCTGAGGTCACAATGCCTGCTTGTGCCCGGGGAAGCCATCATGATTGCACATGGTCTCCTTGGCCATGGAGCTGCCTTCCACTTTGAGGGTTGAGCAACTATCCCAACTGTCAGAATACCTTCCATGGGGAAGGAGGAGTTCTCTATTGTGCTTCAGGTTCCCCCAATGGCAAGGATTTCAGCAAAGGTGTGGGTACAGATGCCTGAATACCAAGAATAGAAGAGAAGACAGACTTGGGCCATAGCTGGTCTCACATGCTGTATATGGGCCCTGATCTCTCAGTGGCTGACACTAGGTCCTGGCTCCGGCTATGTCAGACACAGCACTAGTGCCCAGGGCAGCCTATGAATCAGGGTTCCGTCTAGCACCGAGAAGATTGACCATCATATGGAGTTTCTGGGCAGACTCTCCAGGCCCTTTTTCTTTCTATGGGGAAGGCAGAATATTGTGTTGTAGCTCCAGAATTCCCTCACAATAGGGCTTGTGGACCAGTAGGCTGAGGATGGAATTGTAAACCCAAGCTATGGCTTAATTCAGTCAAACTAAAGGCAGTTCCAGTGTGCAGCGATCGAATTGAAATCCAGCACCTGAGTAAGGGCAGATGTCAGATGTTTGCTCATGCTGGAGTTTGTGTCTATGATTACTGACAAATGGAGTGGTGGCTTCAAGAGGAAATGGAGGATTTCCCACGCTGGGGCTTGTGAGATGCTCCAAACAGAAGGTTTCCTTCTACCGGACAGGGGCATTCTGTTTTTTTTGTCTCAAGGGTCCCCGCCAATTGCAAAGTTCGTGTAGCAGAGCACCCCCGTATGGTTGCCTGGAAACCACACCTCCACTGACCATTGCAGCTTAGGAACATGGCAAGTTCATTCTGGTGGCTCTGGGGCGAAGTACTAAGGGCTTATTTTTACATGGAATGTCATGAATATGGGTAACAATGCTGTTTTGTTACCTGGGAATTCTTAGCCTGTCATCTGTACACATCCTTGGTATTAAGGCAACTTTCCACAGACCTTTCCTGTAACCCTGCCAATGGGGGAACCTGAAGCACAATAGAGAACTCCTCTTTCCATTGCAGGAAGCCTGGCTGTTGCAATGAGTGTCCAACCCTCAAATTGGGATCCAGCTATATGGCCAATGAGACTACGCCCTCTCCTGAGGGCCCCCCTGGGCACAAAGAGGCATGATGACCCTCAGCCTGAGCATGCTTTCAAACAAGCCCTCTCTGTTACACCATTAGGATCCTGCATTGCAGGCCTGGAATGCCCCTAGGCCCAAATCCTAACACTTGGTGGGATATCCGGGCACCCAGACCCAGAGCCCGTCTCTGGAATCCCTGTTTTGGCATAAGCCTAAGTTGGAAAACAGCATTCTTCCCTGTTTTGGAGCACCCCTAAGATGGAAAAGAGCACTCTTTTCTTCTCTGAAAAACCACCAGGATCCTTAGAGAGGAAAAGTCTCCCATTGAACCATGAGACCACGTCTACATTCAGAGCCCATCCTGGACACACAATCCAGATAGAAAAGCCTGTGCTACCAGCTTTCAGTCACCCTAATTACAGTTCCTGACGTGATGCCTTCTAGGTCTATGCATTGGACCTGCCATCACCTTGCCACTATCCCTGACCCAAATTTGTGTTTGCAGACTTCCCTCCCAAAACCATGGCTCTCATATCCTCAAGGAGGTGGTCTCTGAAGCCTTACCACAGGACTGGGCCTGCCATCCCCAAGGAAACTGTGCCCATCACAGTTCCCCAAAGCCTCCAAGTTAGGAGAAACCTGCAAGGCCCCTGAGCCCACCCCAATAGTGGAAGTGGCTCTGGATGCAAATGCACAGTCTGAAACACCCTGATCACCTACATCCAGTCAGACAACCATATCAATGGTCCTTAGTAAGAAAATTGAACCTGATGGGCACCAAGGACATCATTGGATCTCTAGATTAGGTTGCCAGCATCAATCCTCAGAGGCCTGTTCTTGAATACCAAGTCAGGATACAACATATGTACCCTGAGCCACAAAACAGAACATCTCCTCTCCCAAGATGGAAACTGTGCACATCGACCTGTGCCAAACCCTCAGCGTGGCCCATAGCCACCAATACATTCTAAGACCTCCCTTGTAACAAACCAGTTTTGGGACACATCTGTAAGAGATTCCAAGTCAACTCAAGGCCTTGGTACTTGGCACCAGAACCACCAAAACGAACCTGTCATGTTCCTCAGCTGCAATGGTCATTGGACGTGTGCTTTCCAGTCATCCATGCGGGAGGGCTCTGCTACGCAAACTTCCACTTGAGGGACCCTGGAGGAAAAAAAAACAGACTCCTCCTGTCCATTAGAAGGAAACCTTGTTGTTTGGAGCATCTCACAATCTTAAGCGTGGGTAATCCTCCATTGCCTCCTGAAGCCACCCCTCCATTAGTCGTCATCCTAGACACAAACTCCAGTGTGAGCAAATATCTGACATCTGCCCTTACTCAGGTGCTGGATATCTCGTATAAGCTGCTGCACATTGAAACTGACTTCCGCTTGGCACTCAATTTAAGCATAGCTGGTGTTTATAATTGCATTCTCACCCTATTTGTCCCCAAATCCTCTTGATAGGGAATTCTGGATCCATAAGGCATCATTCTGCCTGCCCCACAGAAAGAAGTGCTTCGTGAGTCTCGCCAGAAACCCTACATGAGGATCAATTTACTCGGCCCTGGAGAGAACCCCAATATATAGACTTCTCTGGCCACTAGTGCTGTGTCTGACACAGCCTGAGCCCAGACCTCGTGTCAGCCACCCAGAGAGCGGGGCCCATATCCAGCATGTGAGAACGGCCATGGCCCAAATCTGTCATCTCTATGCATCCTTGGTATTCAGGCATCTGTCCCCAGACCTTTGCTGTAATCCCTGCCTATGGGGGAACATGAAGCACAATAGATATTTCCTCCTTCCCCATGGCTGGAAACCTGGCCATTGGAATGTGTGTCCATCCCTCAGTGTGGGAGCCAGAAAATGGACAATGGGACCACGCCCACTCCTGAGGGCCACCCTGGGCACAAACAGGCATTGTAATGCTCAGCCTGAGCATGTTTCCAAACAAGCCCTCTCAGTTGCACCACCAAGATCCTGCATTGCAGGCCTGGTCTGCCCATAAGCCCAAATCCCAACCCTTGGTGGGATTTTCCAGGCGCCTAGACCCAGAGCCCATCTCTGGAATCTCTGTTTTGGGGCACACGTAAGATCGAAAATAGCAGTCTTCCCATACCAAAAAGTCATCAAAATATTGGGAGCCGCCTGTATCCTTAGAGGAAAAATCTCCCATGGACCCATGAGGCCACAGCTACATTCTGACGTCACCCTAGACACACAATCCAGATATAAAAGCCTGTGCTTCCGCCTTCGGGTCATTCCAGTTACTGTTCCTGTCGAGTAGCCTTCCAGGTCTACACATTGCCCTGCGATAACCTAGCCACTAAACCTAACCCAAGTTTGTGTTTGCAGACTTCCCTCCCAGAAACATGGCTCACATGCCCTCCAGGGTGGAGTCTCTGGAGCCACACCACAGGACTGTGCTTGCCATCCCCATGGAAATTGTGCATGTCAGTTAACCAAACCCTCCAGAGTTGGTTGAAACATTCAAGGCCCCTGTGGCCACCCCAATATTGGAGGTTACTCTGGACATAAGTGCACAGTCTGAAACGCCCTGATCACCTACATCCTGGCAGACACCCAAGTCAACTGTCCTAAGTCTGAAGATTGAACCTCTCATGCCCCTGGGACTCATTGGAACCCTAGATTAGGTTGTCGGGCATCTGTCTTCAGAGGCCTGTTCTTGAATAGGAACTTATGATACGGCATGTGGTCCCTGAGCCACAAAACACTACATCTCCTGTCCCCAGAAGGTAACCGTGCTCTTCGACCTGTGTTAAACCCTCAGGGTAGGAGAATCCTGCAGGCACCTTAGCCACCAACACATTCTAATATCTACCTGGTAAAAAAAAAAACAGCATTGTAACCCATCTTCAAGAGATTCCATGTCAACTCAAGACCTTGGTGCTTCGCCCCAGAAGCACCGTAAAGAACCTGCATGTTCCTCAGCTGCATTGGTCAATGGAGGTGTGCTTTCCAGGCCTCCATGTGGAAGGGCTCTGCTACCCATACTTTTCACATGGGGGGCCCTGCAGAAAACATACCAGACTCTAACTTTCCAGTAGAAAAACAACCTTGCTGTTTGGAGCATCTCACATGCATCAGCCTCTTGATGCCACTCCTCCATTCGGTCATCAGAGACACAAACTCCAGTGTGCGTAAACATCTGAAATCCACCTTTACTCAGGTGCTGGATATTTCATTTGTTGGCCACGATAGATACAAACTCTATCATGAGCAGACATCTGACCCTCGCCTGTACTCAGATGCTGGAGATCTCGAAAAAAACCACTGCACATTGGAACGGCCATGTTCTCGGCACTGAGATTAAGCATAGATTGGGTTTTCTGCCTTCTGTTCTCACACTCCTCGCCTTCAAGTCCCCTATATTGGGAATTTGGGAGCCACAATGCAGCCTTCTGCCTGCCCACCAGAAAAAAGAGGTGCCCTATGGGTCTGCGTGAAACTCCATATAAGGTTCCACCAGCACAGCCCTCTATAGCACCACAATATCATAGGCCACCTTGTGAACTAATGCTCTGTCTGACACAGCTCGAGCCCCGACCTCCTGGTAGCCACCTAGATAGCGGGACCCATATCTGGCAGGTGTGACCTGCCTTGACCTGAGTCCTTCATCTCAAACCAACCTGGTTATTCACGTACCAGTCCCAGAACATAGCTCAAATTACTGTGCATGGGGGAATCTGAAGCACAAAAGAGTACTCCTCCTTCCTCATAGAAGGAAAATTAAATGTTGATATGGTGGTCCAACCCTCATATTGGGATCCAGGTGCATGGAACAAGAGCCAATGCCCACTCAGGATGGGCATCTGGGCACAAACAGGCATTGTGACCCTTACCCTGAGACCCATTTCCAACAAGTCTCCATGGGAGCTGAACCAAAGCCCCACAGAGCCAGGCAGTCAAGCCTCTAGGCCCAAATACTAAGCCTTTGTAGGGTTATCCAGGCACAGGGACCTATAACCCATCTCTGGAATCCCTGTGTTGACGGGAACCGTGAAACAGTAAACCACGCTCTCTCCTTCTCAGTGAGACACCAAACTCTTGGGTGCTGGGCAGAATCCCCAGAGAGGTAGAATATTCCATGGACACATGAGGACACACCACCATTCCAAGGCCATCCTAGACACAATCCAGACAGAAAAGCCTTTGCTCCTGCCTCCCAGCCACACGAATTTCAAATCCTGAGGAGCTGCCCTCAGCGTCTGCAGATCGGGGCTGCCATCACCTCCCTCCTAATTGATACACAATTTTGTTTCTGAAGACTTTGGTCCCAGAGCCCTTAACCACATTCCCTGCAGGATGGGGCTGACAGAACCACACTACATCACTGGGCCTGATCTCTGGATGAAATTCTGCCGTCTCAGTTGCACAAACCCTCCAGATTAGGAAAAGCCTGCAAGGCCCCTGAGCCCACCCCAATTTCATAGGCCACTCTGGAAAAAATGCACAGTCTGACACAGCCTGAGCATCTACCTCCAGGAAGACTCACAGGTCAAAGTCCCTAAGTCCGAAGGTTGAGGATGACATGCCCCTACAACCTCATAAGAACCCTAGCCTAGATATTCAGGCCTCTGTGCCCAGAGGCCTGGTCTTGAAATCCAACATATGATCCGACATGTGGTCCCTGAGCCATACAAGAGAACCCCTCCTGTCCCGATAAGGGAACCTGGCTCCTGGGAACTGGGTCTAACCCTCAGGTAGGAGAATCCTGCATGGCCACAGACCCACAACCACATTCTTTTTTTTTATATAGATTTTATTTATTTATTTGACAGAGAGAGATCACAAGTAGGCATAGAGGAAGGCAGAGAGAGAGAGAGGAAGAAGCAGGCTCCCTGCTGAGCAGAGAGCCCGATGCGGGACTCAATCCCAGGACCCTGAGATCATGACCTGAGCCGAAAGCAGCGGCTTAGCCCAGTGAGCCACCCAGGCACCCTCACCACCACATTCTAAGGTCTCCCTGGACAACAAGCAGCATTGTGACTCATTAGACTGAGAACATCCGTCAACTTAGATCACTTGGAAATTTGAACAAAAACCAGCAGATCAAGCCTGCAATGTTCCTCAGCTGCAATGGTCATGCAAGGAAGACTTCCCAGGCCCCCATTCAGAGACCTCTGCTGTCGAATCTTTCTATATGGGGGACCCTGGAGCCTTGTAAGCGGACTTCCCCTGTCCCACAGTAGGACACCTTGCTGTTTGGAGCAGCTCACAAGGTCCTGCTTGGGAAAATCTCCAAGAATTCTTGAGGCCACCCCACAATTTGTTGACCATCATGGATGCAAACCCAGCGTGAGCAGACATCTGACCCTCGCCCATACTCAGGTGCTGGAAATCTCGAAACAACCACTGCACAATGGAATGGTCCTGTGGTCGGCACTGAGCTTATCCGTGGCTTGTGTTTTCAGACTTCTGTCTTCACACTCCTCGCCTACAAGCCCTCCATATTGGGAATTCTGAAGCCACAGTGCAGCTTTCTCCCTGCCCACCAGAAAGAAGAAGTGCCCTATGGGTCTTCGCAGAAACCCACATGAGGATCCTCCTGCACAGCCCTCAATGGCACCCCAATATAATAGACCGACCTCTGCATAAATTGTCTGTCTGACATCGCCTGATCCCCGACCTCCTGTCAGCCACCCAGATAGTGGGCCCCATATCCTCCAGGTGGGTCCAACCTTTGCCCGAGGCCATCATCTTGAAGCAACCTGGATATTCAGGTACCTGTCCCAGACTTAGCTCAAATTCCTGCCCATAGGGGACTCGGAAGCACAAAAGAGTGCTCCTCCTTCCCCATGGCCAGAAAACTGAATGTTGAGATGGCTGTACAACCCTGAGTGGGAACCAGGTGCATGGTCCATGAGACCACGCCTACACAGGATGGGCAGCTGGGCACAAACAGGCATTGTGACCCTCAGAATGAGACCCCTTTCCAAAGATCCCCCTTGGGATCTGGACCAGGAACCCAAATCGAAGCTTTGGTTAAGTTTTCCCAGTGTCTGGACCCAGAAACCATCTCTGGAATCCCTGTTTGGACAGGATCCCAGAGATGGAATACAGTCTTTTCCTCTTCCCCAGAAAGAAATCAAACTCTTGGGTGCCAAGCAGAATCACCAGAGTGGAAGAATATCCCATGGACACATGAGGTCACCCCTCCATTTAGTGGCCATCCTAGACACAAAATCCAGACAGAAAAGCCTGTGCTCCTCCCTCCCAGCCACCTGAATTTCAAATCCCGAGGAGCTTCCCTCAGGGTCTTCAGATTCGGACTGCCAACACCTCACTCCTATCTCTTATCCGAGGTTGTGTCTAAAATCTTTGGTCCCAAAGTCCTGACACACATGACCTCTAGGATGGGGCCTCGAGAAACACATTACATCACTGGCCCTGCTCTCCTGAGGAAACCCTGCCCATCTCAGTTTCCCAAAATGTCCAGATTAGGAGAAAACTGCAAGGCCCCTGACTGCACCCCAATATCATAGGCCACTCTGGAAAAAGTGCACAGCCTGACACAGCCTCAGCACCTACCTCCAGGATGACATGCAGGCCAATGGCACTTAGTCCGAAGATTGAAACTTCCATGGCCCTAAAACCTCATCAGAACCCTAGCTTATGTTTTGAGGTTTCTCTCCCTAGAGGGCTGTTCTGGAAATTCAAGCATATGGTCCAACCTGTGGTCCGTGAGCCATACAAGAGCACACCTCCTGTCCCAAGAAGGAAACCTGGCTCCTGGGTACTGGGTCTAATCCTAAGGATAGAGAATCCTCAATGGTCAGAGAGCCACCACCACATTCTAAGGTCTCCCTGGACACCAAGCAGCATTGGGACCTGTTAGACTGAGAACTTCCATCAATGCAAATCACTTGGAACTTGGAATCAGTGTCATTGGTTCAAGCTTACCCTGTTCCTCAGCTGCAATGGTAACACGAGATTGGCTTCCCAGGCCTCCATTCAGAGAGCATTGCTATCGAATCTTCCATATGGGGGACCCTGGAGCCCTGTAAGAAGACTTCTGCTGTCCCTTAGTAGGACACCTTGATGTTTGGAGCAGCTCACAAGCTCCAGCTTGGAAAAACCTCCAAGAATTCTTGAGGCCTCCCCACCATTTGTTGGCCATCATGGATACAAACTCCAGCGTGAGCAGACATCTTCCCCTCGCCCAGGTGCTGGAGATCTCGAAACAACTGCTGTACATTGGAATAGACATGTGCTCGGCACTGAGCGTAACCGTAGCTTATGTTTTCATACTTCTGTCCTCACACTCCTCGCCTGCAAACCCTCCAACTTGGATATTCTGGAGCCGTAATGCAGCCATCTGCCTGCTCACCAGATAGAAGAAGTGAAAAAAGGGTCTGTGCAAAAATCCCCCATGAGGATCCAGTTGCACAGCTCTCAAAAGCACCCCAATATCATAGGCCGAACTCTCCACGAATGTTCTGTCTGACAGAGCTCGAGCCCGAGCTCCTGACAGCCACCCAGAAAGCAGGCCTCATTTTCTGCAGGTGGGTCCTGCCTTGGCCCGAGGACCTCATCTCAAAGTGAACTGGGTATTCAGGCCCCTGTCCCAGAACTTAGCTCAAATTCCTGCCCATGGGGGAACCTGAAGCATAAAAAAGTACCCCTCCTTCCCCATGGCAGGAAAACTGAATGTTGAGATGGCAGTCCAACCCTCAGAGTGGGAGCCAAGTGCATAGCCCATGAGGTCACACCCACTCAGCATGGGCATCTGGGCAAAAACAGGCATTGTGACACTCAGATTGATACCCATTTCCAACAAGAACACTCGGGAGCTGTACCAGGAAAACATAGAGCAGGACCCTAGGCCCAAATCCTAAGCCTTGTTGCGGTGATCCAGGCTCCAGAACCCAGGACCCATCTCTGGAAAGGCTGTTTGGACGGGATCCCTGACTCATAAAACTGCGCTCCTCCCATCCCCCAGAAATACACCAAACTCTTGGGTGCCGAGCAGAATTCCCAGAGAGGTAGAATCTCACATGGACCCATGAGGCCACCCCTCCATTTCGTGGCCATCATAGACAAACAAGTCAGACAGAAAAGACTGTGCTCCTGCCTCACAGCCGTCCGAATTTTATATCTGGAGATGCTTCGCTCAGGGTCTACAGATTGGGTCTGCCATCACCTCGAGCTTAACTCTTACCCGAGTTTGTGTCTGAAGACTTTGGACCCAGAGTGTTGACCCATATGCCCTCCAGGATGGGGACTCCAGGAACACACAACAGCACTGGGCCAGCTCTCCCAAGGAATGTCAGCCTGTCTCAGTTTCCCAACCCACTAGATTAAGAGAAAATTGCAAGGCCCCTAATACCACCCCAATTCCATAGGAAGCTCCAGAAAAAATGCATAGTCTGACACAGCCTCAGAATATACCTCCAGGAAGACACCCAGGTCAATGGGAAGGGATGAAATGGCCTAACCCAAGGCAGTTTCGATGTGCTGGGTGTGAAGCCAACTGTCTCAATGTCTCTCACAAGGTCTGGGCTCAGGCTATGTAAGACAGAGCATAGTGTTTAGGGTAGCCCCTGCAACTGGGGTGTTGCCGAGGGCTGAGCAGGTTGATTTTCATTTGGGGTTTTGAGCAATGCCATAGACAATGTTTTTCTTAGGGGGCAGGCAGAGTGCTTCGTTCTGGAACCAGAATTCCCAATCATGAGGGTTTGGGCCAGGAGTGCTAGGGTAGAGTCTAAAAACAAAACATAGGGTGAGGTGGGGAGCAGGCCCACTCTGCAAAGGCTGAAAGGATATCTCATGCATCTGAAGTCAGGCTGAGGATCAGACATTGGCTGAGGTTGGATTGTGCCCTTGATGGCACCTTCATGAAGCAGGTGCCTCATGAGGCCAACGAAGTTTTCCCACGCTGAGTTTGGAGGTTGCCACAAACCACAAGGTTTCCTTCTGCGAGACAGTCGAGTCCTGTTGAATGGCTCCAGTACATACCATACGGAAGGACTGAAGAGGAGGGTTCAAAGGATGGATCCCTGAACAACATGCCTCGCATTCCCTTTGGCCATTAACGACAAGATATGTTTGTTCTGCTGGCTCTGGGGCAAGCTAACCAGTGGGCTGAGTTGAAATGGCCTCTCCTGAGGATGCGTCATAATGTGGGTTTCTGTCCATGGAGACCTTGGAATGTGATGGTTGTACTGTGGCCCTGCAGAATTCTCCGACCAGAAGGGTTTGATACAGATCCAGTGAGAAAGCACTCCATGTGGAGACGAGAGAGGTTTGGTTTGGAGCCTCAGAAAAACCTAATATGCTGGTATAAGAAACCAGTCCTCTGAGGACAGACACATGAAAACTAAAGCTAAGGTTCATATTAAAGCCCAAGGGCCTGTCCATTTCAATCTTTTGTCTCTGGGGACACTGTCTGAAAGTCTAAGTGGTGATAATGGCTCAGCTGGAGTCAGAGTGCCCCTTTTAGTCCAGGGCAGCCTACACTATCAGGATGGCCTCAGGGGCCTTGGAACTTTTCCCTAACCTGTAGGGTTGTGGTCAATGGATTGGGCACACTTTCCTTGGAGATGGCAGGCACAATCTTTCACTGTGGCTCCAGATGCCCTAGCCTGGAGGGTGTGTGGGTCCAGGCTGTGGGCACATAAGTCTGAAAACAAAAACTCAGCTTATGAGTGGGGCCGAGGGTATGGCAGGCCGGATGTACAGATAAAGAGTGAGCTCCTTGGCTTGTGAATCAAGGGCGAGATTCCTTCAGGCTTTTGTGTCTGGATGCGTCTAGGATAGCCGTGGATTGTAGGGAGTGGCCTCAGTGACTGTGGACGAGTAACCTCTCTGGGGATTTGTCCCAGCTAACAGGAGTTTGGGGTCATTTTGTGGGAAGGGTGGAGTCCTGTTGTCTGGCTCATGTGTCTCTCCAAGAAAGTGATTCCAGAGCAGAGCCCCAGGAACAGGGGGGAGACTGGAAAACTCAAACACTGGTGAGGATTGGGTGTATAGGGGCTTGGCACGCCCCATATGAGGGCTCTTGGTCAAGGCCCTGACAGGCCTTTCTTTGATATTGGGCTCATGCTGAGGGTCACAGAGTGAATTTGTGCCCAAGGCAGCACTCAAGTTTGGGCGTGGTTTCAGGGGAAATGAAGGTTTCTCCCACCCTGAAGGTGTGACTCCATGCCAAGAGCAAGCCTTACAGCCATTGGGAAGAAGGAGTTCTGATTTGTGCTTCAGATGCCCAACTGTGTGGGGAATTGATATAATATCTGGGTTTAAATATCGGAAAACCAAGGTTAGGAAGAGATAACGGCATAAGACCATGGCGTGTCAGAAGTGCTAGGTGTGTGGCCAGCTGTCTCCTTGCCTGTCTGGACGTCTGGCATCAGGCTGTGAAAGGCAGAGCATTAGTGCCCAGAGCAGCCTATCAAATCTGAGTGCCGTCGAGGCAAGAGCAGGTTGATCCTCATCTGGGTTTTATGGAAAGCCCCACAAGGAAACGTTTTCTACGGGTGTGCAGTAACTGGGCAGGCTTGTGGTTCTGCAAATCCTACTCTGGAGGGATTGTTTGCCAGGAGTGTGAGGAAGGAAGTCTGAAAACACAAGCTAGCACGAGTTTTGGGACCGAGGGCACGGCAGGCCACTCTGCAGAGGCTGAATCAAGATCTCCTGCATTGCGGTCATGTCTAATATGAGACGTGCTTCAAGCTAGAGTTTTTGACCATGATGGCCTCTCCCTGAAGGATATGGGGGTTTCATAAGGCCCGGAAGGTTTGCCGTTTTCTCCTACACTGAAGGTTTGACTCACTGCCAGCAGCAAGGTTTCTTGCCATGGGGAAGGAGGGGTTTTGACTTATGCATCAGGTTCCCCCCTGTGCAGGGATTGGAGATAAGGTCTAGGTTCCGATGACTGAAAACCCAGGTTGGGAATGGATGGTGGCCTAAGGCAGTGGCGGGTCCAATGTGCTGGGTGTGCAGCCAGCTCTGTCGGTGTCTGTTGGAAGGTCTGGGCTCAGGCTTTTGCGAAAGAGCATCAGTGTTTAAGGTAGCCTATGCAATTGGGGTGTTGCCGAGGGCCAAGCAGTTTGATCCTCATTTGGGGTTTCTGTGCAGCACCATAGACAATGTTTTTGTCCTGGGAGGCAGGAAGAGTGCTTCAGTGTGGCCCCAGAATTCCCAGTAGGGAGGGTTTGTGGGCCAGGAGTGTGAGGACGGAAGTCTGAAAACACAAGCTAGTGTGAGGATTGGAGCCAAGGGCAGAGCAGGCCCACTCTGCAGAGGCTGAATCAAAATCTCCTGCATCTGAAGTCAGGCTGAGGATCAGACGTTGGCTGAGACTGGAGTATGTGTCCATGATGGCACCTTCATGAAGCGGGGCCTCATGAGGCCAAGGAAGTTTTCCCACGCTGAGTTTGGAGGTTGCTCCAAACCACAAGATTTCCTTCTGCGGGACATTCGAGTCCTGTTGCATGGCTCCAGGACATACCATACGGAAGGACTGGAGAGCAGGGTTCGAAGGATGGATCCCTGTACAGCATGCCTCGCATTCCCCTTGGCCATAAGCGACAAAATATGTTTGATCTGCTGCCTCTGGGGCACGCTACCCAGGAGGCTGTGTTGAAAAAGCCTCTCCTGAGGATGCATCATAATGTGCGTTTGGAGTCCATGGAGACCTTGGAATGTGCTGGTTGTTCAGTGGCCCTGCGGAACTCTCCTACCTGAAGGGCTTGATACATCCCCAGTAAGAAAGCACCCATGTGGAGACGAGAGAGGTTTGGTTTGGTGCCTCAGAAAAGCCCCGTGTGCTGGTCTACGAAAACAGTCCTCTGAGGACGGACACATGGAAACCAAAGAAAGGTTCAGATTAGGGCCTGGGGGCCTGTCCATTTAAACCTTCTGTCTCTGGGGACACTGTCTGAGAGTCTAAGTGGAGATAGTTGATCCGCTGGTGTCAGAGAGCCCCTCTTAGTCCAGGGTGGCCTCCACTATTGATGGCCTCAGGGGCTTGGAGCTTTTCCCTAACTTGTGGTCATGGATTGGGCACAATTTCCTTGGAGAGGGCAGGCACAATTTTTCGCTGTGGCTCCAGAGGCCCTCGCCTGGGGGTTGTGTGTGTCCAGGCTGTGGGCACAGAAGTCTGAAAACACAAACTCAGCTTAAGAGTGGCGCCTAGGGTATGGCAGGCCTGATGTACAGCCCGAGAGGGAGCTCCGGGGCCTCTGAAACAAGGGCGAGTGGGAGGCATTCCTTCAGGCTTTTGTCTCTGGATGTTGTGTCCGGGATAGCCGTGGATTGGAGGGGGGCCTTAGGATCTGTGGAGGGGTATCCCTCTCTTGGGATTTGTCCCAGTTCCCAAGAGTTTGGGGTCATTTTGTGGGAAGGGTGGAGTCGTGTTGTCTGGCTCATGGGTCTCTCCAAGAAAGTGATTCAAGGGCAGAGCCCCAGGTACAGGTGGGGCGACTGGAAAACACAAAACCTGATGAGGATTGGGTCATAGGGGCTTGGCAAGACCCATATGGGGGCTCTTGTTCTAGGCCCTCACAGGCCTTTCTTTGACATGGGGCTCATGCTGAGGGTCACAGTGTGAATTTGTGCCCAAGCAGCACTCAAGTTTGGGCGTGGAATCAGGGGCCATGAAGGATTCTCCCACCCTGAAGCTGTGACTCCATGCCACGAGCAAGCTTGACAGCCATGGGGAAGGAGAAGTTCTGTTTTGTGCTTGCGATACCCAGCTGTGTGGGAATTGATATAATGTCTAGGTTCAGATATCTGAAAACCAAGGTTAGGAAGAGGTGACGGCATAAGGCCATGGCGTGTCCAAAGTGCTGGGTGTGCGGCCAGCTGTCTCCTTGTCTGTTTGGACGTCTGGCTTCAGGCTGTGTCAGACAGAGCATGAGTGCCCTGAGCAGCCTATCCAGATCGGGTACCATCGAGGCTCGAGCAGGTTGATCCTCATCTGGGTTTTCAGGAGAGCCCCACAGGGAAACGTTTTTCTTCCGTTGGGCAGACACTGGGCTGGGTTGTGGTTCTGGAGTTCCTAGTCCGGAGGGCTTGTTTGCCAGGAGTGTGAGGAAGGAAGTCTCAAAACACAAGCTACCACGAGGTTGGGACCGAGGGCACGGCAGGGCCACTCTGCAGAGGCTGAATCGAGATCTCCTGCACTGAGGTCATGTCAACCATGAGACGTGCCTCAGGCAGGAGTTTTTGTCCAGCATGGCCTCTTCCTGAAGGGTGTGGGGGCTACATGAGGCCAGGGAGGTTTGCCTACGATGGGATTTGTGAACTGCTCCAAACCTCAAGGTTTTTCCTTCTGCACGACAGTCGAGTCCTATTGGATGGTTCCAAGAGGCCCCATACGGAAAGACTCGAGAGCAGGTGTCTAAGCATGGATGCCTGGGAACGCCACCTCATATTCCCACTCTTTAGTCAGGACAAGGCAGGCTCAATCTGCGGGCTCCTGGTTGAGCTACCCAGAGGGGAAAGTTGGAATGGACTCTCCTGAAGATGAGTCCTACTGTGGCTTGGTGGCCTGGGAGACCTTGGAATGTGTAGGTGGCTCAGGGACTCTGCAGGATTCTCCAACATGAGGTGTTTGACACGGCTCCAACAAGGAAACTTCCCATGTGGAGACGAGAGGAGTTCTGTTCCGTGCCTCAGGAAAGCCCCATACCCTGTTCTTCGAACCAAAGCCTCTGAGGAGTGACACCTGGGAACCACGCAAGAGTTGAGTTTAGGGCCTAAGGGCCTGTCCTGCTCAACCTTCTATCTCTGTTGACATCTGTGTTCATGCCTTCGTGGAGGTAGCTGCTCAGCTTGTGACCGAATGCCCCTGTGTGTCCAGTGACTCTCCCAGTAGTGGGATGTCCTCGGGGGCCTTGAGGTTTCTCATATTCTGGAGGTGTTTGGCCAAAGGAATGGACACAGTTTCCCAGGAGACAGGAGGCATAGTACTGTGGAATGGCTCCAGAGGACCCAGCCAAGAGGCTGTGTTTGCCAGGGCTGTGGGGTCAGATGGCTGAAAAAGCAAACTTGGCTCAGCTAGGGGCCAAGGTAATGGCAGGCCTGATCTCCAACCCGTGAGGGGAGATCCTCTGGATATCAAAGGAGAGCAAGTGAGAGGCAGTCGCTCAGGCTTTTGTATCTGGGTGTTGCGTTCAAAGTGGCCCTTCATGGTTGGGGTTGCTTCAGGGGCCGAGGAACAGCCTTCCTCTCGGGGAATTGTCCAAGCTCCCAAGTGTTTGGGTTCATTCTGTGGGAAGGGAAGAGTACTGTTTTCTACCACAGGGGACCCCCCAGGAGAGGGACTCTAGAACACACCAGTGGGTTCCCTCAACTGGAATACAAACCATCTAGTTAGTCCTGGGTGCCTATGGGCAAGGCAAGCCACATATGCGGGCTTTTGGTCCAGTCACTGAGAGGGGTTACTTGAATAAGGTTCTCACGCTGAGGGCCACAATGTGTGTTTGTGCCCAAGGCGGACCTCACGCTTGGGCGTGGCCTCATAGGCCATGCCGTTTTCTCCTACACTGAAGGTTTGACTCACTGCCATCAGCAAGATTTCTTGCCATGGGGAATGAGGGGTTCTGACTTGTGCATCAGGTTCCCCCTGTGCAGGGATTGGAGATAAGGTCTAGGTTCAGATGACTGAAAACCCAGGTTGGGAATGGATGGTGGCCTAAGGCAGTGGCGGGTCCAATGTGCTGGGTGTGCAGCCAGCTGTGTCGGTGTCTGTTGGAAGGTCTGGGCTCAGGCATTTGCGACAGAGCATCAGTGTTTAAGGTAGCCTATGCAATTGGGGTGTTGCCGAGGGCAAAGCAGTTTGATCCTCATTTGGGGTTTCTGTGCAGCACCATAGACAATGTTTTTCTCCTGGGAGGCAGGAAGAGTGCTTCAGTGTGGCCCCAGAATTCCCAGTAGGGAGGGTTTGTGGGCCAGGAGTGTGAGGACGGAAGTCTGAAAACACAAGCTAGGGTGAGGATTGGAGCCAAGGGCAGAGCAGGCCCAATCTACAGAGGCTGAATCAAAATCTCCTGCATCTGAAGTCAGGCTGAGGATCAGACGTTGGCTGAGGCTGGAGCATGTGTCCCTGATGGCACCTTCATGAAGCGGGGGCATCATGAGGCCAAGGAAGTGTTCCCACGCTGAGTTTGGAGGATGCCCCAAACCACAAGGTTTCCTTCTGCGGGACATTCGAGTCCTGTTGCATGGCTCCAGGACATACCATATGGAAGGACTGGAGAGCAGGGTTCGAAGGATGGATCCCTGTACAGCATGCCTCACATTCCCCTTGGCCAGAAGCGACAAAATATGTTTGATCTGCTGCCTCTGGGGCACGCTACCCAGGGGGCTGAGTTGAAATGGCCTCTCCTGAGGATGCGTCATAATGTGCGTTTGGAGTCCATGGAGACCTTGGAATGTGCTGGTTGTTCAGTGGCCCTGCGGAACTCTCCTACCTGAAGGGTTTGATACATCCCCAGTTAGAAATCTCCCCATGTGGAGACGAGAGAGTTTTGGTTTGATGCCTCAGAAAAGCCCCATGTGCCTGTCTACGAAAACAGTCCTCTGAGGGCAGACACATGGAAACCAAAGCTAAGGTTCAGATTAGGGCCTGTGGGCCTGTCCATTTCAACCTTCGGTCTCTGGGGACACTCTCTGAGAGTCTAAGTGGAGATAGTTGCTCCGCTGGTGTCAGAGAGCCCCTCTTAGTCCAGGGTGGCCTATACTATTGATGGCCTCAGGGACCTTGGAGCTTTTCCCTAACCTGTAGGGTTGTGGTCAATGGATTGGGCACACTTTCCTTGGAGAGGGCAGGCACAATCTTTCGCTGTTTGGTCCAGAGGCCCTAGCCTGGATGTTGTGTGGGTCCAGGCTGTGGGCACAGATGTCTGAATACACAAACTCAGCTTATGAGTGGCGCCAAGGGTATGGCCGGCCGGATGTACAGCCCGAGAGGGAGCTCCTGGGCCTCTGAAACAAGGGCGAGTGGGAGGCGTTCCTTCAGGCTTTTGTCTCTGGATGTTGTGTCCGGGATAGCCGTGGATTGGAGCGGTGGCCTCAGGTACTGTGGACGAGTATCCCTCTCTGGGGATTTGTCCGAGCTCCCAAGAGTTTGGGGTCATTTTGTGGGAAGGGTGGAGTCGGGTTGTCTGGCTCATGGGTCTCTCCAAGAAAGGGATTCCAGAGCAGAGCTCCAGGTTCGGGCGGGGCGACTGGAAAATTCAAACCGTGGTGAGGATTGGGTGCATAGGGGCTTGGCAAGCCCCATATGTGGGCTCTTGGTCCAGGCCCTGACAGGCCTTTCTTTGACATGGGGCTCATGCTGAGGGTCACAGTGTGAATTTGTGCCAGAGCAGCACTCAAGTTTGGGCGTGGAATCAGGGGCCATGAAGGATTCTCCCACCCTGAAGGTGTGACTCCATGACAAGAGCAAGCTTGACAGCCATGGGGAAGGAGGAGTTCTGTTTTGTGCTTGCTATACCCAGCTGTGTGGAGAATTGATATAATGTCTAGGTTCAGATATCTGAAAAACAAGGTTAGGATGAGGTGACGGCATGAGACCATGGCGTGTCCGAAGTGCTGGGTGTGCGGCCAGCTGTCTCTTTTTCTGTCTGGACGTCTGGCTTTAGGCTGTGTCAGGCAGAGCATGAGTGCCCAGAGCAGCCTATCCAGTTCGGGTACCGTCGAGGCCCGAGCAGGTTGATCCTCATCTGGGTTTTCTGGAGAGCCCCACAGGGAAACGTTTTTCTTCCATTGGGCAGACACTGGGCTGGGTTTTGGTTCTGGAGTTCCTAGTCCGGAGGGCTTGTTTGCCAGGAGTGTGAGGAACGAAGTCTGAAAACACAAGCTAGCGTGAGGTTTGGGACCGAGGGCACGGCAGGCCCACTCTGCAGAGGCTGAATCGAGATCTCCTGCACTGAGGTCATGTCAACTATGAGACGTGCCTCAGGCTAGAGTTCTTGTCCAGCATGGCCTCTTCCTGAAGGGTGTGGGGGCTTCATGAGGCCAGAAAGTTTTGCCTACGATGGGATTTGTGAACTGCTCCAAAACTGAAGGTTACCTTCTGCACGACAGTCGAGTCCTATTGGATGGTTCCAAGAGGCCCCATATGGAAAGACTCGAGAGCAGGTGTCTAAGCATGGATGCCTGGGAACGCCACCTCATATTCCCACTCTTTAGTCAGGACAAGGCAGGCTCAATCTGCGGTCTCCTGGGTGAGCTACCCAGAGGGGAGAGTTGAAATGGACTCTCCTGAAGATGAGTCCTACTGTGGCTTGGTGGCCTGGGAGACCTTGGAATGTGGAGGTGGCTCAGGGACTCTGCAGGATTCTCCAACATGAGGTGTTTGACACGGCTCCAACAAGGAAACTTCCCATGTGGAGACGAGAGGAGTTCTGTTCCGTGCCTCAGGAAAGCCCCATACCCTGTTCTTCGAACCAAAGCCTCTGAGGAGTGACACCTGGAAACCAAAGCAAGAGTTGAGACTACGGCCTAAAGGCCTGTCCGGCTCAACCTTCTATCTCTGTTGACATCTGTGTGCATGCATTCATGGATGTAGCTGCTCAGCTTGTGTCTGAATGCCCCTGTGAGTCCAGTGAGGCTCCCAGTAGTGGGATGTCCTCGGAGGCCTTGAGGTTTCTCATATTCTGGAGGTGTGTGGCCAAAGGAATGGACACAGTTTCCCAGGAGAGAGCAGGCACGGTCCTGTGGTATGGCTCCAGAGGACCCAGCCTAGAGGCTGTGTTTGCCAGGGCTGTGGGGACAGATGTCTGAAAAAGCAAACTTGGCTCAGCTAGGGGCCAATGTAATGGCAGGCCTGATCTCTAGTCCGTGAGGGGAGATCCTCTGGAAATCAAAGTAGGGCAAGTGGGAGGCAGTCACTCAGGATTTTGTCTCTGGGTGTTGCGTTTACAGTGTCCGGTCAGGGTAGGGGTTGTCTCAGAGGCCGAGGAAGAGCATTCCTCTCGGGGGATTGTCCATACTCCCAAGTGTTTGTGGTCATTCTGTGGGAATGAAGAGTTCTGTTTTCTGCCACAGGGGACCCCCCAGGAGAGGGACTCTAGAGCACAGCAGTGGGTTCCCTCAACTTGAATACACACCATCTAGTTAGTCCTGGGTGCCTATGGGCATGGCAAGCCACATATGCAGGCTCTGGGTCCAGTCACTGAGAGGCGTTACTTGAATAAGGTACTCACGCTGAGGGTCACAATGTGTGTTTGTGCCCAAGGCGGCCCTCACGCTTGGGCGTGGCCTCATGGGCCATGCCGTTTTCTCCTACACTGAAGGTTTGACTCACTGTCAGCAGCAAGGTTTCTTGCCATGGGGTAGGAGGGGTTCTGACTTGTGCATCAGGTTCCCCCCTGTGCAGGGATTGGAGATAAGGTCTAGGTTCCGATGACTAAAATCCCAGGTTGGGAATGGATGGTGGCCTAAGGCAGAGGCGGGTCCAATGTGCTGGGTGTGCAGCCAGCTCTGTCGGTGTCTGTTGGAAGGTCTGGGCTCAGGCTATTTGCGACAGAGCATCACTGTTTAAGGTAGCCTATGCAATTGGGGTGTTGCCAGGGGCCAAGCAGTTTGATCCTCATTTGGGGTTTCTGGGCAGCGCCATAGACAATGTTTTTCTCCTGGGAGTCAGGCACAGTGCTTCCTTGTGGCCCCAGAATTCCCAGTAGGGAGGGTTTGTGGGCCAGGAGTGTGAGGACAGATGTCTAAAAACACAAGCTAGTGTGAGTATTGGAGCCAAGGGCAGAGCAGGCCCAATCTGCAGAGCCTGAATCAGAATCTCCTGCAACTGAAGTCAGGCTGAGGATCAGACGTTGGCTGAGGCTGGAGTATTTGTCCATGATGGCACCTTCATGAAGTGGGGGCCTCATGAGGCCAAGGAAGTTTTCCCACGCTGAGTTTGGAGGTTGCCCCAAACCACAAGGTTTCCTTCTGCAGGACATTCGAGTCCTGTTGCATGGCTCCAGGACATACCATATGGAAGGACTGGAGAGCAGGGTTCGAAGGATGGAACCCTGTACAGCATGCCTCGCATTCCCATTGGCTATTAGCGACAAGATATGTTTGATCTGCTGCCTCTGGAACACGCGACCCAGGGGGATGAGTTGAAATGGCCTCTCCTGAGGATGCGTCATAATGTGTGTTTGGGTCCATGGAGACCTTGGAATGTGCTGGTTGTTCAGTGGCCCTGCGGAAATCTCCTACCTGAAGTGCTTGATACATCCCAGTAAGAAAGCTGCCCATCTGGAGATGATAGATGTTTGGTTTGGTGCCTCAGAAAAGCCCCATGTGCTGGTCTACGGAAACAGTCCTCTGAGAACGGAAACATGAAAACCAAAGCTAAGGTTCAGATTAGGGCCTGGGGGCCTGTCCATTTCAACCTTCGGTCTCTGGGGACACTCTCTGAGAGTCTAAGTGGAGATAGTTGCTCCGCTGGTGTCATAGAACCCCTCTTAGTCCAGGGTGGCCTATACTATTGTTGGCCTCAGGGACCTTGGAGCTTTTCCCTAATTTGTAGGGTTGTGGTCAATGGATTGGGCACACTTTCCTTGGAGAGGGCAGGCACAATCTTTCGCTGTTTGGTCCAGAGGCCCTAGCCTGGATGTTGTGTGGGTCCAGGCTGTGGGCATAGAAGTATGAATACACAAACTCAGCTTATGAGTGGCGCCTAGGGTATGGCAGGCCGGATGTACAGCCCGAGAGGGAGCTCCTGGGCCTCTGAAACAAGGGCGAGTGGTAGGTGTTCCTTCAGGCTTTTGTCTCTGGATGTTGTGTCCGGGATAGCCGTGGATTGGAGCGGTGGCCTCAGGTACTGTGGACGAGTATCCCTCTCTGGGGATTTGTCCCAGCTCCCAAGACTTTGGGGTCATTTTGTGGGAAGGGTGGAGTCGTGTTGTCTGGCTCATGGGTCTCTCCAAGAAAGGGATTCCAGAGCAGAGCTCCAGGTACGGGCGGGGCGACTGGAAAATTCAAACCGTGGTCAGGATTGGGTGCATAGGGGCTTGGCAAGCCCCATATGTGGGCTCTTGGTCCTGGCCCTGACAGGCCTTTCTTTGACATGGGGCTCATGCTGAGGGTCACAGTGTGAATTTGTGCCCAAGCAGCAGTCAAGTTTGGGCGTGGCATCAGGGGCCATGAAGGTTTCTCCCACCCTGAAGGTGTGACTCCATGCCAAGAGCAAGCTTGACAGCCATGGGGAGGAGGAGTTCTGTTTTGTGCTTGCTATACCCAGCTGTGTGGAGAATTGATATAATGTCTAGGTTCAGATATCTGAAAACCAAGGTTAGGATGAGGTGACGGCATAAGACCATGGCGTGTCCGAAGTGCTGGGTGTGCGGCCAGCTGTCTCCTTGTCTGTCTGGACGTATGGCTTCAGGCTGTGTCAGGCAGAGCATGAGCGCCCAGAGCAGCCTATCCAGTTCGGTACCGTCGAGGCCCGAGCAGCTTGATCCTCATCTGGGTTTTCTGGAGAGCCCCACAGGGAAATGTTTTTCTTCCGTTGGGCAGACACTGGGCTGGGTTTTGGTTCTGGAATTCCTAGTCCGGAGGGCTTGTTTGCCAGGAGTGTGAGGAACGAAGTCTGAAAACACAAGCTAGCGTGAGGTTTGGGACCGAGGGCACGGCAGGCCCACTCTGCAGAGGCTGAATCGAGATCTCCTGCACTGAGGTCATGTCAACTATGAGACGTGCCTCAGGCTAGAGTTCTTGTCCAGCATGGCCTCTTCCTGAAGGGAGTGGGGGCTTCATGAGGCCAGAAAGTTTTGGCTACGATGGGATTTGTGAACTGCTCCAAAACTGAAGGTTACCTTCTGCACGACAGTCGAGTCCTATTGGATGGTTCCAAGAGGCCCCATATGGAAAGACTCGAGAGCAGGTGTCTAAGCATGGATGCCTGGGAAAGTCACCTCATATTCCCACTCTTTAGTCAGGACAAGGCAGGCTCAATCTGCGGGCTCCTGGGTGAGCTACCCAGAGGGGAGAGTTGAAATGGACTCTCCTGAAGATGAGTCCTACTGTGGCTTGGTGGCCTGGGAGACCTTGGAATGTGGAGCTGGCTCAGGGACTCTGCAGGAATCTCCAACATGAGGTGTTTGACACGGCTCCAACAAGGAAACTTCCCATGTGGAGACGAGAGGAGTTCTGGTCCGTGCCTCAGGAAAGCCCCATACCCTGTTCTTCGAACCAAAGCCTCTGAGGAGTGACACCTGGAAACCAAAGCAAGAGTTGAGACTACGGCCTAAAGGCCTGTCCGGCTCAACCTTCTATCTCTGTTGACATCTGTGTGCATGCATTCATGGATGTAGCTGCTCAGCTTGTGTCCGAATGCCCCTGTGAGTCCAGTGAGGCTCCCAGTAGTGGGATGTCCTCGGAGGCCTTGAGGTTTCTCATATTCTGGAGGTGTGTGGCCAAAGGAATGGACACAGTTTCCCAGGAGAGAGCAGGCACGGTCCTGTGCTATGGCTCCAGAGGACCCAGCCTAGAGGCTGTGTTTGCCAGGGCTGTGGGGACAGATGTCTGAAAAAGCAAACTTGGCTCAGCTAGGGGCCAATGTAATGGCAGGCCTGATCTCTAGTCCGTGAGGGGAGATCCTCTGGAAATCAAAGTAGGGCAAGTGGGAGGCAGTCACTCAGGATTTTGTCTCTGGGTGTTGCATTTACAGTGTCCGGTCAGGGTAGGGGTTGTCTCAGAGGCCGAGGAAGAGCCTTCCTCTCGGGGGATTGTCCAAGCTCCCAAGTGTTTGTGTTCATTCTGTGGGAATGAAGAGTACTGTTTTCTGCCACAGGGGACACCCCAGGAGAGGGACTCTAGAGCACAGCAGTGGGTTCCCTCAACTGGAATACACACCATCTAGTTAGTCCTGGGTGCCTATGGGCATGGCAAGCCACATATGCGGGCTCTTGGTCCAGTCACTGAGAGGCGTTACTTGAATAAGGTACTCACGCTGAGGGTCACAATGTGTGTTTGTGCCCAAGGTGGCCCTCACGCTTGGGCGTGGCCTCATGGGCCATGCCGTTTTCTCCTACACTGGAGGTTTGACTCACTGCCAGCAGCAAGGTTTCTTGCCATGGGGAAGGAGGGGTTCTGACTTGTGCATCAGGTTCCCCCCTGTGCAGGGATTGGAGATAAGGTCTAGGTTCCGATGACTGAAAACCCAGGTTGGGAATGGATGGTGGCCTAAGGAAGTGGCGTGTCCAATGTGCTGGGTGTGCAGCCAGCTCTGTCGGTGTCTGTTGGAAGGTCTGGGCTCAGGCTATTTGCGACAGAGCTTCACTGTTTAAGGTAGCCTATGCAATTGGGGTGTTGCCGAGGGCCAAGCAGTTTGATCCTCATTTGGGGTTTCTGGGCAGCGCCATAGACAAGGTTTTTCTCCTGGGAGGCAGGCACAGTGCTTCATTGTGGCCCCAGAATTCCCAGTAGGGAGGGTTTGTGGGCCAGGAGTGTGAGGACGGAAGTCTGAAAACACAAGCTAGTGTGAGGATTGGAGCCAAGGTCAGAGCAGGCCCACTCCGCAGAGGCTGAATCAAAATCTCCTGCATCTGAAGTCAGGCTGAGCATCAGACGTTGGCTGAGGCTGGAGTATGTGTCCATGATGGCACCTTCATGAAGTGGGGGCCTCATGAGGCCAAGGAAGTTTTCCCACGCTGAGTTTGGAGGTTGCCCCAAACCACAAGGTTTCCTTCTGCGGGACATTCGAGTCCTGTTGCATGGCTCCAGGACATATCATATGGAAGGACTGGAGAGCAGGGTTCGAAGGATGGATCCCTGTACTGCATGCCTCGCATTCCCATTGGCTATTAGCGACAAGATATGTTTGATCTGCTGCCTCTGGAACACGCGACCCAGCGGGCTGAGTTGAAATGGCCTCTCCTGAGGATGCGTCATAATGTGCGTTTGGGTCCATGGAGACCTTGGAATGTGCTGGTTGTTCAGTGGCCCTGCGGAACTCTCCTACCTGAAGTGTTTGATACATCCCAGTAAGAAGGCTGCCCATGTGGAGATGAGAGATGTTTGGTTTGGTGCCTCAGAAAAGCCCCATGTGCTGGTCTACGAAAACAGTCCTCTGAGAACGGAAACATGGAAACCAAAGCTAAGGTTCAGATTAGGGCCTGGAGGCCTGTCCATTTCAACCTTCTGTCTCTGGGGACACTGTCTGAGAGTCTAAGTGGAGATAGTTGCTCCGCTGGTGTCAGAGAACCCCTCTTAGTCCAGGGTGGCCTATACTATTGATGGCCTCAGGGACCTTGGAGCTTTTCCCTAACCTGTAGGGTTGTGGTCAATGGATTGGGCACACTTTCCTTGGAGAGGGCAGGCACAATCTTTCGCTGTTTGGTCCAGAGGCCCTAGCCTGGATGTTGTGTGGGTCCAGGCTGTGGGCACAGAAGTCTGAATACACAAACTCAGCTTATGAGTGGCGCCTAGGGTATGGCCGGCCGGATGTACAGCCCGAGAGGGAGCTCCTGGGCCTCTGAAACAAGGGCGAGTGGGAGGCGTTCCTTCAGGCTTTTGTCTCTGGATGTTGTGTCCGGGATAGCCGTGGATTGGAGCGGTGGCCTCAGGTACTGTGGACGAGTATCCCTCTCTGGGGATTTGTCCCAGCTCCCAAGACTTTGGGGTCATTTTGTGGGAAGGGTGGAGTCGTGTTGTCTGGCTCATGGGTCTCTCCAAGAAAGGGATTCCAGAGCAGAGCTCCAGGTACGGGCGGGGCGACTGGAAAATTCAAACCGTGGTGAGGATTGGGTGCATAGGGGCTTGGCAAGCCCCATATGAGGGCTCTTGGTCCAGGGCCTGACAGGCCTTTCTTTGACATGGGGCTCATGCTGAGGGTCACAGTGTGAATTTGTGCCCAAGCAGCACTCAAGTTTGGGCGTGGCTTCAGGGGCCATGAAGGTTTCTCCCACCCTGAAGGTGTGACTCCATGCCAAGAGCAAGCTTGACAGCCATGGGGAAGGAGGAGTTCTGTTTTGTGCTTGCTATACCCAGCTGTGTGGAGAATTGATATAATGTCTAGGTTCAGATATCTGAAAACCAAGGTTAGGATGAGGTGACGGCATAAGACCATGGCGTGTCCGAAGTGCTGGGTGTGCGGCCAGCTGTCTCCTTGTCTGTCTGGACGTCTGGCTTCAGGCTGTGTCAGGCAGAGCATGAGTGCCCAGAGCAGCCTATCCAGTTCGGGTACCATCGAGGACCGAGCAGGTTGATCCTCATTGGGTTTTCTGGAGAGCCCCACAGGGAAACGTTTTTCTTCCGTTGGGCAGACACTGGGCTGGGTTTTGGTTCCGGAGTTCCTAGTCCAGAGGGCTTGTTTGCCAGGAGTGGGAGGAAGGAAGTCTGAAAACACAAGCTAGCGTGAGGTTTGGGACCGAGGGCACGGCAGGCCCACTCTGCAGAGGCTGAATCGAGATCTCCTGCACTGAGGTCATGTCAACTATGAGACGTGCCTCAGGCTAGAGTTCTTGTCCAGCATGGCCTCTTTCTGAAGGGTGTGGGGGCTTCATGAGGCCAGAAAGCTTTGCCTACGATGGGATTTGTGAACTGCTCCAAAACTGAAGGTTACCTTCTGCACGACAGTCGAGTCCTATTGGATGGTTCCAAGAGGCCCCATATGGAAAGACTCGAGAGCAGGTGTCTAAGCATGGATGCCTGGGAACGCCACCTCATATTCCCACTCTTTAGTCAAGACAAGGCAGGCTCAATCTGCGGGCTCCTGGGTGAGCTACCCAGAGGGGAGAGTTGAAATGGACTCTCCTGAAGATGAGTCCTACTGTGGCTTGGTGGCCTGGGAGACCTTGGAATGTGGAGGTGGCTCAGGGACTCTGCAGGATTCTCCAACATGAGGTGTTTGACACGGCTCCAACAAGGAAACTTCCCATGTGGAGACGAGAGGAGTTCTGGTCCGTGCCTCAGGAAAGCCCCATACCCTGTTCTTCGAACCAAAGCCTCTGAGGAGTGACACCTGGAAACCAAAGCAAGAGTTGAGACTACGGCCTAAAGGCCTGTCCGGCTCAACCTTCTATCTCTGTTGACATCTGTGTGCATGCATTCATGGATGTAGCTGCTCAGCTTGTGTCCGAATGCCCCTGTGAGTCCAGTGAGGCTCCCAGTAGTGGGATGTCCTCGGAGGCCTTGAGGTTTCTCATATTCTGGAGGTGTGTGGCCAAAGGAATGGACACAGTTTCCCAGGAGAGAGCAGGCACGGTCCTGTGCTATGGCTCCAGAGGACCCAGCCTAGAGGCTGTGTTTGCCAGGGCTGTGGGGACAGATGTCTGAAAAAGCAAACTTGGCTCAGCTAGGGGCCAATGTAATGGCAGGCCTGATCTCTAGTCCGTGAGGGGAGATCCTCTGGAAATCAAAGTAGGGCAAGTGGGAGGCAGTCACTCAGGATTTTGTCTCTGGGTGTTGCATTTACAGTGTCCGGTCAGGGTAGGGGTTGTCTCAGAGGCCGAGGAAGAGCCTTCCTCTCGGGGGATTGTCCAAGCTCCCAAGTGTTTGTGTTCATTCTGTGGGAATGAAGAGTACTGTTTTCTGCCACAGGGGACACCCCAGGAGAGGGACTCTAGAGCACAGCAGTGGGTTCCCTCAACTGGAATACACACCATCTAGTTAGTCCTGGGTGCCTATGGGCATGGCAAGCCACATATGCGGGCTCTTGGTCCAGTCACTGAGAGGCGTTACTTGAATAAGGTACTCACGCTGAGGGTCACAATGTGTGTTTGTGCCCAAGGCGGCCCTCACGCTTGGGCGTGGCCTCATGGGCCATGCCGTTTTCTCCTACACTGGAGGTTTGACTCACTGCCAGCAGCAAGGTTTCTTGCCATGGGGAAGGAGGGGTTCTGACTTGTGCATCAGGTTCCCCCCTGTGCAGGGATTGGAGATAAGGTCTAGGTTCCGATGACTGAAAACCCAGGTTGGGAATGGATGGTGGCCTAAGGCAGTGGCGGGTCCAATGTGCTGGGTGTGCAGCCAGCTCTGTCGGTGTCTGTTGGAAGGTCTGGGCTCAGGCTATTTGCGACAGAGCATCACTGTTTAAGGTAGCCTATGCAATTGGGGTGTTGCCGAGGGCCAAGCAGTTTGATCCTCATTTGGGGTTTCTGGGCAGCGCCATAGACAATGTTTTTGTCCTGGGAGGCAGGAAGAGTGCTTCAGTGTGGCCCCAGAATTCCCAGTAGGGAGGGTTTGTGGGCCAGGAGTGTGAGGACGGAAGTCTGAAAACACAAGCTAGTGTGAGGATTGGAGCCAAGGGCAGAGCAGGCCCACTCTGCAGAGGCTGAATCAAAATCTCCTGCATCTGAAGTCAGGCTGAGGATCAGACGTTGGCTGAGGCTGGAGTATGTGTCCATGATGGCACCTTCATGAAGTGGGGGCCTCATGAGGCCAAGGAAGTTTTCCCACGCTGAGTTTGGAGGTTGCCCCAAACCACAAGGTTTCCTTCTGCGGGACATTCGAGTCCTGTTGCATGGCTCCAGGACATATCATATGGAAGGACTGGAGAGCAGGGTTCGAAGGATGGATCCCTGTACTGCATGCCTCGCATTCCCATTGGCTATTAGCGACAAGATATGTTTGATCTGCTGCCTCTGGAACACGCGACCCAGCGGGCTGAGTTGAAATGGCCTCTCCTGAGGATGCGTCATAATGTGCGTTTGGGTCCATGGAGACCTTGGAATGTGCTGGTTGTTCAGTGGCCCTGCGGAACTCTCCTACCTGAAGTGTTTGATACATCCCAGTAAGAAGGCTGCCCATGTGGAGATGAGAGATGTTTGGTTTGGTGCCTCAGAAAAGCCCCATGTGCTGGTCTACGAAAACAGTCCTCTGAGAACGGAAACATGGAAACCAAAGCTAAGGTTCAGATTAGGGCCTGGAGGCCTGTCCATTTCAACCTTCTGTCTCTGGGGACACTGTCTGAGAGTCTAAGTGGAGATAGTTGCTCCGCTGGTGTCAGAGAACCCCTCTTAGTCCAGGGTGGCCTATACTATTGATGGCCTCAGGGACCTTGGAGCTTTTCCCTAACCTGTAGGGTTGTGGTCAATGGATTGGGCACACTTTCCTTGGAGAGGGCAGGCACAATCTTTCGCTGTTTGGTCCAGAGGCCCTAGCCTGGATGTTGTGTGGGTCCAGGCTGTGGGCACAGAAGTCTGAATACACAAACTCAGCTTATGAGTGGCGCCTAGGGTATGGCCGGCCGGATGTACAGCCCGAGAGGGAGCTCCTGGGCCTCTGAAACAAGGGCGAGTGGGAGGCGTTCCTTCAGGCTTTTGTCTCTGGATGTTGTGTCCGGGATAGCCGTGGATTGGAGCGGTGGCCTCAGGTACTGTGGACGAGTATCCCTCTCTGGGGATTTGTCCCAGCTCCCAAGACTTTGGGGTCATTTTGTGGGAAGGGTGGAGTCGTGTTGTCTGGCTCATGGGTCTCTCCAAGAAAGGGATTCCAGAGCAGAGCTCCAGGTACGGGCGGGGCGACTGGAAAATTCAAACCGTGGTGAGGATTGGGTGCATAGGGGCTTGGCAAGCCCCATATGAGGGCTCTTGGTCCAGGGCCTGACAGGCCTTTCTTTGACATGGGGCTCATGCTGAGGGTCACAGTGTGAATTTGTGCCCAAGCAGCACTCAAGTTTGGGCGTGGCTTCAGGGGCCATGAAGGTTTCTCCCACCCTGAAGGTGTGACTCCATGCCAAGAGCAAGCTTGACAGCCATGGGGAAGGAGGAGTTCTGTTTTGTGCTTGCTATACCCAGCTGTGTGGAGAATTGATATAATGTCTAGGTTCAGATATCTGAAAACCAAGGTTAGGATGAGGTGACGGCATAAGACCATGGCGTGTCCGAAGTGCTGGGTGTGCGGCCAGCTGTCTCCTTGTCTGTCTGGACGTCTGGCTTCAGGCTGTGTCAGGCAGAGCATGAGTGCCCAGAGCAGCCTATCCAGTTCGGGTACCATCGAGGACCGAGCAGGTTGATCCTCATTGGGTTTTCTGGAGAGCCCCACAGGGAAACGTTTTTCTTCCGTTGGGCAGACACTGGGCTGGGTTTTGGTTCCGGAGTTCCTAGTCCAGAGGGCTTGTTTGCCAGGAGTGGGAGGAAGGAAGTCTGAAAACACAAGCTAGCGTGAGGTTTGGGACCGAGGGCACGGCAGGCCCACTCTGCAGAGGCTGAATCGAGATCTCCTGCACTGAGGTCATGTCAACTATGAGACGTGCCTCAGGCTAGAGTTCTTGTCCAGCATGGCCTCTTTCTGAAGGGTGTGGGGGCTTCATGAGGCCAGAAAGCTTTGCCTACGATGGGATTTGTGAACTGCTCCAAAACTGAAGGTTACCTTCTGCACGACAGTCGAGTCCTATTGGATGGTTCCAAGAGGCCCCATATGGAAAGACTCGAGAGCAGGTGTCTAAGCATGGATGCCTGGGAACGCCACCTCATATTCCCACTCTTTAGTCAAGACAAGGCAGGCTCAATCTGCGGGCTCCTGGGTGAGCTACCCAGAGGGGAGAGTTGAAATGGACTCTCCTGAAGATGAGTCCTACTGTGGCTTGGTGGCCTGGGAGACCTTGGAATGTGGAGGTGGCTCAGGGACTCTGCAGGATTCTCCAACATGAGGTGTTTGACACGGCTCCAACAAGGAAACTTCCCATGTGGAGACGAGAGGAGTTCTGGTCCGTGCCTCAGGAAAGCCCCATACCCTGTTCTTCGAACCAAAGCCTCTGAGGAGTGACACCTGGAAACCAAAGCAAGAGTTGAGACTACGGCCTAAAGGCCTGTCCGGCTCAACCTTCTATCTCTGTTGACATCTGTGTGCATGCATTCATGGATGTAGCTGCTCAGCTTGTGTCCGAATGCCCCTGTGAGTCCAGTGAGGCTCCCAGTAGTGGGATGTCCTCGGAGGCCTTGAGGTTTCTCATATTCTGGAGGTGTGTGGCCAAAGGAATGGACACAGTTTCCCAGGAGAGAGCAGGCACGGTCCTGTGCTATGGCTCCAGAGGACCCAGCCTAGAGGCTGTGTTTGCCAGGGCTGTGGGGACAGATGTCTGAAAAAGCAAACTTGGCTCAGCTAGGGGCCAATGTAATGGCAGGCCTGATCTCTAGTCCGTGAGGGGAGATCCTCTGGAAATCAAAGTAGGGCAAGTGGGAGGCAGTCACTCAGGATTTTGTCTCTGGGTGTTGCATTTACAGTGTCCGGTCAGGGTAGGGGTTGTCTCAGAGGCCGAGGAAGAGCCTTCCTCTCGGGGGATTGTCCAAGCTCCCAAGTGTTTGTGTTCATTCTGTGGGAATGAAGAGTACTGTTTTCTGCCACAGGGGACACCCCAGGAGAGGGACTCTAGAGCACAGCAGTGGGTTCCCTCAACTGGAATACACACCATCTAGTTAGTCCTGGGTGCCTATGGGCATGGCAAGCCACATATGCGGGCTCTTGGTCCAGTCACTGAGAGGCGTTACTTGAATAAGGTACTCACGCTGAGGGTCACAATGTGTGTTTGTGCCCAAGGCGGCCCTCACGCTTGGGCGTGGCCTCATGGGCCATGCCGTTTTCTCCTACACTGGAGGTTTGACTCACTGCCAGCAGCAAGGTTTCTTGCCATGGGGAAGGAGGGGTTCTGACTTGTGCATCAGGTTCCCCCCTGTGCAGGGATTGGAGATAAGGTCTAGGTTCCGATGACTGAAAACCCAGGTTGGGAATGGATGGTGGCCTAAGGCAGTGGCGGGTCCAATGTGCTGGGTGTGCAGCCAGCTCTGTCGGTGTCTGTTGGAAGGTCTGGGCTCAGGCTATTTGCGACAGAGCATCACTGTTTAAGGTAGCCTATGCAATTGGGGTGTTGCCGAGGGCCAAGCAGTTTGATCCTCATTTGGGGTTTCTGGGCAGCGCCATAGACAAGGTTTTTCTCCTGGGAGGCAGGCACAGTGCTTCATTGTGGCCCCAGAATTCCCAGTAGGGAGGGTTTGTGGGCCAGGAGTGTGAGGACGGAAGTCTGAAAACACAAGCTAGTGTGAGGATTGGAGCCAAGGGCAGAGCAGGCCCACTCTGCAGAGGCTGAATCAAAATCTCCTGCATCTGAAGTCAGGCTGAGGATCAGACGTTGGCTGAGGCTGGAGTATGTGTCCATGTTGGCACCTTCATGAAGTGGGGGCCTCATGAGGCCAAGGAAGTTTTCCCACGCTGAGTTTGGAGGTTGCCCCAAACCACAAGGTTTCCTTCTGCGGGACATTCGAGTCCTGTTGCATGGCTCCAGGACATATCATATGGAAGAACTGGAGAGCAGGTTTCGAAGGATGGATCCCTGTACTGCATGCCTCGCATTCCCATTGGCTATTAGCGACAAGATATGTTTGATCTGCTGCCTCTGGAACACGCGACCCAGCGGGCTGAGTTGAAATGGCCTCTCCTGAGGATGCGTCATAATGTGCGTTTGGGTCCATGGAGACCTTGGAATGTGCTGGTTGTTCAGTGGCCCTGCGGAACTCTCCTACCTGAAGTGTTTGATACATCCCAGTAAGAAGGCTGCCCATGTGGAGATGAGAGATGTTTGGTTTGGTGCCTCAGAAAAGCCCCATGTGCTGGTCTACGAAAACAGTCCTCTGAGAACGGAAACATGGAAACCAAAGCTAAGGTTCAGATTAGGGCCTGGAGGCCTGTCCATTTCAACCTTCTGTCTCTGGGGACACTGTCTGAGAGTCTAAGTGGAGATAGTTGCTCCGCTGGTGTCAGAGAACCCCTCTTAGTCCAGGGTGGCCTATACTATTGATGGCCTCAGGGACCTTGGAGCTTTTCCCTAACCTGTAGGGTTGTGGTCAATGGATTGGGCACACTTTCCTTGGAGAGGGCAGGCACAATCTTTCGCTGTTTGGTCCAGAGGCCCTAGCCTGGATGTTGTGTGGGTCCAGGCTGTGGGCACAGAAGTCTGAATACACAAACTCAGCTTATGAGTGGCGCCTAGGGTATGGCCGGCCGGATGTACAGCCCGAGAGGGAGCTCCTGGGCCTCTGAAACAAGGGCGAGTGGGAGGCGTTCCTTCAGGCTTTTGTCTCTGGATGTTGTGTCCGGGATAGCCGTGGATTGGAGCGGTGGCCTCAGGTACTGTGGACGAGTATCCCTCTCTGGGGATTTGTCCCAGCTCCCAAGACTTTGGGGTCATTTTGTGGGAAGGGTGGAGTCGTGTTGTCTGGCTCATGGGTCTCTCCAAGAAAGGGATTCCAGAGCAGAGCTCCAGGTACGGGCGGGGCGACTGGAAAATTCAAACCGTGGTGAGGATTGGGTGCATAGGGGCTTGGCAAGCCCCATATGAGGGCTCTTGGTCCAGGGCCTGACAGGCCTTTCTTTGACATGGGGCTCATGCTGAGGGTCACAGTGTGAATTTGTGCCCAAGCAGCACTCAAGTTTGGGCGTGGCTTCAGGGGCCATGAAGGTTTCTCCCACCCTGAAGGTGTGACTCCATGCCAAGAGCAAGCTTGACAGCCATGGGGAAGGAGGAGTTCTGTTTTGTGCTTGCTATACCCAGCTGTGTGGAGAATTGATATAATGTCTAGGTTCAGATATCTGAAAACCAAGGTTAGGATGAGGTGACGGCATAAGACCATGGCGTGTCCGAAGTGCTGGGTGTGCGGCCAGCTGTCTCCTTGTCTGTCTGGACGTCTGGCTTCAGGCTGTGTCAGGCAGAGCATGAGTGCCCAGAGCAGCCTATCCAGTTCGGGTACCATCGAGGACCGAGCAGGTTGATCCTCATTGGGTTTTCTGGAGAGCCCCACAGGGAAACGTTTTTCTTCCGTTGGGCAGACACTGGGCTGGGTTTTGGTTCCGGAGTTCCTAGTCCAGAGGGCTTGTTTGCCAGGAGTGGGAGGAAGGAAGTCTGAAAACACAAGCTAGCGTGAGGTTTGGGACCGAGGGCACGGCAGGCCCACTCTGCAGAGGCTGAATCGAGATCTCCTGCACTGAGGTCATGTCAACTATGAGACGTGCCTCAGGCTAGAGTTCTTGTCCAGCATGGCCTCTTTCTGAAGGGTGTGGGGGCTTCATGAGGCCAGAAAGCTTTGCCTACGATGGGATTTGTGAACTGCTCCAAAACTGAAGGTTACCTTCTGCACGACAGTCGAGTCCTATTGGATGGTTCCAAGAGGCCCCATATGGAAAGACTCGAGAGCAGGTGTCTAAGCATGGATGCCTGGGAACGCCACCTCATATTCCCACTCTTTAGTCAGGACAAGGCAGGCTCAATCTGCGGGCTCCTGGGTGAGCTACCCAGAGGGGAGAGTTGAAATGGACTCTCCTGAAGATGAGTCCTACTGTGGCTTGGTGGCCTGGGAGACCTTGGAATGTGGAGGTGGCTCAGGGACTCTGCAGGATTCTCCAACATGAGGTGTTTGACACGGCTCCAACAAGGAAACTTCCCATGCGGAGATGAGAGGAGTTCTGTTCCGTGCCTCAGGAAAGCCCCATACCCTGTTCTTCGAACCAAAGCCTCTGAGGAGTGACACCTGGAAACCAAAGCAAGAGTTGAGACTACGGCCTAAAGGCCTGTCCGGCTCAACCTTCTATCTCTGTTGACATCTGTGTGCATGCATTCATGGATGTAGCTGCTCAGCTTGTGTCCGAATGCCCCTGTGAGTCCAGTGAGGCTCCCAGTAGTGGGATGTCCTCAGAGGCCTTGAGGTTTCTCATATTCTGGAGGTGTGTGGCCAAAGGAATGGACACAGTTTCCCAGGAGAGAGCAGGCACGGTCCTGTGCTATGGCTCCAGAGGACCCAGCCTAGAGGCTGTGTTTGCCAGGGCTGTGGGGACAGATGTCTGAAAAAGCAAACTTGGCTCAGCTAGGGGCCAATGTAATGGCAGGCCTGATCTCTAGTCCGTGAGGGGAGATCCTCTGGAAATCAAAGTAGGGCAAGTGGGAGGCAGTCACTCAGGATTTTGTCTCTGGGTGTTGCATTTACAGTGTCCGGTCAGGGTAGGGGTTGTCTCAGAGGCCGAGGAAGAGCCTTCCTCTCGGGGGATTGTCCAAGCTCCCAAGTGTTTGTGTTCATTCTGTGGGAATGAAGAGTACTGTTTTCTGCCACAGGGGACACCCCAGGAGAGGGACTCTAGAGCACAGCAGTGGGTTCCCTCAACTGGAATACACACCATCTAGTTAGTCCTGGGTGCCTATGGGCATGGCAAGCCACATATGCGGGCTCTTGGTCCAGTCACTGAGAGGCGTTACTTGAATAAGGTACTCACGCTGAGGGTCACAATGTGTGTTTGTGCCCAAGGCGGCCCTCACGCTTGGGCGTGGCCTCATGGGCCATGCCGTTTTCTCCTACACTGGAGGTTTGACTCACTGCCAGCAGCAAGGTTTCTTGCCATGGGGAAGGAGGGGTTCTGACTTGTGCATCAGGTTCCCCCCTGTGCAGGGATTGGAGATAAGGTCTAGGTTCCGATGACTGAAAACCCAGGTTGGGAATGGATGGTGGCCTAAGGCAGTGGCGGGTCCAATGTGCTGGGTGTGCAGCCAGCTCTGTCGGTGTCTGTTGGAAGGTCTGGGCTCAGGCTATTTGCAACAGAGCATCACTGTTTAAGGTAGCCTATGCAATTGGGGTGTTGCCGAGGGCCAAGCAGTTTGATCCTCATTTGGGGTTTCTGGGCAGCGCCATAGACAAGGTTTTTCTCCTGGGAGGCAGGCACAGTGCTTCATTGTGGCCCCAGAATTCCCAGTAGGGAGGGTTTGTGGGCCAGGAGTGTGAGGACGGAAGTCTGAAAACACAAGCTAGTGTGAGGATTGGAGCCAAGGGCAGAGCAGGCCCACTCTGCAGAGGCTGAATCAAAATCTCCTGCATCTGAAGTCAGGCTGAGGATCAGACGTTGGCTGAGGCTGGAGTATGTGTCCATGATGGCACCTTCATGAAGTGGGGGCCTCATGAGGCCAAGGAAGTTTTCCCACGCTGAGTTTGGAGGTTGCCCCAAACCACAAGGTTTCCTTCTGCGGGACATTCGAGTCCTGTTGCATGGCTCCAGGACATATCATATGGAAGGACTGGAGAGCAGGGTTCGAAGGATGGATCCCTGTACTGCATGCCTCGCATTCCCATTGGCTATTAGCGACAAGATATGTTTGATCTGCTGCCTCTGGAACACGCGACCCAGCGGGCTGAGTTGAAATGGCCTCTCCTGAGGATGCGTCATAATGTGCGTTTGGGTCCATGGAGACCTTGGAATGTGCTGGTTGTTCAGTGGCCCTGCGGAACTCTCCTACCTGAAGTGTTTGATACATCCCAGTAAGAAGGCTGCCCATGTGGAGATGAGAGATGTTTGGTTTGGTGCCTCAGAAAAGCCCCATGTGCTGGTCTACGAAAACAGTCCTCTGAGAACGGAAACATGGAAACCAAAGCTAAGGTTCAGATTAGGGCCTGGGGGCCTGTCCATTTCAACCTTCTGTCTCTGGGGACACTGTCTGAGAGTCTAAGTGGAGATAGTTGCTCCGCTGGTGTCAGAGAACCCCTCTTAGTCCAGGGTGGCCTATACTATTGATGGCCTCAGGGACCTTGGAGCTTTTCCCTAACCTGTAGGGTTGTGGTCAATGGATTGGGCACACTTTCCTTGGAGAGGGCAGGCACAATCTTTCGCTGTTTGGTCCAGAGGCCCTAGCCTGGATGTTGTGTGGGTCCAGGCTGTGGGCACAGAAGTCTGAATACACAAACTCAGCTTATGAGTGGCGCCTAGGGTATGGCCGGCCGGATGTACAGCCCGAGAGGGAGCTCCTGGGCCTCTGAAACAAGGGCGAGTGGGAGGCGTTCCTTCAGGCTTTTGTCTCTGGATGTTGTGTCCGGGATAGCCGTGGATTGGAGCGGTGGCCTCAGGTACTGTGGACGAGTATCCCTCTCTGGGGATTTGTCCCAGCTCCCAAGACTTTGGGGTCATTTTGTGGGAAGGGTGGAGTCGTGTTGTCTGGCTCATGGGTCTCTCCAAGAAAGGGATTCCAGAGCAGAGCTCCAGGTACGGGCGGGGCGACTGGAAAATTCAAACCGTGGTGAGGATTGGGTGCATAGGGGCTTGGCAAGCCCCATATGAGGGCTCTTGGTCCAGGGCCTGACAGGCCTTTCTTTGACATGGGGCTCATGCTGAGGGTCACAGTGTGAATTTGTGCCCAAGCAGCACTCAAGTTTGGGCGTGGCTTCAGGGGCCATGAAGGTTTCTCCCACCCTGAAGGTGTGACTCCATGCCAAGAGCAAGCTTGACAGCCATGGGGAAGGAGGAGTTCTGTTTTGTGCTTGCTATACCCAGCTGTGTGGAGAATTGATATAATGTCTAGGTTCAGATATCTGAAAACCAAGGTTAGGATGAGGTGACGGCATAAGACCATGGCGTGTCCGAAGTGCTGGGTGTGCGGCCAGCTGTCTCCTTGTCTGTCTGGACGTCTGGCTTCAGGCTGTGTCAGGCAGAGCATGAGTGCCCAGAGCAGCCTATCCAGTTCGGGTACCATCGAGGACCGAGCAGGTTGATCCTCATTGGGTTTTCTGGAGAGCCCCACAGGGAAACGTTTTTCTTCCGTTGGGCAGACACTGGGCTGGGTTTTGGTTCCGGAGTTCCTAGTCCAGAGGGCTTGTTTGCCAGGAGTGGGAGGAAGGAAGTCTGAAAACACAAGCTAGCGTGAGGTTTGGGACCGAGGGCACGGCAGGCCCACTCTGCAGAGGCTGAATCGAGATCTCCTGCACTGAGGTCATGTCAACTATGAGACGTGCCTCAGGCTAGAGTTCTTGTCCAGCATGGCCTCTTTCTGAAGGGTGTGGGGGCTTCATGAGGCCAGAAAGCTTTGCCTACGATGGGATTTGTGAACTGCTCCAAAACTGAAGGTTACCTTCTGCACGACAGTCGAGTCCTATTGGATGGTTCCAAGAGGCCCCATATGGAAAGACTCGAGAGCAGGTGTCTAAGCATGGATGCCTGGGAACGCCACCTCATATTCCCACTCTTTAGTCAGGACAAGGCAGGCTCAATCTGCGGGCTCCTGGGTGAGCTACCCAGAGGGGAGAGTTGAAATGGACTCTCCTGAAGATGAGTCCTACTGTGGCTTGGTGGCCTGGGAGACCTTGGAATGTGGAGGTGGCTCAGGGACTCTGCAGGATTCTCCAACATGAGGTGTTTGACACGGCTCCAACAAGGAAACTTCCCATGTGGAGACGAGAGGAGTTCTGTTCCGTGCCTCAGGAAAGCCCCATACCCTGTTCTTCGAACCAAAGCCTCTGAGGAGTGACACCTGGAAACCAAAGCAAGAGTTGAGACTACGGCCTAAAGGCCTGTCCGGCTCAACCTTCTATCTCTGTTGACATCTGTGTGCATGCATTCATGGATGTAGCTGCTCAGCTTGTGTCCGAATGCCCCTGTGAGTCCAGTGAGGCTCCCAGTAGTGGGATGTCCTCGGAGGCCTTGAGGTTTCTCATATTCTGGAGGTGTGTGGCCAAAGGAATGGACACAGTTTCCCAGGAGAGAGCAGGCACGGTCCTGTGCTATGGCTCCAGAGGACCCAGCCTAGAGGATGTGTTTGCCAGGGCTGTGGGGACAAATGTCTGAAAAAGCAAACTTGGCTCAGCTAGGGGCCAATGTAATGGCAGGCCTGATCTCTAGTCCGTGAGGGGAGATCCTCTGGAAATCAAAGTAGGGCAAGTGGGAGGCAGTCACTCAGGATTTTGTCTCTGGGTGTTGCATTTACAGTGTCCGGTCAGGGTAGGGGTTGTCTCAGAGGCCGAGGAAGAGCCTTCCTCTCGGGGGATTGTCCAAGCTCCCAAGTGTTTGTGTTCATTCTGTGGGAATGAAGAGTACTGTTTTCTGCCACAGGGGACACCCCAGGAGAGGGACTCTAGAGCACAGCAGTGGGTTCCCTCAACTGGAATACACACCATCTAGTTAGTCCTGGGTGCCTATGGGCATGGCAAGCCACATATGCGGGCTCTTGGTCCAGTCACTGAGAGGCGTTACTTGAATAAGGTACTCACGCTGAGGGTCACAATGTGTGTTTGTGCCCAAGGCGTCCCTCACGCTTGGGCGTGGCCTCATGGGCCATGCCGTTTTCTCCTACACTGGAGGTTTGACTCACTGCCAGCAGCAAGGTTTCTTGCCATGGGGAAGGAGGGGTTCTGACTTGTGCATCAGGTTCCCCCCTGTGCAGGGATTGGAGATAAGGTCTAGGTTCCGATGACTGAAAACCCAGGTTGGGAATGGATGGTGGCCTAAGGCAGTGGCGGGTCCAATGTGCTGGGTGTGCAGCCAGCTCTGTCGGTGTCTGTTGGAAGGTCTGGGCTCAGGCTATTTGCGACAGAGCATCACTGTTTAAGGTAGCCTATGCAATTGGGGTGTTGCCGAGGGCCAAGCAGTTTGATCCTCATTTGGGTTTTCTGGGCAGCGCCATAGACAAGGTTTTTCTCCTGGGAGGCAGGCACAGTGCTTCATTGTGGCCCCAGAATTCCCAGTAGGGAGGGTTTGTGGGCCAGGAGTGTGAGGACGGAAGTCTGAAAACACAAGCTAGTGTGAGGATTGGAGCCAAGGGCAGAGCAGGCCCACTCTGCAGAGGCTGAATCAAAATCTCCTGCATCTGAAGTCAGGCTGAGGATCAGACGTTGGCTGAGGCTGGAGTATGTGTCCATGATGGCACCTTCATGAAGTGGGGGCCTCATGAGGCCAAGGAAGTTTTCCCACGCTGAGTTTGGAGGTTGCCCCAAACCACAAGGTTTCCTTCTGCGGGACATTCGAGTCCTGTTGCATGGCTCCAGGACATATCATATGGAAGGACTGGAGAGCAGGGTTCGAAGGATGGATCCCTGTACTGCATGCCTCGCATTCCCATTGGCTATTAGCGACAAGATATGTTTGATCTGCTGCCTCTGGAACACGCGACCCAGCGGGCTGAGTTGAAATGGCCTCTCCTGAGGATGCGTCATAATGTGCGTTTGGGTCCATGGAGACCTTGGAATGTGCTGGTTGTTCAGTGGCCCTGCGGAACTCTCCTACCTGAAGTGTTTGATACATCCCAGTAAGAAGGCTGCCCATGTGGAGATGAGAGATGTTTGGTTTGGTGCCTCAGAAAAGCCCCATGTGCTGGTCTACGAAAACAGTCCTCTGAGAACGGAAACATGGAAACCAAAGCTAAGGTTCAGATTAGGGCCTGGGGGCCTGTCCATTTCAACCTTCTGTCTCTGGGGACACTGTCTGAGAGTCTAAGTGGAGATAGTTGCTCCGCTGGTGTCAGAGAACCCCTCTTAGTCCAGGGTGGCCTATACTATTGATGGCCTCAGGGACCTTGGAGCTTTTCCCTAACCTGTAGGGTTGTGGTCAATGGATTGGGCACACTTTCCTTGGAGAGGGCAGGCACAATCTTTCGCTGTTTGGTCCAGAGGCCCTAGCCTGGATGTTGTGTGGGTCCAGGCTGTGGGCACAGAAGTCTGAATACACAAACTCAGCTTATGAGTGGCGCCTAGGGTATGGCCGGCCGGATGTACAGCCCGAGAGGGAGCTCCTGGGCCTCTGAAACAAGGGCGAGTGGGAGGCGTTCCTTCAGGCTTTTGTCTCTGGATGTTGTGTCCGGGATAGCCGTGGATTGGAGCGGTGGCCTCAGGTACTGTGGACGAGTATCCCTCTCTGGGGATTTGTCCCAGCTCCCAAGACTTTGGGGTCATTTTGTGGGAAGGGTGGAGTCGTGTTGTCTGGCTCATGGGTCTCTCCAAGAAAGGGATTCCAGAGCAGAGCTCCAGGTACGGGCGGGGCGACTGGAAAATTCAAACCGTGGTGAGGATTGGGTGCATAGGGGCTTGGCAAGCCCCATATGAGGGCTCTTGGTCCAGGGCCTGACAGGCCTTTCTTTGACATGGGGCTCATGCTGAGGGTCACAGTGTGAATTTGTGCCCAAGCAGCACTCAAGTTTGGGCGTGGCTTCAGGGGCCATGAAGGTTTCTCCCACCCTGAAGGTGTGACTCCATGCCAAGAGCAAGCTTGACAGCCATGGGGAAGGAGGAGTTCTGTTTTGTGCTTGCTATACCCAGCTGTGTGGAGAATTGATATAATGTCTAGGTTCAGATATCTGAAAACCAAGGTTAGGATGAGGTGACGGCATAAGACCATGGCGTGTCCGAAGTGCTGGGTGTGCGGCCAGCTGTCTCCTTGTCTGTCTGGACGTCTGGCTTCAGGCTGTGTCAGGCAGAGCATGAGTGCCCAGAGCAGCCTATCCAGTTCGGGTACCATCGAGGACCGAGCAGGTTGATCCTCATTGGGTTTTCTGGAGAGCCCCACAGGGAAACGTTTTTCTTCCGTTGGGCAGACACTGGGCTGGGTTTTGGTTCCGGAGTTCCTAGTCCAGAGGGCTTGTTTGCCAGGAGTGGGAGGAAGGAAGTCTGAAAACACAAGCTAGCGTGAGGTTTGGGACCGAGGGCACGGCAGGCCCACTCTGCAGAGGCTGAATCGAGATCTCCTGCACTGAGGTCATGTCAACTATGAGACGTGCCTCAGGCTAGAGTTCTTGTCCAGCATGGCCTCTTTCTGAAGGGTGTGGGGGCTTCATGAGGCCAGAAAGCTTTGCCTACGATGGGATTTGTGAACTGCTCCAAAACTGAAGGTTACCTTCTGCACGACAGTCGAGTCCTATTGGATGGTTCCAAGAGGCCCCATATGGAAAGACTCGAGAGCAGGTGTCTAAGCATGGATGCCTGGGAACGCCACCTCATATTCCCACTCTTTAGTCAGGACAAGGCAGGCTCAATCTGCGGGCTCCTGGGTGAGCTACCCAGAGGGGAGAGTTGAAATGGACTCTCCTGAAGATGAGTCCTACTGTGGCTTGGTGGCCTGGGAGACCTTGGAATGTGGAGCTGGCTCAGGGACTCTGCAGGATTCTCCAACATGAGGTGTTTGACACGGCTCCAACAAGGAAACTTCCCATGTGGAGACGAGAGGAGTTCTGTTCCATGCCTCAGGAAAGCCCCATACCCTGTTCTTCGAACCAAAGCCTCTGAGGAGTGACACCTGGAAACCAAAGCAAGAGTTGAGACTACGGCCTAAAGGCCTGTCCGGCTAAACCTTCTATCTCTGTTGACATCTGTGTGCATGCATTCATGGATGTAGCTGCTCAGCTTGTGTCCGAATGCCCCTGTGAGTCCAGTGAGGCTCCCAGTAGTGGGATGTCCTCGGAGGCCTTGAGGTTTCTCATATTCTGGAGGTGTGTGGCCAAAGGAATGGACACAGTTTCCCAGGAGAGAGCAGGCACGGTCCTGTGCTATGGCTCCAGAGGACCCAGCCTAGAGGCTGTGTTTGCCAGGGCTGTGGGGACAGATGTCTGAAAAAGCAAACTTGGCTCAGCTAGGGGCCAATGTAATGGCAGGCCTGATCTCTAGTCCGTGAGGGGAGATCCTCTGGAAATCAAAGTAGGGCAAGTGGGAGGCAGTCACTCAGGATTTTGTCTCTGGGTGTTGCATTTACAGTGTCCGGTCAGGGTAGGGGTTGTCTCAGAGGCCGAGGAAGAGCCTTCCTCTCGGGGGATTGTCCAAGCTCCCAAGTGTTTGTGTTCATTCTGTGGGAATGAAGAGTACTGTTTTCTGCCACAGGGGACACCCCAGGAGAGGGACTCTAGAGCACAGCAGTGGGTTCCCTCAACTGGAATACACACCATCTAGTTAGTCCTGGGTGCCTATGGGCATGGCAAGCCACATATGCGGGCTCTTGGTCCAGTCACTGAGAGGCGTTACTTGAATAAGGTACTCACGCTGAGGGTCACAATGTGTGTTTGTGCCCAAGGCGGCCCTCACGCTTGGGCGTGGCCTCATGGGCCATGCCGTTTTCTCCTACACTGGAGGTTTGACTCACTGCCAGCAGCAAGGTTTCTTGCCATGGGGAAGGAGGGGTTCTGACTTGTGCATCAGGTTCCCCCCTGTGCAGGGATTGGAGATAAGGTCTAGGTTCCGATGACTGAAAACCCAGGTTGGGAATGGATGGTGGCCTAAGGCAGTGGCGGGTCCAATGTGCTGGGTGTGCAGCCAGCTCTGTCGGTGTCTGTTGGAAGGTCTGGGCTCAGGCTATTTGCGACAGAGCATCACTGTTTAAGGTAGCCTATGCAATTGGGGTGTTGCCGAGGGCCAAGCAGTTTGATCCTCATTTGGGGTTTCTGGGCAGCGCCATAGACAAGGTTTTTCTCCTGGGAGGCAGGCACAGTGCTTCATTGTGGCCCCAGAATTCCCAGTAGGGAGGGTTTGTGGGCCAGGAGTGTGAGGACGGAAGTCTGAAAACACAAGCTAGTGTGAGGATTGGAGCCAAGGGCAGAGCAGGCCCACTCTGCAGAGGCTGAATCAAAATCTCCTGCATCTGAAGTCAGGCTGAGGATCAGACGTTGGCTGAGGCTGGAGTATGTGTCCATGATGGCACCTTCATGAAGTGGGGGCCTCATGAGGCCAAGGAAGTTTTCCCACGCTGAGTTTGGAGGTTGCCCCAAACCACAAGGTTTCCTTCTGCGGGACATTCGAGTCCTGTTGCATGGCTCCAGGACATATCATATGGAAGGACTGGAGAGCAGGGTTCGAAGGATGGATCCCTGTACTGCATGCCTCGCATTCCCATTGGCTATTAGCGACAAGATATGTTTGATCTGCTGCCTCTGGAACACGCGACCCAGCGGGCTGAGTTGAAATGGCCTCTCCTGAGGATGCGTCATAATGTGCGTTTGGGTCCATGGAGACCTTGGAATGTGCTGGTTGTTCAGTGGCCCTGCGGAACTCTCCTACCTGAAGTGTTTGATACATCCCAGTAAGAAGGCTGCCCATGTGGAGATGAGAGATGTTTGGTTTGGTGCCTCAGAAAAGCCCCATGTGCTGGTCTACGAAAACAGTCCTCTGAGAACGGAAACATGGAAACCAAAGCTAAGGTTCAGATTAGGGCCTGGGGGCCTGTCCATTTCAACCTTCTGTCTCTGGGGACACTGTCTGAGAGTCTAAGTGGAGATAGTTGCTCCGCTGGTGTCAGAGAACCCCTCTTAGTCCAGGGTGGCCTATACTATTGATGGCCTCAGGGACCTTGGAGCTTTTCCCTAACCTGTAGGGTTGTGGTCAATGGATTGGGCACACTTTCCTTGGAGAGGGCAGGCACAATCTTTCGCTGTTTGGTCCAGAGGCCCTAGCCTGGATGTTGTGTGGGTCCAGGCTGTGGGCACAGAAGTCTGAATACACAAACTCAGCTTATGAGTGGCGCCTAGGGTATGGCCGGCCGGATGTACAGCCCGAGAGGGAGCTCCTGGGCCTCTGAAACAAGGGCGAGTGGGAGGCGTTCCTTCAGGCTTTTGTCTCTGGATGTTGTGTCCGGGATAGCCGTGGATTGGAGCGGTGGCCTCAGGTACTGTGGACGAGTATCCCTCTCTGGGGATTTGTCCCAGCTCCCAAGACTTTGGGGTCATTTTGTGGGAAGGGTGGAGTCGTGTTGTCTGGCTCATGGGTCTCTCCAAGAAAGGGATTCCAGAGCAGAGCTCCAGGTACGGGCGGGGCGACTGGAAAATTCAAACCGTGGTGAGGATTGGGTGCATAGGGGCTTGGCAAGCCCCATATGAGGGCTCTTGGTCCAGGGCCTGACAGGCCTTTCTTTGACATGGGGCTCATGCTGAGGGTCACAGTGTGAATTTGTGCCCAAGCAGCACTCAAGTTTGGGCGTGGCTTCAGGGGCCATGAAGGTTTCTCCCACCCTGAAGGTGTGACTCCATGCCAAGAGCAAGCTTGACAGCCATGGGGAAGGAGGAGTTCTGTTTTGTGCTTGCTATACCCAGCTGTGTGGAGAATTGATATAATGTCTAGGTTCAGATATCTGAAAACCAAGGTTAGGATGAGGTGACGGCATAAGACCATGGCGTGTCCGAAGTGCTGGGTGTGCGGCCAGCTGTCTCCTTGTCTGTCTGGACGTCTGGCTTCAGGCTGTGTCAGGCAGAGCATGAGTGCCCAGAGCAGCCTATCCAGTTCGGGTACCATCGAGGACCGAGCAGGTTGATCCTCATTGGGTTTTCTGGAGAGCCCCACAGGGAAACGTTTTTCTTCCGTTGGGCAGACACTGGGCTGGGTTTTGGTTCCGGAGTTCCTAGTCCAGAGGGCTTGTTTGCCAGGAGTGGGAGGAAGGAAGTCTGAAAACACAAGCTAGCGTGAGGTTTGGGACCGAGGGCACGGCAGGCCCATTCTGCAGAGGCTGAATCGAGATCTCCTGCACTGAGGTCATGTCAACTATGAGACGTGCCTCAGGCTAGAGTTCTTGTCCAGCATGGCCTCTTTCTGAAGGGTGGGGGGGCTTCATGAGGCCAGAAAGCTTTGCCTACGATGGGATTTGTGAACTGCTCCAAAACTGAAGGTTACCTTCTGCACGACAGTCGAGTCCTATTGGATGGTTCCAAGAGGCCCCATATGGAAAGACTCGAGAGCAGGTGTCTAAGCATGGATGCCTGGGAACGCCACCTCATATTCCCACTCTTTAGTCAGGACAAGGCAGGCTCAATCTGCGGGCTCCTGGGTGAGCTACCCAGAGGGGAGAGTTGAAATGGACTCTCCTGAAGATGAGTCCTACTGTGGCTTGGTGGCCTGGGAGACCTTGGAATGTGGAGGTGGCTCAGGAACTCTGCAGGATTCTCCAACATGAGGTGTTTGACACGGCTCCAACAAGGAAACTTCCCATGTGGAGACGAGAGGAGTTCTGTTCCATGCCTCAGGAAAGCCCCATACCCTGTTCTTCGAACCAAAGCCTCTGAGGAGTGACACCTGGAAACCAAAGCAAGAGTTGAGACTACGGCCTAAAGGCCTGTCCGGCTCAACCTTCTATCTCTGTTGACATCTGTGTGCATGCATTCATGGATGTAGCTGCTCAGCTTGTGTCCGAATGCCCCTGTGAGTCCAGTGAGGCTCCCAGTAGTGGGATGTCCTCGGAGGCCTTGAGGTTTCTCATATTCTGGAGGTGTGTGGCCAAAGGAATGGACACAGTTTCCCAGGAGAGAGCAGGCACGGTCCTGTGCTATGGCTCCAGAGGACCCAGCCTAGAGGATGTGTTTGCCAGGGCTGTGGGGACAGATGTCTGAAAAAGCAAACTTGGCTCAGCTAGGGGCCAATGTAATGGCAGGCCTGATCTCTAGTCCGTGAGGGGAGATCCTCTGGAAATCAAAGTAGGGCAAGTGGGAGGCAGTCACTCAGGATTTTGTCTCTGGGTGTTGCATTTACAGTGTCCGGTCAGGGTAGGGGTTGTCTCAGAGGCCGAGGAAGAGCCTTCCTCTCGGGGGATTGTCCAAGCTCCCAAGTGTTTGTGTTCATTCTGTGGGAATGAAGAGTACTGTTTTCTGCCACAGGGGACACCCCAGGAGAGGGACTCTAGAGCACAGCAGTGGGTTCCCTCAACTGGAATACACACCATCTAGTTAGTCCTGGGTGCCTATGGGCATGGCAAGCCACATATGCGGGCTCTTGGTCCAGTCACTGAGAGGCGTTACTTGAATAAGGTACTCACGCTGAGGGTCACAATGTGTGTTTGTGCCCAAGGCGGCCCTCACGCTTGGGCGTGGCCTCATGGGCCATGCCGTTTTCTCCTACACTGGAGGTTTGACTCACTGCCAGCAGCAAGGTTTCTTGCCATGGGGAAGGAGGGGTTCTGACTTGTGCATCAGGTTCCCCCCTGTGCAGGGATTGGAGATAAGGTCTAGGTTCCGATGACTGAAAACCCAGGTTGGGAATGGATGGTGGCCTAAGGCAGTGGCGGGTCCAATGTGCTGGGTGTGCAGCCAGCTCTGTCGGTGTCTGTTGGAAGGTCTGGGCTCAGGCTATTTGCGACAGAGCATCACTGTTTAAGGTAGCCTATGCAATTGGGGTGTTGCCGAGGGCCAAGCAGTTTGATCCTCATTTGGGGTTTCTGGGCAGCGCCATAGACAAGGTTTTTCTCCTGGGAGGCAGGCACAGTGCTTCATTGTGGCCCCAGAATTCCCAGTAGGGAGGGTTTGTGGGCCAGGAGTGTGAGGACGGAAGTCTGAAAACACAAGCTAGTGTGAGGATTGGAGCCAAGGGCAGAGCAGGCCCACTCTGCAGAGGCTGAATCAAAATCTCCTGCATCTGAAGTCAGGCTGAGGATCAGACGTTGGCTGAGGCTGGAGTATGTGTCCATGATGGCACCTTCATGAAGTGGGGGCCTCATGAGGCCAAGGAAGTTTTCCCACGCTGAGTTTGGAGGTTGCCCCAAACCACAAGGTTTCCTTCTGCGGGACATTCGAGTCCTGTTGCATGGCTCCAGGACATATCATATGGAAGGACTGGAGAGCAGGGTTCGAAGGATGGATCCCTGTACTGCATGCCTCGCATTCCCATTGGCTATTAGCGACAAGATATGTTTGATCTGCTGCCTCTGGAACACGCGACCCAGCGGGCTGAGTTGAAATGGCCTCTCCTGAGGATGCGTCATAATGTGCGTTTGGGTCCATGGAGACCTTGGAATGTGCTGGTTGTTCAGTGGCCCTGCGGAACTCTCCTACCTGAAGTGTTTGATACATCCCAGTAAGAAGGCTGCCCATGTGGAGATGAGAGATGTTTGGTTTGGTGCCTCAGAAAAGCCCCATGTGCTGGTCTACGAAAACAGTCCTCTGAGAACGGAAACATGGAAACCAAAGCTAAGGTTCAGATTAGGGCCTGGGGGCCTGTCCATTTCAACCTTCTGTCTCTGGGGACACTGTCTGAGAGTCTAAGTGGAGATAGTTGCTCCGCTGGTGTCAGAGAACCCCTCTTAGTCCAGGGTGGCCTATACTATTGATGGCCTCAGGGACCTTGGAGCTTTTCCCTAACCTGTAGGGTTGTGGTCAATGGATTGGGCACACTTTCCTTGGAGAGGGCAGGCACAATCTTTCGCTGTTTGGTCCAGAGGCCCTAGCCTGGATGTTGTGTGGGTCCAGGCTGTGGGCACAGAAGTCTGAATACACAAACTCAGCTTATGAGTGGCGCCTAGGGTATGGCCGGCCGGATGTACAGCCCGAGAGGGAGCTCCTGGGCCTCTGAAACAAGGGCGAGTGGGAGGCGTTCCTTCAGGCTTTTGTCTCTGGATGTTGTGTCCGGGATAGCCGTGGATTGGAGCGGTGGCCTCAGGTACTGTGGACGAGTATCCCTCTCTGGGGATTTGTCCCAGCTCCCAAGACTTTGGGGTCATTTTGTGGGAAGGGTGGAGTCGTGTTGTCTGGCTCATGGGTCTCTCCAAGAAAGGGATTCCAGAGCAGAGCTCCAGGTACGGGCGGGGCGACTGGAAAATTCAAACCGTGGTGAGGATTGGGTGCATAGGGGCTTGGCAAGCCCCATATGAGGGCTCTTGGTCCAGGGCCTGACAGGCCTTTCTTTGACATGGGGCTCATGCTGAGGGTCACAGTGTGAATTTGTGCCCAAGCAGCACTCAAGTTTGGGCGTGGCTTCAGGGGCCATGAAGGTTTCTCCCACCCTGAAGGTGTGACTCCATGCCAAGAGCAAGCTTGACAGCCATGGGGAAGGAGGAGTTCTGTTTTGTGCTTGCTATACCCAGCTGTGTGGAGAATTGATATAATGTCTAGGTTCAGATATCTGAAAACCAAGGTTAGGATGAGGTGACGGCATAAGACCATGGCGTGTCCGAAGTGCTGGGTGTGCGGCCAGCTGTCTCCTTGTCTGTCTGGACGTCTGGCTTCAGGCTGTGTCAGGCAGAGCATGAGTGCCCAGAGCAGCCTATCCAGTTCGGGTACCATCGAGGACCGAGCAGGTTGATCCTCATTGGGTTTTCTGGAGAGCCCCACAGGGAAACGTTTTTCTTCCGTTGGGCAGACACTGGGCTGGGTTTTGGTTCCGGAGTTCCTAGTCCAGAGGGCTTGTTTGCCAGGAGTGGGAGGAAGGAAGTCTGAAAACACAAGCTAGCGTGAGGTTTGGGACCGAGGGCACGGCAGGCCCACTCTGCAGAGGCTGAATCGAGATCTCCTGCACTGAGGTCATGTCAACTATGAGACGTGCCTCAGGCTAGAGTTCTTGTCCAGCATGGCCTCTTTCTGAAGGGTGTGGGGGCTTCATGAGGCCAGAAAGCTTTGCCTACGATGGGATTTGTGAACTGCTCCAAAACTGAAGGTTACCTTCTGCACGACAGTCGAGTCCTATTGGATGGTTCCAAGAGGCCCCATATGGAAAGACTCGAGAGCAGGTGTCTAAGCATGGATGCCTGGGAACGCCACCTCATATTCCCACTCTTTAGTCAGGACAAGGCAGGCTCAATCTGCGGGCTCCTGGGTGAGCTACCCAGAGGGGAGAGTTGAAATGGACTCTCCTGAAGATGAGTCCTACTGTGGCTTGGTGGCCTGGGAGACCTTGGAATGTGGAGCTGGCTCAGGGACTCTGCAGGATTCTCCAACATGAGGTGTTTGACACGGCTCCAACAAGGAAACTTCCCATGTGGAGACGAGAGGAGTTCTGTTCCATGCCTCAGGAAAGCCCCATACCCTGTTCTTCGAACCAAAGCCTCTGAGGAGTGACACCTGGAAACCAAAGCAAGAGTTGAGACTACGGCCTAAAGGCCTGTCCGGCTAAACCTTCTATCTCTGTTGACATCTGTGTGCATGCATTCATGGATGTAGCTGCTCAGCTTGTGTCCGAATGCCCCTGTGAGTCCAGTGAGGCTCCCAGTAGTGGGATGTCCTCGGAGGCCTTGAGGTTTCTCATATTCTGGAGGTGTGTGGCCAAAGGAATGGACACAGTTTCCCAGGAGAGAGCAGGCACGGTCCTGTGCTATGGCTCCAGAGGACCCAGCCTAGAGGCTGTGTTTGCCAGGGCTGTGGGGACAGATGTCTGAAAAAGCAAACTTGGCTCAGCTAGGGGCCAATGTAATGGCAGGCCTGATCTCTAGTCCGTGAGGGGAGATCCTCTGGAAATCAAAGTAGGGCAAGTGGGAGGCAGTCACTCAGGATTTTGTCTCTGGGTGTTGCATTTACAGTGTCCGGTCAGGGTAGGGGTTGTCTCAGAGGCCGAGGAAGAGCCTTCCTCTCGGGGGATTGTCCAAGCTCCCAAGTGTTTGTGTTCATTCTGTGGGAATGAAGAGTACTGTTTTCTGCCACAGGGGACACCCCAGGAGAGGGACTCTAGAGCACAGCAGTGGGTTCCCTCAACTGGAATACACACCATCTAGTTAGTCCTGGGTGCCTATGGGCATGGCAAGCCACATATGCGGGCTCTTGGTCCAGTCACTGAGAGGCGTTACTTGAATAAGGTACTCACGCTGAGGGTCACAATGTGTGTTTGTGCCCAAGGCGGCCCTCACGCTTGGGCGTGGCCTCATGGGCCATGCCGTTTTCTCCTACACTGGAGGTTTGACTCACTGCCAGCAGCAAGGTTTCTTGCCATGGGGAAGGAGGGGTTCTGACTTGTGCATCAGGTTCCCCCCTGTGCAGGGATTGGAGATAAGGTCTAGGTTCCGATGACTGAAAACCCAGGTTGGGAATGGATGGTGGCCTAAGGCAGTGGCGGGTCCAATGTGCTGGGTGTGCAGCCAGCTCTGTCGGTGTCTGTTGGAAGGTCTGGGCTCAGGCTATTTGCGACAGAGCATCACTGTTTAAGGTAGCCTATGCAATTGGGGTGTTGCCGAGGGCCAAGCAGTTTGATCCTCATTTGGGGTTTCTGGGCAGCGCCATAGACAAGGTTTTTCTCCTGGGAGGCAGGCACAGTGCTTCATTGTGGCCCCAGAATTCCCAGTAGGGAGGGTTTGTGGGCCAGGAGTGTGAGGACGGAAGTCTGAAAACACAAGCTAGTGTGAGGATTGGAGCCAAGGGCAGAGCAGGCCCACTCTGCAGAGGCTGAATCAAAATCTCCTGCATCTGAAGTCAGGCTGAGGATCAGACGTTGGCTGAGGCTGGAGTATGTGTCCATGATGGCACCTTCATGAAGTGGGGGCCTCATGAGGCCAAGGAAGTTTTCCCACGCTGAGTTTGGAGGTTGCCCCAAACCACAAGGTTTCCTTCTGCGGGACATTCGAGTCCTGTTGCATGGCTCCAGGACATATCATATGGAAGGACTGGAGAGCAGGGTTCGAAGGATGGATCCCTGTACTGCATGCCTCGCATTCCCATTGGCTATTAGCGACAAGATATGTTTGATCTGCTGCCTCTGGAACACGCGACCCAGCGGGCTGAGTTGAAATGGCCTCTCCTGAGGATGCGTCATAATGTGCGTTTGGGTCCATGGAGACCTTGGAATGTGCTGGTTGTTCAGTGGCCCTGCGGAACTCTCCTACCTGAAGTGTTTGATACATCCCAGTAAGAAGGCTGCCCATGTGGAGATGAGAGATGTTTGGTTTGGTGCCTCAGAAAAGCCCCATGTGCTGGTCTACGAAAACAGTCCTCTGAGAACGGAAACATGGAAACCAAAGCTAAGGTTCAGATTAGGGCCTGGGGGCCTGTCCATTTCAACCTTCTGTCTCTGGGGACACTGTCTGAGAGTCTAAGTGGAGATAGTTGCTCCGCTGGTGTCAGAGAACCCCTCTTAGTCCAGGGTGGCCTATACTATTGATGGCCTCAGGGACCTTGGAGCTTTTCCCTAACCTGTAGGGTTGTGGTCAATGGATTGGGCACACTTTCCTTGGAGAGGGCAGGCACAATCTTTCGCTGTTTGGTCCAGAGGCCCTAGCCTGGATGTTGTGTGGGTCCAGGCTGTGGGCACAGAAGTCTGAATACACAAACTCAGCTTATGAGTGGCGCCTAGGGTATGGCCGGCCGGATGTACAGCCCGAGAGGGAGCTCCTGGGCCTCTGAAACAAGGGCGAGTGGGAGGCGTTCCTTCAGGCTTTTGTCTCTGGATGTTGTGTCCGGGATAGCCGTGGATTGGAGCGGTGGCCTCAGGTACTGTGGACGAGTATCCCTCTCTGGGGATTTGTCCCAGCTCCCAAGACTTTGGGGTCATTTTGTGGGAAGGGTGGAGTCGTGTTGTCTGGCTCATGGGTCTCTCCAAGAAAGGGATTCCAGAGCAGAGCTCCAGGTACGGGCGGGGCGACTGGAAAATTCAAACCGTGGTGAGGATTGGGTGCATAGGGGCTTGGCAAGCCCCATATGAGGGCTCTTGGTCCAGGGCCTGACAGGCCTTTCTTTGACATGGGGCTCATGCTGAGGGTCACAGTGTGAATTTGTGGCCAAGCAGCACTCAAGTTTGGGCGTGGCTTCAGGGGCCATGAAGGTTTCTCCCACCCTGAAGGTGTGACTCCATGCCAAGAGCAAGCTTGACAGCCATGGGGAAGGAGGAGTTCTGTTTTGTGCTTGCTATACCCAGCTGTGTGGAGAATTGATATAATGTCTAGGTTCAGATATCTGAAAACCAAGGTTAGGATGAGGTGACGGCATAAGACCATGGCGTGTCCGAAGTGCTGGGTGTGCGGCCAGCTGTCTCCTTGTCTGTCTGGACGTCTGGCTTCAGGCTGTGTCAGGCAGAGCATGAGTGCCCAGAGCAGCCTATCCAGTTCGGGTACCATCGAGGACCGAGCAGGTTGATCCTCATTGGGTTTTCTGGAGAGCCCCACAGGGAAACGTTTTTCTTCCGTTGGGCAGACACTGGGCTGGGTTTTGGTTCCGGAGTTCCTAGTCCAGAGGGCTTGTTTGCCAGGAGTGGGAGGAAGGAAGTCTGAAAACACAAGCTAGCGTGAGGTTTGGGACCGAGGGCACGGCAGGCCCATTCTGCAGAGGCTGAATCGAGATCTCCTGCACTGAGGTCATGTCAACTATGAGACGTGCCTCAGGCTAGAGTTCTTGTCCAGCATGGCCTCTTTCTGAAGGGTGGGGGGGCTTCATGAGGCCAGAAAGCTTTGCCTACGATGGGATTTGTGAACTGCTCCAAAACTGAAGGTTACCTTCTGCACGACAGTCGAGTCCTATTGGATGGTTCCAAGAGGCCCCATATGGAAAGACTCGAGAGCAGGTGTCTAAGCATGGATGCCTGGGAACGCCACCTCATATTCCCACTCTTTAGTCAGGACAAGGCAGGCTCAATCTGCGGGCTCCTGGGTGAGCTACCCAGAGGGGAGAGTTGAAATGGACTCTCCTGAAGATGAGTCCTACTGTGGCTTGGTGGCCTGGGAGACCTTGGAATGTGGAGGTGGCTCAGGAACTCTGCAGGATTCTCCAACATGAGGTGTTTGACACGGCTCCAACAAGGAAACTTCCCATGTGGAGACGAGAGGAGTTCTGTTCCGTGCCTCAGGAAAGCCCCATACCCTGTTCTTCGAACCAAAGCCTCTGAGGAGTGACACCTGGAAACCAAAGCAAGAGTTGAGACTACGGCCTAAAGGCCTGTCCGGCTCAACCTTCTATCTCTGTTGACATCTGTGTGCATGCATTCATGGATGTAGCTGCTCAGCTTGTGTCCGAATGCCCCTGTGAGTCCAGTGAGGCTCCCAGTAGTGGGATGTCCTCGGAGGCCTTGAGGTTTCTCATATTCTGGAGGTGTGTGGCCAAAGGAATGGACACAGTTTCCCAGGAGAGAGCAGGCACGGTCCTGTGCTATGGCTCCAGAGGACCCAGCCTAGAGGCTGTGTTTGCCAGGGCTGTGGGGACAGATGTCTGAAAAAGCAAACTTGGCTCAGCTAGGGGCCAATGTAATGGCAGGCCTGATCTCTAGTCCGTGAGGGGAGATCCTCTGGAAATCAAAGTAGGGCAAGTGGGAGGCAGTCACTCAGGATTTTGTCTCTGGGTGTTGCATTTACAGTGTCCGGTCAGGGTAGGGGTTGTCTCAGAGGCCGAGGAAGAGCCTTCCTCTCGGGGGATTGTCCAAGCTCCCAAGTGTTTGTGTTCATTCTGTGGGAATGAAGAGTACTGTTTTCTGCCACAGGGGACACCCCAGGAGAGGGACTCTAGAGCACAGCAGTGGGTTCCCTCAACTGGAATACACACCATCTAGTTAGTCCTGGGTGCCTATGGGCATGGCAAGCCACATATGCGGGCTCTTGGTCCAGTCACTGAGAGGCGTTACTTGAATAAGGTACTCACGCTGAGGGTCACAATGTGTGTTTGTGCCCAAGGCGGCCCTCACGCTTGGGCGTGGCCTCATGGGCCATGCCGTTTTCTCCTACACTGGAGGTTTGACTCACTGCCAGCAGCAAGGTTTCTTGCCATGGGGAAGGAGGGGTTCTGACTTGTGCATCAGGTTCCCCCCTGTGCAGGGATTGGAGATAAGGTCTAGGTTCCGATGACTGAAAACCCAGGTTGGGAATGGATGGTGGCCTAAGGCAGTGGCGGGTCCAATGTGCTGGGTGTGCAGCCAGCTCTGTCGGTGTCTGTTGGAAGGTCTGGGCTCAGGCTATTTGCGACAGAGCATCACTGTTTAAGGTAGCCTATGCAATTGGGGTGTTGCCGAGGGCCAAGCAGTTTGATCCTCATTTGGGGTTTCTGGGCAGCGCCATAGACAAGGTTTTTCTCCTGGGAGGCAGGCACAGTGCTTCATTGTGGCCCCAGAATTCCCAGTAGGGAGGGTTTGTGGGCCAGGAGTGTGAGGACGGAAGTCTGAAAACACAAGCTAGTGTGAGGATTGGAGCCAAGGGCAGAGCAGGCCCACTCTGCAGAGGCTGAATCAAAATCTCCTGCATCTGAAGTCAGGCTGAGGATCAGACGTTGGCTGAGGCTGGAGTATGTGTCCATGATGGCACCTTCATGAAGTGGGGGCCTCATGAGGCCAAGGAAGTTTTCCCACGCTGAGTTTGGAGGTTGCCCCAAACCACAAGGTTTCCTTCTGCGGGACATTCGAGTCCTGTTGCATGGCTCCAGGACATATCATATGGAAGGACTGGAGAGCAGGGTTCGAAGGATGGATCCCTGTACTGCATGCCTCGCATTCCCATTGGCTATTAGCAACAAGATATGTTTGATCTGCTGCCTCTGGAACACGCGACCCAGCGGGCTGAGTTGAAATGGCCTCTCCTGAGGATGCGTCATAATGTGCGTTTGGGTCCATGGAGACCTTGGAATGTGCTGGTTGTTCAGTGGCCCTGCGGAACTCTCCTACCTGAAGTGTTTGATACATCCCAGTAAGAAGGCTGCCCATGTGGAGATGAGAGATGTTTGGTTTGGTGCCTCAGAAAAGCCCCATGTGCTGGTCTACGAAAACAGTCCTCTGAGAACGGAAACATGGAAACCAAAGCTAAGGTTCAGATTAGGGCCTGGGGGCCTGTCCATTTCAACCTTCTGTCTCTGGGGACACTGTCTGAGAGTCTAAGTGGAGATAGTTGCTCCGCTGGTGTCAGAGAACCCCTCTTAGTCCAGGGTGGCCTATACTATTGATGGCCTCAGGGACCTTGGAGCTTTTCCCTAACCTGTAGGGTTGTGGTCAATGGATTGGGCACACTTTCCTTGGAGAGGGCAGGCACAATCTTTCGCTGTTTGGTCCAGAGGCCCTAGCCTGGATGTTGTGTGGGTCCAGGCTGTGGGCACAGAAGTCTGAATACACAAACTCAGCTTATGAGTGGCGCCTAGGGTATGGCCGGCCGGATGTACAGCCCGAGAGGGAGCTCCTGGGCCTCTGAAACAAGGGCGAGTGGGAGGCGTTCCTTCAGGCTTTTGTCTCTGGATGTTGTGTCCGGGATAGCCGTGGATTGGAGCGGTGGCCTCAGGTACTGTGGACGAGTATCCCTCTCTGGGGATTTGTCCCAGCTCCCAAGACTTTGGGGTCATTTTGTGGGAAGGGTGGAGTCGTGTTGTCTGGCTCATGGGTCTCTCCAAGAAAGGGATTCCAGAGCAGAGCTCCAGGTACGGGCGGGGCGACTGGAAAATTCAAACCGTGGTGAGGATTGGGTGCATAGGGGCTTGGCAAGCCCCATATGAGGGCTCTTGGTCCAGGGCCTGACAGGCCTTTCTTTGACATGGGGCTCATGCTGAGGGTCACAGTGTGAATTTGTGGCCAAGCAGCACTCAAGTTTGGGCGTGGCTTCAGGGGCCATGAAGGTTTCTCCCACCCTGAAGGTGTGACTCCATACCAAGAGCAAGCTTGACAGCCATGGGGAAGGAGGAGTTCTGTTTTGTGCTTGCTATACCCAGCTGTGTGGAGAATTGATATAATGTCTAGGTTCAGATATCTGAAAACCAAGGTTAGGATGAGGTGACGGCATAAGACCATGGCGTGTCCGAAGTGCTGGGTGTGCGGCCAGCTGTCTCCTTGTCTGTCTGGACGTCTGGCTTCAGGCTGTGTCAGGCAGAGCATGAGTGCCCAGAGCAGCCTATCCAGTTCGGGTACCATCGAGGACCGAGCACGTTGATCCTCATTGGGTTTTCTGGAGAGCCCCACAGGGAAACGTTTTTCTTCCGTTGGGCAGACACTGGGCTGGGTTTTGGTTCCGGAGTTCCTAGTCCAGAGGGCTTGTTTGCCAGGAGTGGGAGGAAGGAAGTCTGAAAACACAAGCTAGCGTGAGGTTTGGGACCGAGGGCACGGCAGGCCCACTCTGCAGAGGCTGAATCGAGATCTCCTGCACTGAGGTCATGTCAACTATGAGACGTGCCTCAGGCTAGAGTTCTTGTCCAGCATGGCCTCTTTCTGAAGGGTGTGGGGGCTTCATGAGGCCAGAAAGCTTTGCCTACGATGGGATTTGTGAACTGCTCCAAAACTGAAGGTTACCTTCTGCACGACAGTCGAGTCCTATTGGATGGTTCCAAGAGGCCCCATATGGAAAGACTCGAGAGCAGGTGTCTAAGCATGGATGCCTGGGAACGCCACCTCATATTCCCACTCTTTAGTCAGGACAAGGCAGGCTCAATCTGCGGGCTCCTGGGTGAGCTACCCAGAGGGGAGAGTTGAAATGGACTCTCCTGAAGATGAGTGCTACTGTGGCTTGGTGGCCTGGGAGACCTTGGAATGTGGAGGTGGCTCAGGGACTCTGCAGGATTCTCCAACATGAGGTGTTTGACACGGCTCCAACAAGGAAACTTCCCATGTGGAGACGAGAGGAGTTCTGTTCCATGCCTCAGGAAAGCCCCATACCCTGTTCTTCGAACCAAAGCCTCTGAGGAGTGACACCTGGAAACCAAAGCAAGAGTTGAGACTACGGCCTAAAGGCCTGTCCGGCTCAACCTTCTATCTCTGTTGACATCTGTGTGCATGCATTCATGGATGTAGCTGCTCAGCTTGTGTCCGAATGCCCCTGTGAGTCCAGTGAGGCTCCCAGTAGTGGGATGTCCTCGGAGGCCTTGAGGTTTCTCATATTCTGGAGGTGTGTGGCCAAAGGAATGGACACAGTTTCCCAGGAGAGAGCAGGCACGGTCCTGTGCTATGGCTCCAGAGGACCCAGCCTAGAGGCTGTGTTTGCCAGGGCTGTGGGGACAGATGTCTGAAAAAGCAAACTTGGCTCAGCTAGGGGCCAATGTAATGGCAGGCCTGATCTCTAGTCCGTGAGGGGAGATCCTCTGGAAATCAAAGTAGGGCAAGTGGGAGGCAGTCACTCAGGATTTTGTCTCTGGGTGTTGCATTTACAGTGTCCGGTCAGGGTAGGGGTTGTCTCAGAGGCCGAGGAAGAGCCTTCCTCTCGGGGGATTGTCCAAGCTCCCAAGTGTTTGTGTTCATTCTGTGGGAATGAAGAGTACTGTTTTCTGCCACAGGGGACACCCCAGGAGAGGGACTCTAGAGCACAGCAGTGGGTTCCCTCAACTGGAATACACACCATCTAGTTAGTCCTGGGTGCCTATGGGCATGGCAAGCCACATATGCGGGCTCTTGGTCCAGTCACTGAGAGGCGTTACTTGAATAAGGTACTCACGCTGAAGGTCACAATGTGTGTTTGTGCCCAAGGCGGCCCTCACGCTTGGGCGTGGCCTCATGGGCCATGCCGTTTTCTCCTACACTGGAGGTTTGACTCACTGCCAGCAGCAAGGTTTCTTGCCATGGGGAAGGAGGGGTTCTGACTTGTGCATCAGGTTCCCCCCTGTGCAGGGATTGGAGATAAAGATCAGCAAGGAAATAAAGGCCCTAAATGAAACACTGGACCAGATGGACATCACAGATATATTCAGAACATTTCATCCCAAAGCAACAGAATACACATTCTTCTCTAGTGCACATGGAACATTCTCCAGAATAGATCACATCCTCGGTCCTAAATCAGGACTCAACCGGTATCAAAAGATTGGGATCATTCCCTGCATATTTTCAGACCACAATGCTCTAAAGCTAGAACTCAACCACAAAAAGAAATTTGGAAAGCACCCAAATACATGGGCCCCAGAATTCCCAGTAGGGAGGGTTTGTGGGCCAGGAGTGTGAGGACGGAAGTCTGAAAACACAAGCTAGTGTGAGGATTGGAGCCAAGGGCAGAGCAGGCCCACTCTGCAGAGGCTGAATCAAAATCTCCTGCATCTGAAGTCAGGCTGAGGATCAGACGTTGGCTGAGGCTGGAGTATGTGTCCATGATGGCACCTTCATGAAGTGGGGGCCTCATGAGGCCAAGGAAGTTTTCCCACGCTGAGTTTGGAGGTTGCCCCAAACCACAAGGTTTCCTTCTGCGGGACATTCGAGTCCTGTTGCATGGCTCCAGGACATATCATATGGAAGGACTGGAGAGCAGGGTTCGAAGGATGGATCCCTGTACTGCATGCCTCACATTCCCATTGGCTATTAGCGACAAGATATGTTTGATCTGCTGCCTCTGGAACACGCGACCCAGCGGGCTGAGTTGAAATGGCCTCTCCTGAGGATGCGTCATAATGTGCGTTTGGGTCCATGGAGACCTTGGAATGTGCTGGTTGTTCAGTGGCCCTGCGGAACTCTCCTACCTGAAGTGTTTGATACATCCCAGTAAGAAGGCTGCCCATGTGGAGATGAGAGATGTTTGGTTTGGTGCCTCAGAAAAGCCCCATGTGCTGGTCTACGAAAACAGTCCTCTGAGAACGGAAACATGGAAACCAAAGCTAAGGTTCAGATTAGGGCCTGGGGGCCTGTCCATTTCAACCTTCTGTCTCTGGGGACACTGTCTGAGAGTCTAAGTGGAGATAGTTGCTCCGCTGGTGTCAGAGAACCCCTCTTAGTCCAGGGTGGCCTATACTATTGATGGCCTCAGGGACCTTGGAGCTTTTCCCTAACCTGTAGGGTTGTGGTCAATGGATTGGGCACACTTTCCTTGGAGAGGGCAGGCACAATCTTTCGCTGTTTGGTCCAGAGGCCCTAGCCTGGATGTTGTGTGGGTCCAGGCTGTGGGCACAGAAGTCTGAATACACAAACTCAGCTTATGAGTGGCGCCTAGGGTATGGCCGGCCGGATGTACAGCCCGAGAGGGAGCTCCTGGGCCTCTGAAACAAGGGCGAGTGGGAGGCGTTCCTTCAGGCTTTTGTCTCTGGATGTTGTGTCCGGGATAGCCGTGGATTGGAGCGGTGGCCTCAGGTACTGTGGACGAGTATCCCTCTCTGGGGATTTGTCCCAGCTCCCAAGACTTTGGGGTCATTTTGTGGGAAGGGTGGAGTCGTGTTGTCTGGCTCATGGGTCTCTCCAAGAAAGGGATTCCAGAGCAGAGCTCCAGGTACGGGCGGGGCGACTGGAAAATTCAAACCGTGGTGAGGATTGGGTGCATAGGGGCTTGGCAAGCCCCATATGAGGGCTCTTGGTCCAGGGCCTGACAGGCCTTTCTTTGACATGGGGCTCATGCTGAGGGTCACAGTGTGAATTTCTGCCCAAGCAGCACTCAAGTTTGGGCGTGGCTTCAGGGGCCATGAAGGTTTCTCCCACCCTGAAGGTGTGACTCCATGCCAAGAGCAAGCTTGACAGCCATGGGGAAGGAGGAGTTCTGTTTTGTGCTTGCTATACCCAGCTGTGTGGAGAATTGATATAATGTCTAGGTTCAGATATCTGAAAACCAAGGTTAGGATGAGGTGACGGCATAAGACCATGGCGTGTCCGAAGTGCTGGGTGTGCGGCCAGCTGTCTCCTTGTCTATCTGGACGTCTGGCTTCAGGCTGTGTCAGGCAGAGCATGAGTGCCCAGAGCAGCCTATCCAGTTCGGGTACCATCGAGGACCGAGCACGTTGATCCTCATTGGGTTTTCTGGAGAGCCCCACAGGGAAACGTTTTTCTTCCGTTGGGCAGACACTGGGCTGGGTTTTGGTTCCGGAGTTCCTAGTCCAGAGGGCTTGTTTGCCAGGAGTGGGAGGAAGGAAGTCTGAAAACACAAGCTAGCGTGAGGTTTGGGACCGAGGGCACGGCAGGCCCACTCTGCAGAGGCTGAATCGAGATCTCCTGCACTGAGGTCATGTCAACTATGAGACGTGCCTCAGGCTAGAGTTCTTGTCCAGCATGGCCTCTTTCTGAAGGGTGTGGGGGCTTCATGAGGCCAGAAAGCTTTGCCTACGATGGGATTTGTGAACTGCTCCAAAACTGAAGGTTACCTTCTGCACGACAGTCGAGTCCTATTGGATGGTTCCAAGAGGCCCCATATGGAAAGACTCGAGAGCAGGTGTCTAAGCATGGATGCCTGGGAACGCCACCTCATATTCCCACTCTTTAGTCAGGACAAGGCAGTTTCAATCTGCGGGCTCCTGGGTGAGCTACCCAGAGGGGAGAGTTGAAATGGACTCTACTGAAGATGAGTGCTACTGTGGCTTGGTGGCCTGGGAGACCTTGGAATGTGGAGGTGGCTCAGGGACTCTGCAGGATTCTCCAACATGAGGTGTTTGACACGGCTCCAACAAGGAAACTTCCCATGTGGAGACGAGAGGAGTTCTGTTCCATGCCTCAGGAAAGCCCCATACCCTGTTCTTCGAACCAAAGCCTCTGAGGAGTGACACCTGGAAACCAAAGCAAGAGTTGAGACTACGGCCTAAAGGCCTGTCCGGCTCAACCTTCTATCTCTGTTGACATCTGTGTGCATGCATTCATGGATGTAGCTGCTCAGCTTGTGTCCGAATGCCCCTGTGAGTCCAGTGAGGCTCCCAGTAGTGGGATGTCCTCGGAGGCCTTGAGGTTTCTCATATTCTGGAGGTGTGTGGCCAAAGGAATGGACACAGTTTCCCAGGAGAGAGCAGGCACGGTCCTGTGCTATGGCTCCAGAGGACCCAGCCTAGAGGCTGTGTTTGCCAGGGCTGTGGGGACAGATGTCTGAAAAAGCAAACTTGGCTCAGCTAGGGGCCAATGTAATGGCAGGCCTGATCTCTAGTCCGTGAGGGGAGATCCTCTGGAAATCAAAGTAGGGCAAGTGGGAGGCAGTCACTCAGGATTTTGTCTCTGGGTGTTGCATTTACAGTGTCCGGTCAGGGTAGGGGTTGTCTCAGAGGCCGAGGAAGAGCCTTCCTCTCGGGGGATTGTCCAAGCTCCCAAGTGTTTGTGTTCATTCTGTGGGAATGAAGAGTACTGTTTTCTGCCACAGGGGACACCCCAGGAGAGGGACTCTAGAGCACAGCAGTGGGTTCCCTCAACTGGAATACACACCATCTAGTTAGTCCTGGGTGCCTATGGGCATGGCAAGCCACATATGCGGGCTCTTGGTCCAGTCACTGAGAGGCGTTACTTGAATAAGGTACTCACGCTGAGGGTCACAATGTGTGTTTGTGCCCAAGGCGGCCCTCACGCTTGGGCGTGGCCTCATGGGCCATGCCGTTTTCTCCTACACTGGAGGTTTGACTCACTGCCAGCAGCAAGGTTTCTTGCCATGGGGAAGGAGGGGTTCTGACTTGTGCATCAGGTTCCCCCCTGTGCAGGGATTGGAGATAAGGTCTAGGTTCCGATGACTGAAAACCCAGGTTGGGAATGGATGGTGGCCTAAGGCAGTGGCGGGTCCAATGTGCTGGGTGTGCAGCCAGCTCTGTCGGTGTCTGTTGGAAGGTCTGGGCTCAGGCTATTTGCAACAGAGCATCACTGTTTAAGGTAGCCTATGCAATTGGGGTGTTGCCGAGGGCCAAGCAGTTTGATCCTCATTTGGGGTTTCTGGGCAGCGCCATAGACAAGGTTTTTCTCCTGGGAGGCAGGCACAGTGCTTCATTGTGGCCCCAGAATTCCCAGTAGGGAGGGTTTGTGGGCCAGGAGTGTGAGGACGGAAGTCTGAAAACACAAGCTAGTGTGAGGATTGGAGCCAAGGGCAGAGCAGGCCCACTCTGCAGAGGCTGAATCAAAATCTCCTGCATCTGAAGTCAGGCTGAGGATCAGACGTTGGCTGAGGCTGGAGTATGTGTCCATGATGGCACCTTCATGAAGTGGGGGCCTCATGAGGCCAAGGAAGTTTTCCCACGCTGAGTTTGGAGGTTGCCCCAAACCACAAGGTTTCCTTCTGCGGGACATTCGAGTCCTGTTGCATGGCTCCAGGACATATCATATGGAAGGACTGGAGAGCAGGGTTCGAAGGATGGATCCCTGTACTGCATGCCTCGCATTCCCATTGGCTATTAGCGACAAGATATGTTTGATCTGCTGCCTCTGGAACACGCGACCCAGCGGGCTGAGTTGAAATGGCCTCTCCTGAGGATGCGTCATAATGTGCGTTTGGGTCCATGGAGACCTTGGAATGTGCTGGTTGTTCAGTGGCCCTGCGGAACTCTCCTACCTGAAGTGTTTGATACATCCCAGTAAGAAGGCTGCCCATGTGGAGATGAGAGATGTTTGGTTTGGTGCCTCAGAAAAGCCCCATGTGCTGGTCTACGAAAACAGTCCTCTGAGAACGGAAACATGGAAACCAAAGCTAAGGTTCAGATTAGGGCCTGGGGGCCTGTCCATTTCAACCTTCTGTCTCTGGGGACACTGTCTGAGAGTCTAAGTGGAGATAGTTGCTCCGCTGGTGTCAGAGAACCCCTCTTAGTCCAGGGTGGCCTATACTATTGATGGCCTCAGGGACCTTGGAGCTTTTCCCTAACCTGTAGGGTTGTGGTCAATGGATTGGGCACACTTTCCTTGGAGAGGGCAGGCACAATCTTTCGCTGTTTGGTCCAGAGGCCCTAGCCTGGATGTTGTGTGGGTCCAGGCTGTGGGCACAGAAGTCTGAATACACAAACTCAGCTTATGAGTGGCGCCTAGGGTATGGCCGGCCGGATGTACAGCCCGAGAGGGAGCTCCTGGGCCTCTGAAACAAGGGCGAGTGGGAGGCGTTCCTTCAGGCTTTTGTCTCTGGATGTTGTGTCCGGGATAGCCGTGGATTGGAGCGGTGGCCTCAGGTACTGTGGACGAGTATCCCTCTCTGGGGATTTGTCCCAGCTCCCAAGACTTTGGGGTCATTTTGTGGGAAGGGTGGAGTCGTGTTGTCTGGCTCATGGGTCTCTCCAAGAAAGGGATTCCAGAGCAGAGCTCCAGGTACGGGCGGGGCGACTGGAAAATTCAAACCGTGGTGAGGATTGGGTGCATAGGGGCTTGGCAAGCCCCATATGAGGGCTCTTGGTCCAGGGCCTGACAGGCCTTTCTTTGACATGGGGCTCATGCTGAGGGTCACAGTGTGAATTTGTGCCCAAGCAGCACTCAAGTTTGGGCGTGGCTTCAGGGGCCATGAAGGTTTCTCCCACCCTGAAGGTGTGACTCCATGCCAAGAGCAAGCTTGACAGCCATGGGGAAGGAGGAGTTCTGTTTTGTGCTTGCTATACCCAGCTGTGTGGAGAATTGATATAATGTCTAGGTTCAGATATCTGAAAACCAAGGTTAGGATGAGGTGACGGCATAAGACCATGGCGTGTCCGAAGTGCTGGGTGTGCGGCCAGCTGTCTCCTTGTCTGTCTGGACGTCTGGCTTCAGGCTGTGTCAGGCAGAGCATGAGTGCCCAGAGCAGCCTATCCAGTTCGGGTACCATCGAGGACCGAGCAGGTTGATCCTCATTGGGTTTTCTGGAGAGCCCCACAGGGAAACGTTTTTCTTCCGTTGGGCAGACACTGGGCTGGGTTTTGGTTCCGGAGTTCCTAGTCCAGAGGGCTTGTTTGCCAGGAGTGGGAGGAAGGAAGTCTGAAAACACAAGCTAGCGTGAGGTTTGGGACCGAGGGCACGGCAGGCCCACTCTGCAGAGGCTGAATCGAGATCTCCTGCACTGAGGTCATGTCAACTATGAGACGTGCCTCAGGCTAGAGTTCTTGTCCAGCATGGCCTCTTTCTGAAGGGTGTGGGGGCTTCATGAGGCCAGAAAGCTTTGCCTACGATGGGATTTGTGAACTGCTCCAAAACTGAAGGTTACCTTCTGCACGACAGTCGAGTCCTATTGGATGGTTCCAAGAGGCCCCATATGGAAAGACTCGAGAGCAGGTGTCTAAGCATGGATGCCTGGGAACGCCACCTCATATTCCCACTCTTTAGTCAGGACAAGGCAGGCTCAATCTGCGGGCTCCTGGGTGAGCTACCCAGAGGGGAGAGTTGAAATGGACTCTCCTGAAGATGAGTCCTACTGTGGCTTGGTGGCCTGGGAGACCTTGGAATGTGGAGGTGGCTCAGGGACTCTGCAGGATTCTCCAACATGAGGTGTTTGACACGGCTCCAACAAGGAAACTTCCCATGTGGAGACGAGAGGAGTTCTGTTCCGTGCCTCAGGAAAGCCCCATACCCTGTTCTTCGAACCAAAGCCTCTGAGGAGTGACACCTGGAAACCAAAGCAAGAGTTGAGACTACGGCCTAAAGGCCTGTCCGGCTCAACCTTCTATCTCTGTTGACATCTGTGTGCATGCATTCATGGATGTAGCTGCTCAGCTTGTGTCCGAATGCCCCTGTGAGTCCAGTGAGGCTCCCAGTAGTGGGATGTCCTCGGAGGCCTTGAGGTTTCTCATATTCTGGAGGTGTGTGGCCAAAGGAATGGACACAGTTTCCCAGGAGAGAGCAGGCACGGTCCTGTGCTATGGCTCCAGAGGACCCAGCCTAGAGGATGTGTTTGCCAGGGCTGTGGGGACAAATGTCTGAAAAAGCAAACTTGGCTCAGCTAGGGGCCAATGTAATGGCAGGCCTGATCTCTAGTCCGTGAGGGGAGATCCTCTGGAAATCAAAGTAGGGCAAGTGGGAGGCAGTCACTCAGGATTTTGTCTCTGGGTGTTGCATTTACAGTGTCCGGTCAGGGTAGGGGTTGTCTCAGAGGCCGAGGAAGAGCCTTCCTCTCGGGGGATTGTCCAAGCTCCCAAGTGTTTGTGTTCATTCTGTGGGAATGAAGAGTACTGTTTTCTGCCACAGGGGACACCCCAGGAGAGGGACTCTAGAGCACAGCAGTGGGTTCCCTCAACTGGAATACACACCATCTAGTTAGTCCTGGGTGCCTATGGGCATGGCAAGCCACATATGCGGGCTCTTGGTCCAGTCACTGAGAGGCGTTACTTGAATAAGGTACTCACGCTGAGGGTCACAATGTGTGTTTGTGCCCAAGGCGTCCCTCACGCTTGGGCGTGGCCTCATGGGCCATGCCGTTTTCTCCTACACTGGAGATTTGACTCACTGCCAGCAGCAAGGTTTCTTGCCATGGGGAAGGAGGGGTTCTGACTTGTGCATCAGGTTCCCCCCTGTGCAGGGATTGGAGATAAGGTCTAGGTTCCGATGACTGAAAACCCAGGTTGGGAATGGATGGTGGCCTAAGGCAGTGGCGGGTCCAATGTGCTGGGTGTGCAGCCAGCTCTGTCGGTGTCTGTTGGAAGGTCTGGGCTCAGGCTATTTGCGACAGAGCATCACTGTTTAAGGTAGCCTATGCAATTGGGGTGTTGCCGAGGGCCAAGCAGTTTGATCCTCATTTGGGGTTTCTGGGCAGCGCCATAGACAAGGTTTTTCTCCTGGGAGGCAGGCACAGTGCTTCATTGTGGCCCCAGAATTCCCAGTAGGGAGGGTTTGTGGGCCAGGAGTGTGAGGACGGAAGTCTGAAAACACAAGCTAGTGTGAGGATTGGAGCCAAGGGCAGAGCAGGCCCACTCTGCAGAGGCTGAATCAAAATCTCCTGCATCTGAAGTCAGGCTGAGGATCAGACGTTGGCTGAGGCTGGAGTATGTGTCCATGATGGCACCTTCATGAAGTGGGGGCCTCATGAGGCCAAGGAAGTTTTCCCACGCTGAGTTTGGAGGTTGCCCCAAACCACAAGGTTTCCTTCTGCGGGACATTCGAGTCCTGTTGCATGGCTCCAGGACATATCATATGGAAGGACTGGAGAGCAGGGTTCGAAGGATGGATCCCTGTACTGCATGCCTCGCATTCCCATTGGCTATTAGCGACAAGATATGTTTGATCTGCTGCCTCTGGAACACGCGACCCAGCGGGCTGAGTTGAAATGGCCTCTCCTGAGGATGCGTCATAATGTGCGTTTGGGTCCATGGAGACCTTGGAATGTGCTGGTTGTTCAGTGGCCCTGCGGAACTCTCCTACCTGAAGTGTTTGATACATCCCAGTAAGAAGGCTGCCCATGTGGAGATGAGAGATGTTTGGTTTGGTGCCTCAGAAAAGCCCCATGTGCTGGTCTACGAAAACAGTCCTCTGAGAACGGAAACATGGAAACCAAAGCTAAGGTTCAGATTAGGGCCTGGGGGCCTGTCCATTTCAACCTTCTGTCTCTGGGGACACTGTCTGAGAGTCTAAGTGGAGATAGTTGCTCCGCTGGTGTCAGAGAACCCCTCTTAGTCCAGGGTGGCCTATACTATTGATGGCCTCAGGGACCTTGGAGCTTTTCCCTAACCTGTAGGGTTGTGGTCAATGGATTGGGCACACTTTCCTTGGAGAGGGCAGGCACAATCTTTCGCTGTTTGGTCCAGAGGCCCTAGCCTGGATGTTGTGTGGGTCCAGGCTGTGGGCACAGAAGTCTGAATACACAAACTCAGCTTATGAGTGGCGCCTAGGGTATGGCCGGCCGGATGTACAGCCCGAGAGGGAGCTCCTGGGCCTCTGAAACAAGGGCGAGTGGGAGGCGTTCCTTCAGGCTTTTGTCTCTGGATGTTGTGTCCGGGATAGCCGTGGATTGGAGCGGTGGCCTCAGGTACTGTGGACGAGTATCCCTCTCTGGGGATTTGTCCCAGCTCCCAAGACTTTGGGGTCATTTTGTGGGAAGGGTGGAGTCGTGTTGTCTGGCTCATGGGTCTCTCCAAGAAAGGGATTCCAGAGCAGAGCTCCAGGTACGGGCGGGGCGACTGGAAAATTCAAACCGTGGTGAGGATTGGGTGCATAGGGGCTTGGCAAGCCCCATATGAGGGCTCTTGGTCCAGGGCCTGACAGGCCTTTCTTTGACATGGGGCTCATGCTGAGGGTCACAGTGTGAATTTGTGCCCAAGCAGCACTCAAGTTTGGGCGTGGCTTCAGGGGCCATGAAGGTTTCTCCCACCCTGAAGGTGTGACTCCATGCCAAGAGCAAGCTTGACAGCCATGGGGAAGGAGGAGTTCTGTTTTGTGCTTGCTATACCCAGCTGTGTGGAGAATTGATATAATGTCTAGGTTCAGATATCTGAAAACCAAGGTTAGGATGAGGTGACGGCATAAGACCATGGCGTGTCCGAAGTGCTGGGTGTGCGGCCAGCTGTCTCCTTGTCTGTCTGGACGTCTGGCTTCAGGCTGTGTCAGGCAGAGCATGAGTGCCCAGAGCAGCCTATCCAGTTCGGGTACCATCGAGGACCGAGCAGGTTGATCCTCATTGGGTTTTCTGGAGAGCCCCACAGGGAAACGTTTTTCTTCCGTTGGGCAGACACTGGGCTGGGTTTTGGTTCCGGAGTTCCTAGTCCAGAGGGCTTGTTTGCCAGGAGTGGGAGGAAGGAAGTCTGAAAACACAAGCTAGCGTGAGGTTTGGGACCGAGGGCACGGCAGGCCCACTCTGCAGAGGCTGAATCGAGATCTCCTGCACTGAGGTCATGTCAACTATGAGACGTGCCTCAGGCTAGAGTTCTTGTCCAGCATGGCCTCTTTCTGAAGGGTGTGGGGGCTTCATGAGGCCAGAAAGCTTTGCCTACGATGGGATTTGTGAACTGCTCCAAAACTGAAGGTTACCTTCTGCACGACAGTCGAGTCCTATTGGATGGTTCCAAGAGGCCCCATATGGAAAGACTCGAGAGCAGGTGTCTAAGCATGGATGCCTGGGAACGCCACCTCATATTCCCACTCTTTAGTCAGGACAAGGCAGGCTCAATCTGCGGGCTCCTGGGTGAGCTACCCAGAGGGGAGAGTTGAAATGGACTCTCCTGAAGATGAGTCCTACTGTGGCTTGGTGGCCTGGGAGACCTTGGAATGTGGAGCTGGCTCAGGGACTCTGCAGGATTCTCCAACATGAGGTGTTTGACACGGCTCCAACAAGGAAACTTCCCATGTGGAGACGAGAGGAGTTCTGTTCCATGCCTCAGGAAAGCCCCATACCCTGTTCTTCGAACCAAAGCCTCTGAGGAGTGACACCTGGAAACCAAAGCAAGAGTTGAGACTACGGCCTAAAGGCCTGTCCGGCTAAACCTTCTATCTCTGTTGACATCTGTGTGCATGCATTCATGGATGTAGCTGCTCAGCTTGTGTCCGAATGCCCCTGTGAGTCCAGTGAGGCTCCCAGTAGTGGGATGTCCTCGGAGGCCTTGAGGTTTCTCATATTCTGGAGGTGTGTGGCCAAAGGAATGGACACAGTTTCCCAGGAGAGAGCAGGCACGGTCCTGTGCTATGGCTCCAGAGGACCCAGCCTAGAGGCTGTGTTTGCCAGGGCTGTGGGGACAGATGTCTGAAAAAGCAAACTTGGCTCAGCTAGGGGCCAATGTAATGGCAGGCCTGATCTCTAGTCCGTGAGGGGAGATCCTCTGGAAATCAAAGTAGGGCAAGTGGGAGGCAGTCACTCAGGATTTTGTCTCTGGGTGTTGCATTTACAGTGTCCGGTCAGGGTAGGGGTTGTCTCAGAGGCCGAGGAAGAGCCTTCCTCTCGGGGGATTGTCCAAGCTCCCAAGTGTTTGTGTTCATTCTGTGGGAATGAAGAGTACTGTTTTCTGCCACAGGGGACACCCCAGGAGAGGGACTCTAGAGCACAGCAGTGGGTTCCCTCAACTGGAATACACACCATCTAGTTAGTCCTGGGTGCCTATGGGCATGGCAAGCCACATATGCGGGCTCTTGGTCCAGTCACTGAGAGGCGTTACTTGAATAAGGTACTCACGCTGAGGGTCACAATGTGTGTTTGTGCCCAAGGCGGCCCTCACGCTTGGGCGTGGCCTCATGGGCCATGCCGTTTTCTCCTACACTGGAGGTTTGACTCACTGCCAGCAGCAAGGTTTCTTGCCATGGGGAAGGAGGGGTTCTGACTTGTGCATCAGGTTCCCCCCTGTGCAGGGATTGGAGATAAGGTCTAGGTTCCGATGACTGAAAACCCAGGTTGGGAATGGATGGTGGCCTAAGGCAGTGGCGGGTCCAATGTGCTGGGTGTGCAGCCAGCTCTGTCGGTGTCTGTTGGAAGGTCTGGGCTCAGGCTATTTGCGACAGAGCATCACTGTTTAAGGTAGCCTATGCAATTGGGGTGTTGCCGAGGGCCAAGCAGTTTGATCCTCATTTGGGGTTTCTGGGCAGCGCCATAGACAAGGTTTTTCTCCTGGGAGGCAGGCACAGTGCTTCATTGTGGCCCCAGAATTCCCAGTAGGGAGGGTTTGTGGGCCAGGAGTGTGAGGACGGAAGTCTGAAAACACAAGCTAGTGTGAGGATTGGAGCCAAGGGCAGAGCAGGCCCACTCTGCAGAGGCTGAATCAAAATCTCCTGCATCTGAAGTCAGGCTGAGGATCAGACGTTGGCTGAGGCTGGAGTATGTGTCCATGATGGCACCTTCATGAAGTGGGGGCCTCATGAGGCCAAGGAAGTTTTCCCACGCTGAGTTTGGAGGTTGCCCCAAACCACAAGGTTTCCTTCTGCGGGACATTCGAGTCCTGTTGCATGGCTCCAGGACATATCATATGGAAGGACTGGAGAGCAGGGTTCGAAGGATGGATCCCTGTACTGCATGCCTCGCATTCCCATTGGCTATTAGCGACAAGATATGTTTGATCTGCTGCCTCTGGAACACGCGACCCAGCGGGCTGAGTTGAAATGGCCTCTCCTGAGGATGCGTCATAATGTGCGTTTGGGTCCATGGAGACCTTGGAATGTGCTGGTTGTTCAGTGGCCCTGCGGAACTCTCCTACCTGAAGTGTTTGATACATCCCAGTAAGAAGGCTGCCCATGTGGAGATGAGAGATGTTTGGTTTGGTGCCTCAGAAAAGCCCCATGTGCTGGTCTACGAAAACAGTCCTCTGAGAACGGAAACATGGAAACCAAAGCTAAGGTTCAGATTAGGGCCTGGGGGCCTGTCCATTTCAACCTTCTGTCTCTGGGGACACTGTCTGAGAGTCTAAGTGGAGATAGTTGCTCCGCTGGTGTCAGAGAACCCCTCTTAGTCCAGGGTGGCCTATACTATTGATGGCCTCAGGGACCTTGGAGCTTTTCCCTAACCTGTAGGGTTGTGGTCAATGGATTGGGCACACTTTCCTTGGAGAGGGCAGGCACAATCTTTCGCTGTTTGGTCCAGAGGCCCTAGCCTGGATGTTGTGTGGGTCCAGGCTGTGGGCACAGAAGTCTGAATACACAAACTCAGCTTATGAGTGGCGCCTAGGGTATGGCCGGCCGGATGTACAGCCCGAGAGGGAGCTCCTGGGCCTCTGAAACAAGGGCGAGTGGGAGGCGTTCCTTCAGGCTTTTGTCTCTGGATGTTGTGTCCGGGATAGCCGTGGATTGGAGCGGTGGCCTCAGGTACTGTGGACGAGTATCCCTCTCTGGGGATTTGTCCCAGCTCCCAAGACTTTGGGGTCATTTTGTGGGAAGGGTGGAGTCGTGTTGTCTGGCTCATGGGTCTCTCCAAGAAAGGGATTCCAGAGCAGAGCTCCAGGTACGGGCGGGGCGACTGGAAAATTCAAACCGTGGTGAGGATTGGGTGCATAGGGGCTTGGCAAGCCCCATATGAGGGCTCTTGGTCCAGGGCCTGACAGGCCTTTCTTTGACATGGGGCTCATGCTGAGGGTCACAGTGTGAATTTGTGCCCAAGCAGCACTCAAGTTTGGGCGTGGCTTCAGGGGCCATGAAGGTTTCTCCCACCCTGAAGGTGTGACTCCATGCCAAGAGCAAGCTTGACAGCCATGGGGAAGGAGGAGTTCTGTTTTGTGCTTGCTATACCCAGCTGTGTGGAGAATTGATATAATGTCTAGGTTCAGATATCTGAAAACCAAGGTTAGGATGAGGTGACGGCATAAGACCATGGCGTGTCCGAAGTGCTGGGTGTGCGGCCAGCTGTCTCCTTGTCTGTCTGGACGTCTGGCTTCAGGCTGTGTCAGGCAGAGCATGAGTGCCCAGAGCAGCCTATCCAGTTCGGGTACCATCGAGGACCGAGCAGGTTGATCCTCATTGGGTTTTCTGGAGAGCCCCACAGGGAAACGTTTTTCTTCCGTTGGGCAGACACTGGGCTGGGTTTTGGTTCCGGAGTTCCTAGTCCAGAGGGCTTGTTTGCCAGGAGTGGGAGGAAGGAAGTCTGAAAACACAAGCTAGCGTGAGGTTTGGGACCGAGGGCACGGCAGGCCCATTCTGCAGAGGCTGAATCGAGATCTCCTGCACTGAGGTCATGTCAACTATGAGACGTGCCTCAGGCTAGAGTTCTTGTCCAGCATGGCCTCTTTCTGAAGGGTGGGGGGGCTTCATGAGGCCAGAAAGCTTTGCCTACGATGGGATTTGTGAACTGCTCCAAAACTGAAGGTTACCTTCTGCACGACAGTCGAGTCCTATTGGATGGTTCCAAGAGGCCCCATATGGAAAGACTCGAGAGCAGGTGTCTAAGCATGGATGCCTGGGAACGCCACCTCATATTCCCACTCTTTAGTCAGGACAAGGCAGGCTCAATCTGCGGGCTCCTGGGTGAGCTACCCAGAGGGGAGAGTTGAAATGGACTCTCCTGAAGATGAGTCCTACTGTGGCTTGGTGGCCTGGGAGACCTTGGAATGTGGAGGTGGCTCAGGAACTCTGCAGGATTCTCCAACATGAGGTGTTTGACACGGCTCCAACAAGGAAACTTCCCATGTGGAGACGAGAGGAGTTCTGTTCCATGCCTCAGGAAAGCCCCATACCCTGTTCTTCGAACCAAAGCCTCTGAGGAGTGACACCTGGAAACCAAAGCAAGAGTTGAGACTACGGCCTAAAGGCCTGTCCGGCTCAACCTTCTATCTCTGTTGACATCTGTGTGCATGCATTCATGGATGTAGCTGCTCAGCTTGTGTCCGAATGCCCCTGTGAGTCCAGTGAGGCTCCCAGTAGTGGGATGTCCTCGGAGGCCTTGAGGTTTCTCATATTCTGGAGGTGTGTGGCCAAAGGAATGGACACAGTTTCCCAGGAGAGAGCAGGCACGGTCCTGTGCTATGGCTCCAGAGGACCCAGCCTAGAGGATGTGTTTGCCAGGGCTGTGGGGACAGATGTCTGAAAAAGCAAACTTGGCTCAGCTAGGGGCCAATGTAATGGCAGGCCTGATCTCTAGTCCGTGAGGGGAGATCCTCTGGAAATCAAAGTAGGGCAAGTGGGAGGCAGTCACTCAGGATTTTGTCTCTGGGTGTTGCATTTACAGTGTCCGGTCAGGGTAGGGGTTGTCTCAGAGGCCGAGGAAGAGCCTTCCTCTCGGGGGATTGTCCAAGCTCCCAAGTGTTTGTGTTCATTCTGTGGGAATGAAGAGTACTGTTTTCTGCCACAGGGGACACCCCAGGAGAGGGACTCTAGAGCACAGCAGTGGGTTCCCTCAACTGGAATACACACCATCTAGTTAGTCCTGGGTGCCTATGGGCATGGCAAGCCACATATGCGGGCTCTTGGTCCAGTCACTGAGAGGCGTTACTTGAATAAGGTACTCACGCTGAGGGTCACAATGTGTGTTTGTGCCCAAGGCGGCCCTCACGCTTGGGCGTGGCCTCATGGGCCATGCCGTTTTCTCCTACACTGGAGGTTTGACTCACTGCCAGCAGCAAGGTTTCTTGCCATGGGGAAGGAGGGGTTCTGACTTGTGCATCAGGTTCCCCCCTGTGCAGGGATTGGAGATAAGGTCTAGGTTCCGATGACTGAAAACCCAGGTTGGGAATGGATGGTGGCCTAAGGCAGTGGCGGGTCCAATGTGCTGGGTGTGCAGCCAGCTCTGTCGGTGTCTGTTGGAAGGTCTGGGCTCAGGCTATTTGCGACAGAGCATCACTGTTTAAGGTAGCCTATGCAATTGGGGTGTTGCCGAGGGCCAAGCAGTTTGATCCTCATTTGGGGTTTCTGGGCAGCGCCATAGACAAGGTTTTTCTCCTGGGAGGCAGGCACAGTGCTTCATTGTGGCCCCAGAATTCCCAGTAGGGAGGGTTTGTGGGCCAGGAGTGTGAGGACGGAAGTCTGAAAACACAAGCTAGTGTGAGGATTGGAGCCAAGGGCAGAGCAGGCCCACTCTGCAGAGGCTGAATCAAAATCTCCTGCATCTGAAGTCAGGCTGAGGATCAGACGTTGGCTGAGGCTGGAGTATGTGTCCATGATGGCACCTTCATGAAGTGGGGGCCTCATGAGGCCAAGGAAGTTTTCCCACGCTGAGTTTGGAGGTTGCCCCAAACCACAAGGTTTCCTTCTGCGGGACATTCGAGTCCTGTTGCATGGCTCCAGGACATATCATATGGAAGGACTGGAGAGCAGGGTTCGAAGGATGGATCCCTGTACTGCATGCCTCGCATTCCCATTGGCTATTAGCGACAAGATATGTTTGATCTGCTGCCTCTGGAACACGCGACCCAGCGGGCTGAGTTGAAATGGCCTCTCCTGAGGATGCGTCATAATGTGCGTTTGGGTCCATGGAGACCTTGGAATGTGCTGGTTGTTCAGTGGCCCTGCGGAACTCTCCTACCTGAAGTGTTTGATACATCCCAGTAAGAAGGCTGCCCATGTGGAGATGAGAGATGTTTGGTTTGGTGCCTCAGAAAAGCCCCATGTGCTGGTCTACGAAAACAGTCCTCTGAGAACGGAAACATGGAAACCAAAGCTAAGGTTCAGATTAGGGCCTGGGGGCCTGTCCATTTCAACCTTCTGTCTCTGGGGACACTGTCTGAGAGTCTAAGTGGAGATAGTTGCTCCGCTGGTGTCAGAGAACCCCTCTTAGTCCAGGGTGGCCTATACTATTGATGGCCTCAGGGACCTTGGAGCTTTTCCCTAACCTGTAGGGTTGTGGTCAATGGATTGGGCACACTTTCCTTGGAGAGGGCAGGCACAATCTTTCGCTGTTTGGTCCAGAGGCCCTAGCCTGGATGTTGTGTGGGTCCAGGCTGTGGGCACAGAAGTCTGAATACACAAACTCAGCTTATGAGTGGCGCCTAGGGTATGGCCGGCCGGATGTACAGCCCGAGAGGGAGCTCCTGGGCCTCTGAAACAAGGGCGAGTGGGAGGCGTTCCTTCAGGCTTTTGTCTCTGGATGTTGTGTCCGGGATAGCCGTGGATTGGAGCGGTGGCCTCAGGTACTGTGGACGAGTATCCCTCTCTGGGGATTTGTCCCAGCTCCCAAGACTTTGGGGTCATTTTGTGGGAAGGGTGGAGTCGTGTTGTCTGGCTCATGGGTCTCTCCAAGAAAGGGATTCCAGAGCAGAGCTCCAGGTACGGGCGGGGCGACTGGAAAATTCAAACCGTGGTGAGGATTGGGTGCATAGGGGCTTGGCAAGCCCCATATGAGGGCTCTTGGTCCAGGGCCTGACAGGCCTTTCTTTGACATGGGGCTCATGCTGAGGGTCACAGTGTGAATTTGTGCCCAAGCAGCACTCAAGTTTGGGCGTGGCTTCAGGGGCCATGAAGGTTTCTCCCACCCTGAAGGTGTGACTCCATGCCAAGAGCAAGCTTGACAGCCATGGGGAAGGAGGAGTTCTGTTTTGTGCTTGCTATACCCAGCTGTGTGGAGAATTGATATAATGTCTAGGTTCAGATATCTGAAAACCAAGGTTAGGATGAGGTGACGGCATAAGACCATGGCGTGTCCGAAGTGCTGGGTGTGCGGCCAGCTGTCTCCTTGTCTGTCTGGACGTCTGGCTTCAGGCTGTGTCAGGCAGAGCATGAGTGCCCAGAGCAGCCTATCCAGTTCGGGTACCATCGAGGACCGAGCAGGTTGATCCTCATTGGGTTTTCTGGAGAGCCCCACAGGGAAACGTTTTTCTTCCGTTGGGCAGACACTGGGCTGGGTTTTGGTTCCGGAGTTCCTAGTCCAGAGGGCTTGTTTGCCAGGAGTGGGAGGAAGGAAGTCTGAAAACACAAGCTAGCGTGAGGTTTGGGACCGAGGGCACGGCAGGCCCACTCTGCAGAGGCTGAATCGAGATCTCCTGCACTGAGGTCATGTCAACTATGAGACGTGCCTCAGGCTAGAGTTCTTGTCCAGCATGGCCTCTTTCTGAAGGGTGTGGGGGCTTCATGAGGCCAGAAAGCTTTGCCTACGATGGGATTTGTGAACTGCTCCAAAACTGAAGGTTACCTTCTGCACGACAGTCGAGTCCTATTGGATGGTTCCAAGAGGCCCCATATGGAAAGACTCGAGAGCAGGTGTCTAAGCATGGATGCCTGGGAACGCCACCTCATATTCCCACTCTTTAGTCAGGACAAGGCAGGCTCAATCTGCGGGCTCCTGGGTGAGCTACCCAGAGGGGAGAGTTGAAATGGACTCTCCTGAAGATGAGTCCTACTGTGGCTTGGTGGCCTGGGAGACCTTGGAATGTGGAGCTGGCTCAGGGACTCTGCAGGATTCTCCAACATGAGGTGTTTGACACGGCTCCAACAAGGAAACTTCCCATGTGGAGACGAGAGGAGTTCTGTTCCATGCCTCAGGAAAGCCCCATACCCTGTTCTTCGAACCAAAGCCTCTGAGGAGTGACACCTGGAAACCAAAGCAAGAGTTGAGACTACGGCCTAAAGGCCTGTCCGGCTAAACCTTCTATCTCTGTTGACATCTGTGTGCATGCATTCATGGATGTAGCTGCTCAGCTTGTGTCCGAATGCCCCTGTGAGTCCAGTGAGGCTCCCAGTAGTGGGATGTCCTCGGAGGCCTTGAGGTTTCTCATATTCTGGAGGTGTGTGGCCAAAGGAATGGACACAGTTTCCCAGGAGAGAGCAGGCACGGTCCTGTGCTATGGCTCCAGAGGACCCAGCCTAGAGGCTGTGTTTGCCAGGGCTGTGGGGACAGATGTCTGAAAAAGCAAACTTGGCTCAGCTAGGGGCCAATGTAATGGCAGGCCTGATCTCTAGTCCGTGAGGGGAGATCCTCTGGAAATCAAAGTAGGGCAAGTGGGAGGCAGTCACTCAGGATTTTGTCTCTGGGTGTTGCATTTACAGTGTCCGGTCAGGGTAGGGGTTGTCTCAGAGGCCGAGGAAGAGCCTTCCTCTCGGGGGATTGTCCAAGCTCCCAAGTGTTTGTGTTCATTCTGTGGGAATGAAGAGTACTGTTTTCTGCCACAGGGGACACCCCAGGAGAGGGACTCTAGAGCACAGCAGTGGGTTCCCTCAACTGGAATACACACCATCTAGTTAGTCCTGGGTGCCTATGGGCATGGCAAGCCACATATGCGGGCTCTTGGTCCAGTCACTGAGAGGCGTTACTTGAATAAGGTACTCACGCTGAGGGTCACAATGTGTGTTTGTGCCCAAGGCGGCCCTCACGCTTGGGCGTGGCCTCATGGGCCATGCCGTTTTCTCCTACACTGGAGGTTTGACTCACTGCCAGCAGCAAGGTTTCTTGCCATGGGGAAGGAGGGGTTCTGACTTGTGCATCAGGTTCCCCCCTGTGCAGGGATTGGAGATAAGGTCTAGGTTCCGATGACTGAAAACCCAGGTTGGGAATGGATGGTGGCCTAAGGCAGTGGCGGGTCCAATGTGCTGGGTGTGCAGCCAGCTCTGTCGGTGTCTGTTGGAAGGTCTGGGCTCAGGCTATTTGCGACAGAGCATCACTGTTTAAGGTAGCCTATGCAATTGGGGTGTTGCCGAGGGCCAAGCAGTTTGATCCTCATTTGGGGTTTCTGGGCAGCGCCATAGACAAGGTTTTTCTCCTGGGAGGCAGGCACAGTGCTTCATTGTGGCCCCAGAATTCCCAGTAGGGAGGGTTTGTGGGCCAGGAGTGTGAGGACGGAAGTCTGAAAACACAAGCTAGTGTGAGGATTGGAGCCAAGGGCAGAGCAGGCCCACTCTGCAGAGGCTGAATCAAAATCTCCTGCATCTGAAGTCAGGCTGAGGATCAGACGTTGGCTGAGGCTGGAGTATGTGTCCATGATGGCACCTTCATGAAGTGGGGGCCTCATGAGGCCAAGGAAGTTTTCCCACGCTGAGTTTGGAGGTTGCCCCAAACCACAAGGTTTCCTTCTGCGGGACATTCGAGTCCTGTTGCATGGCTCCAGGACATATCATATGGAAGGACTGGAGAGCAGGGTTCGAAGGATGGATCCCTGTACTGCATGCCTCGCATTCCCATTGGCTATTAGCGACAAGATATGTTTGATCTGCTGCCTCTGGAACACGCGACCCAGCGGGCTGAGTTGAAATGGCCTCTCCTGAGGATGCGTCATAATGTGCGTTTGGGTCCATGGAGACCTTGGAATGTGCTGGTTGTTCAGTGGCCCTGCGGAACTCTCCTACCTGAAGTGTTTGATACATCCCAGTAAGAAGGCTGCCCATGTGGAGATGAGAGATGTTTGGTTTGGTGCCTCAGAAAAGCCCCATGTGCTGGTCTACGAAAACAGTCCTCTGAGAACGGAAACATGGAAACCAAAGCTAAGGTTCAGATTAGGGCCTGGGGGCCTGTCCATTTCAACCTTCTGTCTCTGGGGACACTGTCTGAGAGTCTAAGTGGAGATAGTTGCTCCGCTGGTGTCAGAGAACCCCTCTTAGTCCAGGGTGGCCTATACTATTGATGGCCTCAGGGACCTTGGAGCTTTTCCCTAACCTGTAGGGTTGTGGTCAATGGATTGGGCACACTTTCCTTGGAGAGGGCAGGCACAATCTTTCGCTGTTTGGTCCAGAGGCCCTAGCCTGGATGTTGTGTGGGTCCAGGCTGTGGGCACAGAAGTCTGAATACACAAACTCAGCTTATGAGTGGCGCCTAGGGTATGGCCGGCCGGATGTACAGCCCGAGAGGGAGCTCCTGGGCCTCTGAAACAAGGGCGAGTGGGAGGCGTTCCTTCAGGCTTTTGTCTCTGGATGTTGTGTCCGGGATAGCCGTGGATTGGAGCGGTGGCCTCAGGTACTGTGGACGAGTATCCCTCTCTGGGGATTTGTCCCAGCTCCCAAGACTTTGGGGTCATTTTGTGGGAAGGGTGGAGTCGTGTTGTCTGGCTCATGGGTCTCTCCAAGAAAGGGATTCCAGAGCAGAGCTCCAGGTACGGGCGGGGCGACTGGAAAATTCAAACCGTGGTGAGGATTGGGTGCATAGGGGCTTGGCAAGCCCCATATGAGGGCTCTTGGTCCAGGGCCTGACAGGCCTTTCTTTGACATGGGGCTCATGCTGAGGGTCACAGTGTGAATTTGTGCCCAAGCAGCACTCAAGTTTGGGCGTGGCTTCAGGGGCCATGAAGGTTTCTCCCACCCTGAAGGTGTGACTCCATGCCAAGAGCAAGCTTGACAGCCATGGGGAAGGAGGAGTTCTGTTTTGTGCTTGCTATACCCAGCTGTGTGGAGAATTGATATAATGTCTAGGTTCAGATATCTGAAAACCAAGGTTAGGATGAGGTGACGGCATAAGACCATGGCGTGTCCGAAGTGCTGGGTGTGCGGCCAGCTGTCTCCTTGTCTGTCTGGACGTCTGGCTTCAGGCTGTGTCAGGCAGAGCATGAGTGCCCAGAGCAGCCTATCCAGTTCGGGTACCATCGAGGACCGAGCAGGTTGATCCTCATTGGGTTTTCTGGAGAGCCCCACAGGGAAACGTTTTTCTTCCGTTGGGCAGACACTGGGCTGGGTTTTGGTTCCGGAGTTCCTAGTCCAGAGGGCTTGTTTGCCAGGAGTGGGAGGAAGGAAGTCTGAAAACACAAGCTAGCGTGAGGTTTGGGACCGAGGGCACGGCAGGCCCATTCTGCAGAGGCTGAATCGAGATCTCCTGCACTGAGGTCATGTCAACTATGAGACGTGCCTCAGGCTAGAGTTCTTGTCCAGCATGGCCTCTTTCTGAAGGGTGGGGGGGCTTCATGAGGCCAGAAAGCTTTGCCTACGATGGGATTTGTGAACTGCTCCAAAACTGAAGGTTACCTTCTGCACGACAGTCGAGTCCTATTGGATGGTTCCAAGAGGCCCCATATGGAAAGACTCGAGAGCAGGTGTCTAAGCATGGATGCCTGGGAACGCCACCTCATATTCCCACTCTTTAGTCAGGACAAGGCAGGCTCAATCTGCGGGCTCCTGGGTGAGCTACCCAGAGGGGAGAGTTGAAATGGACTCTCCTGAAGATGAGTCCTACTGTGGCTTGGTGGCCTGGGAGACCTTGGAATGTGGAGGTGGCTCAGGAACTCTGCAGGATTCTCCAACATGAGGTGTTTGACACGGCTCCAACAAGGAAACTTCCCATGTGGAGACGAGAGGAGTTCTGTTCCGTGCCTCAGGAAAGCCCCATACCCTGTTCTTCGAACCAAAGCCTCTGAGGAGTGACACCTGGAAACCAAAGCAAGAGTTGAGACTACGGCCTAAAGGCCTGTCCGGCTCAACCTTCTATCTCTGTTGACATCTGTGTGCATGCATTCATGGATGTAGCTGCTCAGCTTGTGTCCGAATGCCCCTGTGAGTCCAGTGAGGCTCCCAGTAGTGGGATGTCCTCGGAGGCCTTGAGGTTTCTCATATTCTGGAGGTGTGTGGCCAAAGGAATGGACACAGTTTCCCAGGAGAGAGCAGGCACGGTCCTGTGCTATGGCTCCAGAGGACCCAGCCTAGAGGCTGTGTTTGCCAGGGCTGTGGGGACAGATGTCTGAAAAAGCAAACTTGGCTCAGCTAGGGGCCAATGTAATGGCAGGCCTGATCTCTAGTCCGTGAGGGGAGATCCTCTGGAAATCAAAGTAGGGCAAGTGGGAGGCAGTCACTCAGGATTTTGTCTCTGGGTGTTGCATTTACAGTGTCCGGTCAGGGTAGGGGTTGTCTCAGAGGCCGAGGAAGAGCCTTCCTCTCGGGGGATTGTCCAAGCTCCCAAGTGTTTGTGTTCATTCTGTGGGAATGAAGAGTACTGTTTTCTGCCACAGGGGACACCCCAGGAGAGGGACTCTAGAGCACAGCAGTGGGTTCCCTCAACTGGAATACACACCATCTAGTTAGTCCTGGGTGCCTATGGGCATGGCAAGCCACATATGCGGGCTCTTGGTCCAGTCACTGAGAGGCGTTACTTGAATAAGGTACTCACGCTGAGGGTCACAATGTGTGTTTGTGCCCAAGGCGGCCCTCACGCTTGGGCGTGGCCTCATGGGCCATGCCGTTTTCTCCTACACTGGAGGTTTGACTCACTGCCAGCAGCAAGGTTTCTTGCCATGGGGAAGGAGGGGTTCTGACTTGTGCATCAGGTTCCCCCCTGTGCAGGGATTGGAGATAAGGTCTAGGTTCCGATGACTGAAAACCCAGGTTGGGAATGGATGGTGGCCTAAGGCAGTGGCGGGTCCAATGTGCTGGGTGTGCAGCCAGCTCTGTCGGTGTCTGTTGGAAGGTCTGGGCTCAGGCTATTTGCGACAGAGCATCACTGTTTAAGGTAGCCTATGCAATTGGGGTGTTGCCGAGGGCCAAGCAGTTTGATCCTCATTTGGGGTTTCTGGGCAGCGCCATAGACAAGGTTTTTCTCCTGGGAGGCAGGCACAGTGCTTCATTGTGGCCCCAGAATTCCCAGTAGGGAGGGTTTGTGGGCCAGGAGTGTGAGGACGGAAGTCTGAAAACACAAGCTAGTGTGAGGATTGGAGCCAAGGGCAGAGCAGGCCCACTCTGCAGAGGCTGAATCAAAATCTCCTGCATCTGAAGTCAGGCTGAGGATCAGACGTTGGCTGAGGCTGGAGTATGTGTCCATGATGGCACCTTCATGAAGTGGGGGCCTCATGAGGCCAAGGAAGTTTTCCCACGCTGAGTTTGGAGGTTGCCCCAAACCACAAGGTTTCCTTCTGCGGGACATTCGAGTCCTGTTGCATGGCTCCAGGACATATCATATGGAAGGACTGGAGAGCAGGGTTCGAAGGATGGATCCCTGTACTGCATGCCTCGCATTCCCATTGGCTATTAGCAACAAGATATGTTTGATCTGCTGCCTCTGGAACACGCGACCCAGCGGGCTGAGTTGAAATGGCCTCTCCTGAGGATGCGTCATAATGTGCGTTTGGGTCCATGGAGACCTTGGAATGTGCTGGTTGTTCAGTGGCCCTGCGGAACTCTCCTACCTGAAGTGTTTGATACATCCCAGTAAGAAGGCTGCCCATGTGGAGATGAGAGATGTTTGGTTTGGTGCCTCAGAAAAGCCCCATGTGCTGGTCTACGAAAACAGTCCTCTGAGAACGGAAACATGGAAACCAAAGCTAAGGTTCAGATTAGGGCCTGGGGGCCTGTCCATTTCAACCTTCTGTCTCTGGGGACACTGTCTGAGAGTCTAAGTGGAGATAGTTGCTCCGCTGGTGTCAGAGAACCCCTCTTAGTCCAGGGTGGCCTATACTATTGATGGCCTCAGGGACCTTGGAGCTTTTCCCTAACCTGTAGGGTTGTGGTCAATGGATTGGGCACACTTTCCTTGGAGAGGGCAGGCACAATCTTTCGCTGTTTGGTCCAGAGGCCCTAGCCTGGATGTTGTGTGGGTCCAGGCTGTGGGCACAGAAGTCTGAATACACAAACTCAGCTTATGAGTGGCGCCTAGGGTATGGCCGGCCGGATGTACAGCCCGAGAGGGAGCTCCTGGGCCTCTGAAACAAGGGCGAGTGGGAGGCGTTCCTTCAGGCTTTTGTCTCTGGATGTTGTGTCCGGGATAGCCGTGGATTGGAGCGGTGGCCTCAGGTACTGTGGACGAGTATCCCTCTCTGGGGATTTGTCCCAGCTCCCAAGACTTTGGGGTCATTTTGTGGGAAGGGTGGAGTCGTGTTGTCTGGCTCATGGGTCTCTCCAAGAAAGGGATTCCAGAGCAGAGCTCCAGGTACGGGCGGGGCGACTGGAAAATTCAAACCGTGGTGAGGATTGGGTGCATAGGGGCTTGGCAAGCCCCATATGAGGGCTCTTGGTCCAGGGCCTGACAGGCCTTTCTTTGACATGGGGCTCATGCTGAGGGTCACAGTGTGAATTTGTGCCCAAGCAGCACTCAAGTTTGGGCGTGGCTTCAGGGGCCATGAAGGTTTCTCCCACCCTGAAGGTGTGACTCCATACCAAGAGCAAGCTTGACAGCCATGGGGAAGGAGGAGTTCTGTTTTGTGCTTGCTATACCCAGCTGTGTGGAGAATTGATATAATGTCTAGGTTCAGATATCTGAAAACCAAGGTTAGGATGAGGTGACGGCATAAGACCATGGCGTGTCCGAAGTGCTGGGTGTGCGGCCAGCTGTCTCCTTGTCTGTCTGGACGTCTGGCTTCAGGCTGTGTCAGGCAGAGCATGAGTGCCCAGAGCAGCCTATCCAGTTCGGGTACCATCGAGGACCGAGCACGTTGATCCTCATTGGGTTTTCTGGAGAGCCCCACAGGGAAACGTTTTTCTTCCGTTGGGCAGACACTGGGCTGGGTTTTGGTTCCGGAGTTCCTAGTCCAGAGGGCTTGTTTGCCAGGAGTGGGAGGAAGGAAGTCTGAAAACACAAGCTAGCGTGAGGTTTGGGACCGAGGGCACGGCAGGCCCACTCTGCAGAGGCTGAATCGAGATCTCCTGCACTGAGGTCATGTCAACTATGAGACGTGCCTCAGGCTAGAGTTCTTGTCCAGCATGGCCTCTTTCTGAAGGGTGTGGGGGCTTCATGAGGCCAGAAAGCTTTGCCTACGATGGGATTTGTGAACTGCTCCAAAACTGAAGGTTACCTTCTGCACGACAGTCGAGTCCTATTGGATGGTTCCAAGAGGCCCCATATGGAAAGACTCGAGAGCAGGTGTCTAAGCATGGATGCCTGGGAACGCCACCTCATATTCCCACTCTTTAGTCAGGACAAGGCAGGCTCAATCTGCGGGCTCCTGGGTGAGCTACCCAGAGGGGAGAGTTGAAATGGACTCTCCTGAAGATGAGTGCTACTGTGGCTTGGTGGCCTGGGAGACCTTGGAATGTGGAGGTGGCTCAGGGACTCTGCAGGATTCTCCAACATGAGGTGTTTGACACGGCTCCAACAAGGAAACTTCCCATGTGGAGACGAGAGGAGTTCTGTTCCATGCCTCAGGAAAGCCCCATACCCTGTTCTTCGAACCAAAGCCTCTGAGGAGTGACACCTGGAAACCAAAGCAAGAGTTGAGACTACGGCCTAAAGGCCTGTCCGGCTCAACCTTCTATCTCTGTTGACATCTGTGTGCATGCATTCATGGATGTAGCTGCTCAGCTTGTGTCCGAATGCCCCTGTGAGTCCAGTGAGGCTCCCAGTAGTGGGATGTCCTCGGAGGCCTTGAGGTTTCTCATATTCTGGAGGTGTGTGGCCAAAGGAATGGACACAGTTTCCCAGGAGAGAGCAGGCACGGTCCTGTGCTATGGCTCCAGAGGACCCAGCCTAGAGGCTGTGTTTGCCAGGGCTGTGGGGACAGATGTCTGAAAAAGCAAACTTGGCTCAGCTAGGGGCCAATGTAATGGCAGGCCTGATCTCTAGTCCGTGAGGGGAGATCCTCTGGAAATCAAAGTAGGGCAAGTGGGAGGCAGTCACTCAGGATTTTGTCTCTGGGTGTTGCATTTACAGTGTCCGGTCAGGGTAGGGGTTGTCTCAGAGGCCGAGGAAGAGCCTTCCTCTCGGGGGATTGTCCAAGCTCCCAAGTGTTTGTGTTCATTCTGTGGGAATGAAGAGTACTGTTTTCTGCCACAGGGGACACCCCAGGAGAGGGACTCTAGAGCACAGCAGTGGGTTCCCTCAACTGGAATACACACCATCTAGTTAGTCCTGGGTGCCTATGGGCATGGCAAGCCACATATGCGGGCTCTTGGTCCAGTCACTGAGAGGCGTTACTTGAATAAGGTACTCACGCTGAAGGTCACAATGTGTGTTTGTGCCCAAGGCGGCCCTCACGCTTGGGCGTGGCCTCATGGGCCATGCCGTTTTCTCCTACACTGGAGGTTTGACTCACTGCCAGCAGCAAGGTTTCTTGCCATGGGGAAGGAGGGGTTCTGACTTGTGCATCAGGTTCCCCCCTGTGCAGGGATTGGAGATAAGGTCTAGGTTCCGATGACTGAAAACCCAGGTTGGGAATGGATGGTGGCCTAAGGCAGTGGCGGGTCCAATGTGCTGGGTGTGCAGCCAGCTGTGTCGGTGTCTGTTGGAAGGTCTGGGCTCAGGCTATTTGCGACAGAGCATCACTGTTTAAGGTAGCCTATGCAATTGGGGTGTTGCCGAGGGCCAAGCAGTTTGATCCTCATTTGGGGTTTCTGGGCAGCGCCATAGACAAGGTTTTTCTCCTGGGAGGCAGGCACAGTGCTTCATTGTGGCCCCAGAATTCCCAGTAGGGAGGGTTTGTGGGCCAGGAGTGTGAGGACGGAAGTCTGAAAACACAAGCTAGTGTGAGGATTGGAGCCAAGGGCAGAGCAGGCCCACTCTGCAGAGGCTGAATCAAAATCTCCTGCATCTGAAGTCAGGCTGAGGATCAGACGTTGGCTGAGGCTGGAGTATGTGTCCATGATGGCACCTTCATGAAGTGGGGGCCTCATGAGGCCAAGGAAGTTTTCCCACGCTGAGTTTGGAGGTTGCCCCAAACCACAAGGTTTCCTTCTGCGGGACATTCGAGTCCTGTTGCATGGCTCCAGGACATATCATATGGAAGGACTGGAGAGCAGGGTTCGAAGGATGGATCCCTGTACTGCATGCCTCACATTCCCATTGGCTATTAGCGACAAGATATGTTTGATCTGCTGCCTCTGGAACACGCGACCCAGCGGGCTGAGTTGAAATGGCCTCTCCTGAGGATGCGTCATAATGTGCGTTTGGGTCCATGGAGACCTTGGAATGTGCTGGTTGTTCAGTGGCCCTGCGGAACTCTCCTACCTGAAGTGTTTGATACATCCCAGTAAGAAGGCTGCCCATGTGGAGATGAGAGATGTTTGGTTTGGTGCCTCAGAAAAGCCCCATGTGCTGGTCTACGAAAACAGTCCTCTGAGAACGGAAACATGGAAACCAAAGCTAAGGTTCAGATTAGGGCCTGGGGGCCTGTCCATTTCAACCTTCTGTCTCTGGGGACACTGTCTGAGAGTCTAAGTGGAGATAGTTGCTCCGCTGGTGTCAGAGAACCCCTCTTAGTCCAGGGTGGCCTATACTATTGATGGCCTCAGGGACCTTGGAGCTTTTCCCTAACCTGTAGGGTTGTGGTCAATGGATTGGGCACACTTTCCTTGGAGAGGGCAGGCACAATCTTTCGCTGTTTGGTCCAGAGGCCCTAGCCTGGATGTTGTGTGGGTCCAGGCTGTGGGCACAGAAGTCTGAATACACAAACTCAGCTTATGAGTGGCGCCTAGGGTATGGCCGGCCGGATGTACAGCCCGAGAGGGAGCTCCTGGGCCTCTGAAACAAGGGCGAGTGGGAGGCGTTCCTTCAGGCTTTTGTCTCTGGATGTTGTGTCCGGGATAGCCGTGGATTGGAGCGGTGGCCTCAGGTACTGTGGACGAGTATCCCTCTCTGGGGATTTGTCCCAGCTCCCAAGACTTTGGGGTCATTTTGTGGGAAGGGTGGAGTCGTGTTGTCTGGCTCATGGGTCTCTCCAAGAAAGGGATTCCAGAGCAGAGCTCCAGGTACGGGCGGGGCGACTGGAAAATTCAAACCGTGGTGAGGATTGGGTGCATAGGGGCTTGGCAAGCCCCATATGAGGGCTCTTGGTCCAGGGCCTGACAGGCCTTTCTTTGACATGGGGCTCATGCTGAGGGTCACAGTGTGAATTTCTGCCCAAGCAGCACTCAAGTTTGGGCGTGGCTTCAGGGGCCATGAAGGTTTCTCCCACCCTGAAGGTGTGACTCCATGCCAAGAGCAAGCTTGACAGCCATGGGGAAGGAGGAGTTCTGTTTTGTGCTTGCTATACCCAGCTGTGTGGAGAATTGATATAATGTCTAGGTTCAGATATCTGAAAACCAAGGTTAGGATGAGGTGACGGCATAAGACCATGGCGTGTCCGAAGTGCTGGGTGTGCGGCCAGCTGTCTCCTTGTCTATCTGGACGTCTGGCTTCAGGCTGTGTCAGGCAGAGCATGAGTGCCCAGAGCAGCCTATCCAGTTCGGGTACCATCGAGGACCGAGCACGTTGATCCTCATTGGGTTTTCTGGAGAGCCCCACAGGGAAACGTTTTTCTTCCGTTGGGCAGACACTGGGCTGGGTTTTGGTTCCGGAGTTCCTAGTCCAGAGGGCTTGTTTGCCAGGAGTGGGAGGAAGGAAGTCTGAAAACACAAGCTAGCGTGAGGTTTGGGACCGAGGGCACGGCAGGCCCACTCTGCAGAGGCTGAATCGAGATCTCCTGCACTGAGGTCATGTCAACTATGAGACGTGCCTCAGGCTAGAGTTCTTGTCCAGCATGGCCTCTTTCTGAAGGGTGTGGGGGCTTCATGAGGCCAGAAAGCTTTGCCTACGATGGGATTTGTGAACTGCTCCAAAACTGAAGGTTACCTTCTGCACGACAGTCGAGTCCTATTGGATGGTTCCAAGAGGCCCCATATGGAAAGACTCGAGAGCAGGTGTCTAAGCATGGATGCCTGGGAACGCCACCTCATATTCCCACTCTTTAGTCAGGACAAGGCAGTTTCAATCTGCGGGCTCCTGGGTGAGCTACCCAGAGGGGAGAGTTGAAATGGACTCTCCTGAAGATGAGTGCTACTGTGGCTTGGTGGCCTGGGAGACCTTGGAATGTGGAGGTGGCTCAGGGACTCTGCAGGATTCTCCAACATGAGGTGTTTGACACGGCTCCAACAAGGAAACTTCCCATGTGGAGACGAGAGGAGTTCTGTTCCATGCCTCAGGAAAGCCCCATACCCTGTTCTTCGAACCAAAGCCTCTGAGGAGTGACACCTGGAAACCAAAGCAAGAGTTGAGACTACGGCCTAAAGGCCTGTCCGGCTCAACCTTCTATCTCTGTTGACATCTGTGTGCATGCATTCATGGATGTAGCTGCTCAGCTTGTGTCCGAATGCCCCTGTGAGTCCAGTGAGGCTCCCAGTAGTGGGATGTCCTCGGAGGCCTTGAGGTTTCTCATATTCTGGAGGTGTGTGGCCAAAGGAATGGACACAGTTTCCCAGGAGAGAGCAGGCACGGTCCTGTGCTATGGCTCCAGAGGACCCAGCCTAGAGGCTGTGTTTGCCAGGGCTGTGGGGACAGATGTCTGAAAAAGCAAACTTGGCTCAGCTAGGGGCCAATGTAATGGCAGGCCTGATCTCTAGTCCGTGAGGGGAGATCCTCTGGAAATCAAAGTAGGGCAAGTGGGAGGCAGTCACTCAGGATTTTGTCTCTGGGTGTTGCATTTACAGTGTCCGGTCAGGGTAGGGGTTGTCTCAGAGGCCGAGGAAGAGCCTTCCTCTCGGGGGATTGTCCAAGCTCCCAAGTGTTTGTGTTCATTCTGTGGGAATGAAGAGTACTGTTTTCTGCCACAGGGGACACCCCAGGAGAGGGACTCTAGAGCACAGCAGTGGGTTCCCTCAACTGGAATACACACCATCTAGTTAGTCCTGGGTGCCTATGGGCATGGCAAGCCACATATGCGGGCTCTTGGTCCAGTCACTGAGAGGCGTTACTTGAATAAGGTACTCACGCTGAGGGTCACAATGTGTGTTTGTGCCCAAGGCGGCCCTCACGCTTGGGCGTGGCCTCATGGGCCATGCCGTTTTCTCCTACACTGGAGGTTTGACTCACTGCCAGCAGCAAGGTTTCTTGCCATGGGGTAGGAGGGGTTCTGACTTGTGCATCAGGTTCCCCCCTGTGCAGGGATTGGAGATAAGGTCTAGGTTCCGATGACTGAAAACCCAGGTTGGGAATGGATGGTGGCCTAAGGCAGTGGCGGGTCCAATGTGCTGGGTGTGCAGCCAGCTCTGTCGGTGTCTGTTGGAAGGTCTGGGCTCAGGCTATTTGCGACAGAGCATCACTGTTTAAGGTAGCCTATGCAATTGGGGTGTTGCCGAGGGCCAAGCAGTTTGATCCTCATTTGGGGTTTCTGGGCAGCGCCATAGACAAGGTTTTTCTCCTGGGAGGCAGGCACAGTGCTTCATTGTGGCCCCAGAATTCCCAGTAGGGAGGGTTTGTGGGCCAGGAGTGTGAGGACGGAAGTCTGAAAACACAAGCTAGTGTGAGGATTGGAGCCAAGGGCAGAGCAGGCCCACTCTGCAGAGGCTGAATCAAAATCTCCTGCATCTGAAGTCAGGCTGAGGATCAGACGTTGGCTGAGGCTGGAGTATGTGTCCATGATGGCACCTTCATGAAGTGGGGGCCTCATGAGGCCAAGGAAGTTTTCCCACGCTGAGTTTGGAGGTTGCCCCAAACCACAAGGTTTCCTTCTGCGGGACATTCGAGTCCTGTTGCATGGCTCCAGGACATATCATATGGAAGGACTGGAGAGCAGGGTTCGAAGGATGGATCCCTGTACTGCATGCCTCACATTCCCATTGGCTATTAGCGACAAGATATGTTTGATCTGCTGCCTCTGGAACACGCGACCCAGCGGGCTGAGTTGAAATGGCCTCTCCTGAGGATGCGTCATAATGTGCGTTTGGGTCCATGGAGACCTTGGAATGTGCTGGTTGTTCAGTGGCCCTGCGGAACTCTCCTACCTGAAGTGTTTGATACATCCCAGTAAGAAGGCTGCCCATGTGGAGATGAGAGATGTTTGGTTTGGTGCCTCAGAAAAGCCCCATGTGCTGGTCTACGAAAACAGTCCTCTGAGAACGGAAACATGGAAACCAAAGCTAAGGTTCAGATTAGGGCCTGGGGGCCTGTCCATTTCAACCTTCTGTCTCTGGGGACACTGTCTGAGAGTCTAAGTGGAGATAGTTGCTCCGCTGGTGTCAGAGAACCCCTCTTAGTCCAGGGTGGCCTATACTATTGATGGCCTCAGGGACCTTGGAGCTTTTCCCTAACCTGTAGGGTTGTGGTCAATGGATTGGGCACACTTTCCTTGGAGAGGGCAGGCACAATCTTTCGCTGTTTGGTCCAGAGGCCCTAGCTTGGATGTTGTGTGGGTCCAGGCTGTGGGCACAGAAGTCTGAATACACAAACTCAGCTTATGAGTGGCGCCTAGGGTATGGCCGGCCGGATGTACAGCCCGAGAGGGAGCTCCTGGGCCTCTGAAACAAGGGCGAGTGGGAGGCGTTCCTTCAGGCTTTTGTCTCTGGATGTTGTGTCCGGGATAGCCGTGGATTGGAGCGGTGGCCTCAGGTACTGTGGACGAGTATCCCTCTCTGGGGATTTGTCCCAGCTCCCAAGACTTTGGGGTCATTTTGTGGGAAGGGTGGAGTCGTGTTGTCTGGCTCATGGGTCTCTCCAAGAAAGGGATTCCAGAGCAGAGCTCCAGGTACGGGCGGGGCGACTGGAAAATTCAAACCGTGGTGAGGATTGGGTGCATAGGGGCTTGGCAAGCCCCATATGAGGGCTCTTGGTCCAGGGCCTGACAGGCCTTTCTTTGACATGGGGCTCATGCTGAGGGTCACAGTGTGAATTTGTGCCCAAGCAGCACTCAAGTTTGGGCGTGGCTTCAGGGGCCATGAAGGTTTCTCCCACCCTGAAGGTGTGACTCCATGCCAAGAGCAAGCTTGACAGCCATGGGGAAGGAGGAGTTCTGTTTTGTGCTTGCTATACCCAGCTGTGTGGAGAATTGATATAATGTCTAGGTTCAGATATCTGAAAACCAAGGTTAGGATGAGGTGACGGCATAAGACCATGGCGTGTCCGAAGTGCTGGGTGTGCGGCCAGCTGTCTCCTTGTCTGTCTGGACGTCTGGCTTCAGGCTGTGTCAGGCAGAGCATGAGTGCCCAGAGCAGCCTATCCAGTTCGGGTACCATCGAGGACCGAGCAGGTTGATCCTCATTGGGTTTTCTGGAGAGCCCCACAGGGAAACGTTTTTCTTCCGTTGGGCAGACACTGGGCTGGGTTTTGGTTCCGGAGTTCCTAGTCCAGAGGGCTTGTTTGCCAGGAGTGGGAGGAAGGAAGTCTGAAAACACAAGCTAGCGTGAGGTTTGGGACCGAGGGGACGGCAGGCCCACTCTGCAGAGGCTGAATCGAGATCTCCTGCACTGAGGTCATGTCAACTATGAGACGTGCCTCAGGCTAGAGTTCTTGTCCAGCATGGCCTCTTTCTGAAGGGTGTGGGGGCTTCATGAGGCCAGAAAGCTTTGCCTACGATGGGATTTGTGAACTGCTCCAAAACTGAAGGTTACCTTCTGCACGACAGTCTAGTCCTATTGGATGGTTCCAAGAGGCCCCATATGGAAAGACTCGAGAGCAGGTGTCTAAGCATGGATGCCTGGGAACGCCACCTCATATTCCCACTCTTTAGTCAGGACAAGGCAGACTCAATCTGCGGGCTCCTGGGTGAGCTACCCAGAGGGGAGAGTTGAAATGGACTCTCCTGAAGATGAGTGCTACTGTGGCTTGGTGGCCTGGGAGACCTTGGAATGTGGAGGTGGCTCAGGGACTCTGCAGGATTCTCCAACATGAGGTGTTTGACACGGCTCCAACAAGGAAACTTCCCATGTGGAGACGAGAGGAGTTCTGTTCCGTGCCTCAGGAAAGCCCCATACCCTGTTCTTCGAAACAAAGCCTCTGAGGAGTGACACCTGGAAACCAAAGCAAGAGTTGAGACTAAGGCCTAAAGGCCTGTCCGGCTAAACCTTCTATCTCTGTTGACATCTGTGTGCATGCATTCATGGATGTAGCTGCTCAGCTTGTGTCCGAATGCCCCTGTGAGTCCAGTGAGGCTCCCAGTAGTGGGATGTCCTCGGAGGCCTTGAGGTTTCTCATATTCTGGAGGTGTGTGGCCAAAGGAATGGACACAGTTTCCCAGGAGAGAGCAGGCACGGTCCTGTGCTATGGCTCCAGAGGACCCAGCCTAGAGGCTGTGTTTGCCAGGGCTGTGGGGACAGATGTCTGAAAAAGCAAACTTGGCTCAGCTAGGGGCCAATGTAATGGCAGGCCTGATCTCTATTCCGTGAGGGGAGATCCTCTGGAAATCAAAGTAGGGCAAGTGGGAGGCAGTCACTCAGGATTTTGTCTCTGGGTGTTGCATTTACAGTGTCCGGTCAGGGAAGGGGTTGTCTCAGAGGCCGAGGAAGAGCCTTCCTCTCGGGGAATTGTCCAAGCTCCCAAGTGTTTGTGTTCATTCTGTGGGAATGAAGAGTACTGTTTTCTGCCACAGGGGACACCCCAGGAGAGGGACTCTAGAGCACAGCAGTGGGTTCCCTCAACTGGAATACACACCATCTAGTTAGTCCTGGGTGCCTATGGGCATGGCAAGCCACATATGCGGGCTCTTGGTCCAGTCACTGAGAGGCGTTACTTGAATAAGGTACTCACGCTGAGGGTCACAATGTGTGTTTGTGCCCAAGGCGGCCCTCACGCTTGGGCGTGGCCTCATGGGCCATGCCGTTTTCTCCTACACTGAAGGTTTGACTCACTGCCAGCAGCAAGGTTTCTTGCCATGGGGAAGGAGGGGTTCTGACTTGTGCATCAGGTTCCCCCCTGTGCAGGGATTGGAGATAAGGTCTAGGTTCCGATGACTGAAAACCCAGGTTGGGAATGGATGGTGGCCTAAGGCAGTGGCGGGTCCAATGTGCTGGGTGTGCAGCCAGCTCTGTCGGTGTCTGTTGGAAGGTCTGGGCTCAGGCTATTTGCGACAGAGCATCACTGTTTAAGGTAGCCTATGCAATTGGGGTGTTGCCGAGGGCCAAGCAGTTTGATCCTCATTTGGGGTTTCTGGGCAGCGCCATAGACAAGGATTTTCTCCTGGGAGGCAGGCACAGTGCTTCATTGTGGCCCCAGAATTCCCAGTAGGGAGGGTTTGTGGGCCAGGAGTGTGAGGACGGAAGTCTGAAAACACAAGCTAGTGTGAGGATTGGAGCCAAGGGCAGAGCAGGCCCACTCTGCAGAGGCTGAATCAAAATCTCCTGCATCTGAAGTCAGGCTGAGGATCAGACGTTGGCTGAGGCTGGAGTATGTGTCCATGATGGCACCTTCATGAAGTGGGGGCCTCATGAGGCCAAGGAAGTTTTCCCACGCTGAGTTTGGAGGTTGCCCCAAACCACAAGGTTTCCTTCTGCGGGACATTCGAGTCCTGTTGCATGGCTCCAGGACATATCATATGGAAGGACTGGAGAGCAGGGTTCGAAGGATGGATCCCTGTACTGCATGCCTCGCATTCCCATTGGCTATTAGCGACAAGATATGTTTGATCTGCTGCCTCTGGAACACGCGACCCAGCGGGCTGAGTTGAAATGGCCTCTCCTGAGGATGCGTCATAATGTGCGTTTGGGTCCATGGAGACCTTGGAATGTGCTGGTTGTTCAGTGGCCCTGCGGAACTCTCCTACCTGAAGTGTTTGATACATCCCAGTAAGAAGGCTGCCCATGTGGAGATGAGAGATGTTTGGTTTGGTGCCTCAGAAAAGCCCCATGTGCTGGTCTACGAAAACAGTCCTCTGAGAACGGAAACATGGAAACCAAAGCTAAGGTTCAGATTAGGGCCTGGGGGCCTGTCCATTTCAACCTTCTGTTTCTGGGGACACTGTCTGAGAGTCTAAGTGGAGATAGTTGCTCCGCTGGTGTCAGAGAACCCCTCTTAGTCCAGGGTGGCCTATACTATTGATGGCCTCAGGGACCTTGGAGCTTTTCCCTAACCTGTAGGGTTGTGGTCAATGGATTGGGCACACTTTCCTTGGAGAGGGCAGGCACAATCTTTCGCTGTTTGGTCCAGAGGCCCTAGCCTGGATGTTGTGTGGGTCCAGGCTGTGGGCACAGAAGTCTGAATACACAAACTCAGCTTATGAGTGGCGCCTAGGGTATGGCAGGCCGGATGTACAGCCCGAGAGGGAGCTCCTGGGCCTCTGAAACAAGGGCGAGTGGGAGGCGTTCCTTCAGGCTTTTGTCTCTGGATGTTGTGTCCGGGATAGCCGTGGATTGGAGCGGTGGCCTCAGGTACTGTGGACGAGTATCCCTCTCTGGGGATTTGTCCCAGCTCCCAAGACTTTGGGGTCATTTTGTGGGAAGGGTGGAGTCGTGTTGTCTGGCTCATGGGTCTCTCCAAGAAAGGGATTCCAGAGCAGAGCTCCAGGTACGGGCGGGGCGACTGGAAAATTCAAACCGTGGTGAGGATTGGGTGCATAGGGGCTTGGCAAGCCCCATATGAGGGCTCTTGGTCCAGGGCCTGACAGGCCTTTCTTTGACATGGGGCTCATGCTGAGGGTCACAGTGTGAATTTGTGCCCAAGCAGCACTCAAGTTTGGGCGTGGCTTCAGGGGCCATGAAGGTTTCTCCCACCCTGAAGGTGTGACTCCATGCCAAGAGCAAGCTTGACAGCCATGGGGAAGGAGGAGTTCTGTTTTGTGCTTGCTATACCCAGCTGTGTGGAGAATTGATATAATGTCTAGGTTCAGATATCTGAAAACCAAGGTTAGGATGAGGTGACGGCATAAGACCATGGCGTGTCCGAAGTGCTGGGTGTGCGGCCAGCTGTCTCCTTGTCTGTCTGGACGTCTGGCTTCAGGCTGTGTCAGGCAGAGCATGAGTGCCCAGAGCAGCCTATCCAGTTCGGGTACCATCGAGGACCGAGCAGGTTGATCCTCATTGGGTTTTCTGGAGAGCCCCACAGGGAAACGTTTTTCTTCCGTTGGGCAGACACTGGGCTGGGTTTTGGTTCCGGAGTTCCTAGTCCAGAGGGCTTGTTTGCCAGGAGTGGGAGGAAGGAAGTCTGAAAACACAAGCTAGCGTGAGGTTTGGGACCGAGGGCACGGCAGGCCCACTCTGCAGAGGCTGAATCGAGATCTCCTGCACTGAGGTCATGTCAACTATGAGACGTGCCTCAGGCTAGAGTTCTTGTCCAGCATGGCCTCTTTCTGAAGGGTGTGGGGGCTTCATGAGGCCAGAAAGCTTTGCCTACGATGGGATTTGTGAACTGCTCCAAAACTGAAGGTTACCTTCTGCACGACAGTCGAGTCCTATTGGATGGTTCCAAGAGGCCCCATATGGAAAGACTCGAGAGCAGGTGTCTAAGCATGGATGCCTGGGAACGCCACCTCATATTCCCACTCTTTAGTCAAGACAAGGCAGGCTCAATCTGCGGGCTCCTGGGTGAGCTACCCAGAGGGGAGAGTTGAAATGGACTCTCCTGAAGATGAGTCCTACTGTGGCTTGGTGGCCTGGGAGACCTTGGAATGTGGAGGTGGCTCAGGAACTCTGCAGGATTCTCCAACATGAGGTGTTTGACACGGCTCCAACAAGGAAACTTCCCATGTGGAGACGAGAGGAGTTCTGTTCCGTGCCTCAGGAAAGCCCCATACCCTGTTCTTCGAACCAAAGCCTCTGAGGAGTGACACCTGGAAACCAAAGCAAGAGTTGAGACTACGGCCTAAAGGCCTGTCCGGCTCAACCTTCTATCTCTGTTGACATCTGTGTGCATGCATTCATGGATGTAGCTGCTCAGCTTGTGTCCGAATGCCCCTGTGAGTCCAGTGAGGCTCCCAGTAGTGGGATGTCCTCGGAGGCCTTGAGGTTTCTCATATTCTGGAGGTGTGTGGCCAAAGGAATGGACACAGTTTCCCAGGAGAGAGCAGGCACGGTCCTGTGGTATGGCTCCAGAGGACCCAGCCTAGAGGCTGTGTTTGCCAGGGCTGTGGGGACAGATGTCTGAAAAAGCAAACTTGGCTCAGCTAGGGGCCAATGTAATGGCAGGCCTGATCTCTAGTCCGTGAGGGGAGATCCTCTGGAAATCAAAGTAGGGCAAGTGGGAGGCAGTCACTCAGGATTTTGTCTCTGGGTGTTGCATTTACAGTGTCCGGTCAGGGTAGGGGTTGTCTCAGAGGCCGAGGAAGAGCCTTCCTCTCGGGGGATTGTCCAAGCTCCCAAGTGTTTGTGTTCATTCTGTGGGAATGAAGAGTACTGTTTTCTGCCACAGGGGACACCCCAGGAGAGGGACTCTAGAGCACAGCAGTGGGTTCCCTCAACTGGAATACACACCATCTAGTTAGTCCTGGGTGCCTATGGGCATGGCAAGCCACATATGCGGGCTCTTGGTCCAGTCACTGAGAGGCGTTACTTGAATAAGGTACTCACGCTGAGGGTCACAATGTGTGTTTGTGCCCAAGGCGGCCCTCACGCTTGGGCGTGGCCTCATGGGCCATGCCGTTTTCTCCTACACTGGAGGTTTGACTCACTGCCAGCAGCAAGGTTTCTTGCCATGGGGAAGGAGGGGTTCTGACTTGTGCATCAGGTTCCCCCCTGTGCAGGGATTGGAGATAAGGTCTAGGTTCCGATGACTGAAAACCCAGGTTGGGAATGGATGGTGGCCTAAGGCAGTGGCGGGTCCAATGTGCTGGGTGTGCAGCCAGCTGTGTCGGTGTCTGTTGGAAGGTCTGGGCTCAGGCTATTTGCGACAGAGCATCACTGTTTAAGGTAGCCTATGCAATTGGGGTGTTGCCGAGGGCCAAGCAGTTTGATCCTCATTTGGGGTTTCTGGGCAGCGCCATAGACAAGGTTTTTCTCCTGGGAGGCAGGCACAGTGCTTCATTGTGGCCCCAGAATTCCCAGTAGGGAGGGTTTGTGGGCCAGGAGTGTGAGGACGGAAGTCTGAAAACACAAGCTAGTGTGAGGATTGGAGCCAAGGGCAGAGCAGGCCCACTCTGCAGAGGCTGAATCAAAATCTCCTGCATCTGAAGTCAGGCTGAGGATCAGACGTTGGCTGAGGCTGGAGTATGTGTCCATGATGGCACCTTCATGAAGTGGGGGCCTCATGAGGCCAAGGAAGTTTTCCCACGCTGAGTTTGGAGGTTGCCCCAAACCACAAGGTTTCCTTCTGCGGGACATTCGAGTCCTGTTGCATGGCTCCAGGACATATCATATGGAAGGACTGGAGAGCAGGGTTCGAAGGATGGATCCCTGTACTGCATGCCTCGCATTCCCATTGGCTATTAGCGACAAGATATGTTTGATCTGCTGCCTCTGGAACACGCGACCCAGCGGGCTGAGTTGAAATGGCCTCTCCTGAGGATGCGTCATAATGTGCGTTTGGGTCCATGGAGACCTTGGAATGTGCTGGTTGTTCAGTGGCCCTGCGGAACTCTCCTACCTGAAGTGTTTGATACATCCCAGTAAGAAGGCTGCCCATGTGGAGATGAGAGATGTTTGGTTTGGTGCCTCAGAAAAGCCCCATGTGCTGGTCTACGAAAACAGTCCTCTGAGAACGGAAACATGGAAACCAAAGCTAAGGTCCAGATTAGGGCCTGGGGGCCTGTCCATTTCAACCTTCTGTCTCTGGGGACACTGTCTGAGAGTCTAAGTGGAGATAGTTGCTCCGCTGGTGTCAGAGAACCCCTCTTAGTCCAGGGTGGCCTATACTATTGATGGCCTCAGGGACCTTGGAGCTTTTCCCTAACCTGTAGGGTTGTGGTCAATGGATTGGGCACACTTTCCTTGGAGAGGGCAGGCACAATCTTTCGCTGTTTGGTCCAGAGGCCCTAGCCTGGATGTTGTGTGGGTCCAGGCTGTGGGCACAGAAGTCTGAATACACAAACTCAGCTTATGAGTGGCGCCTAGGGTATGGCCGGCCGGATGTACAGCCCGAGAGGGAGCTCCTGGGCCTCTGAAACAAGGGCGAGTGGGAGGCGTTCCTTCAGGCTTTTGTCTCTGGATGTTGTGTCCGGGATAGCCGTGGATTGGAGCGGTGGCCTCAGGTACTGTGGACGAGTATCCCTCTCTGGGGATTTGTCCCAGCTCCCAAGACTTTGGGGTCATTTTGTGGGAAGGGTGGAGTCGTGTTGTCTGGCTCATGGGTCTCTCCAAGAAAGGGATTCCAGAGCAGAGCTCCAGGTACGGGCGGGGCGACTGGAAAATTCAAACCGTGGTGAGGATTGGGTGCATAGGGGCTTGGCAAGCCCCATATGAGGGCTCTTGGTCCAGGGCCTGACAGGCCTTTCTTTGACATGGGGCTCATGCTGAGGGTCACAGTGTGAATTTGTGCCCAAGCAGCACTCAAGTTTGGGCGTGGCTTCAGGGGCCATGAAGGTTTCTCCCACCCTGAAGGTGTGACTCCATGCCAAGAGCAAGCTTGACAGCCATGGGGAAGGAGGAGTTCTGTTTTGTGCTTGCTATACCCAGCTGTGTGGAGAATTGATATAATGTCTAGGTTCAGATATCTGAAAACCAAGGTTAGGATGAGGTGACGGCATAAGACCATGGCGTGTCCGAAGTGCTGGGTGTGCGGCCAGCTGTCTCCTTGTCTGTCTGGACGTCTGGCTTCAGGCTGTGTCAGGCAGAGCATGAGTGCCCAGAGCAGCCTATCCAGTTCGGGTACCATCGAGGACCGAGCAGGTTGATCCTCATTGGGTTTTCTGGAGAGCCCCACAGGGAAACGTTTTTCTTCCGTTGGGCAGACACTGGGCTGGGTTTTGGTTCCGGAGTTCCTAGTCCAGAGGGCTTGTTTGCCAGGAGTGGGAGGAAGGAAGTCTGAAAACACAAGCTAGCGTGAGGTTTGGGACCGAGGGGACGGCAGGCCCACTCTGCAGAGGCTGAATCGAGATCTCCTGCACTGAGGTCATGTCAACTATGAGACGTGCCTCAGGCTAGAGTTCTTGTCCAGCATGGCCTCTTTCTGAAGGGTGTGGGGGCTTCATGAGGCCAGAAAGCTTTGCCTACGATGGGATTTGTGAACTGCTCCAAAACTGAAGGTTACCTTCTGCACGACAGTCGAGTCCTATTGGATGGTTCCAAGAGGCCCCATATGGAAAGACTCGAGAGCAGGTGTCTAAGCATGGATGCCTGGGAACGCCACCTCATATTCCCACTCTTTAGTCAGGACAAGGCAGGCTCAATCTGCGGGCTCCTGGGTGAGCTACCCAGAGGGGAGAGTTGAAATGGACTCTCCTGAAGATGAGTGCTACTGTGGCTTGGTGGCCTGGGAGACCTTGGAATGTGGAGGTGGCTCAGGGACTCTGCAGGATTCTCCAACATGAGGTGTTTGACACGGCTCCAACAAGGAAACTTCCCATGTGGAGACGAGAGGAGTTCTGTTCCGTGCCTCAGGAAAGCCCCATACCCTGTTCTTCGAACCAAAGCCTCTGAGGAGTGACACCTGGAAACCAAAGCAAGAGTTGAGACTACGGCCTAAAGGCCTGTCCGGCTCAACCTTCTATCTCTGTTGACATCTGTGTGCATGCATTCATGGATGTAGCTGCTCAGCTTGTGTCCGAATGCCCCTGTGAGTCCAGTGAGGCTCCCAGTAGTGGGATGTCCTCGGAGGCCTTGAGGTTTCTCATATTCTGGAGGTGTGTGGCCAAAGGAATGGACACAGTTTCCCAGGAGAGAGCAGGCACGGTCCTGTGCTATGGCTCCAGAGGACCCAGCCTAGAGGCTGTGTTTGCCAGGGCTGTGGGGACAGATGTCTGAAAAAGCAAACTTGGCTCAGCTAGGGGCCAATGTAATGGCAGGCCTGATCTCTAGTCCGTGAGGGGAGATCCTCTGGAAATCAAAGTAGGGCAAGTGGGAGGCAGTCACTCAGGATTTTGTCTCTGGGTGTTGCATTTACAGTGTCCGGTCAGGGTAGGGGTTGTCTCAGAGGCCGAGGAAGAGCCTTCCTCTCGGGGGATTGTCCAAGCTCCCAAGTGTTTGTGTTCATTCTGTGGGAATGAAGAGTACTGTTTTCTGCCACAGGGGACACCCCAGGAGAGGGACTCTAGAGCACAGCAGTGGGTTCCCTCAACTGGAATACACACCATCTAGTTAGTCCTGGGTGCCTATGGGCATGGCAAGCCACATATGCGGGCTCTTGGTCCAGTCACTGAGAGGCGTTACTTGAATAAGGTACTCACGCTGAGGGTCACAATGTGTGTTTGTGCCCAAGGCGGCCCTCACGCTTGGGCGTGGCCTCATGGGCCATGCCGTTTTCTCCTACACTGGAGGTTTGACTCACTGCCAGCAGCAAGGTTTCTTGCCATGGGGAAGGAGGGGTTCTGACTTGTGCATCAGGTTCCCCCCTGTGCAGGGATTGGAGATAAGGTCTAGGTTCCGATGACTGAAAACCCAGGTTGGGAATGGATGGTGGCCTAAGGCAGTGGCGGGTCCAATGTGCTGGGTGTGCAGCCAGCTGTGTCGGTGTCTGTTGGAAGGTCTGGGCTCAGGCTATTTGCGACAGAGCATCACTGTTTAAGGTAGCCTATGCAATTGGGGTGTTGCCGAGGGCCAAGCAGTTTGATCCTCATTTGGGGTTTCTGGGCAGCGCCATAGACAAGGTTTTTCTCCTGGGAGGCAGGCACAGTGCTTCATTGTGGCCCCAGAATTCCCAGTAGGGAGGGTTTGTGGGCCAGGAGTGTGAGGACGGAAGTCTGAAAACACAAGCTAGTGTGAGGATTGGAGCCAAGGGCAGAGCAGGCCCACTCTGCAGAGGCTGAATCAAAATCTCCTGCATCTGAAGTCAGGCTGAGGATCAGACGTTGGCTGAGGCTGGAGTATGTGTCCATGATGGCACCTTCATGAAGTGGGGGCCTCATGAGGCCAAGGAAGTTTTCCCACGCTGAGTTTGGAGGTTGCCCCAAACCACAAGGTTTCCTTCTGCGGGACATTCGAGTCCTGTTGCATGGCTCCAGGACATATCATATGGAAGGACTGGAGAGCAGGGTTCGAAGGATGGATCCCTGTACTGCATGCCTCGCATTCCCATTGGCTATTAGCGACAAGATATGTTTGATCTGCTGCCTCTGGAACACGCGACCCAGCGGGCTGAGTTGAAATGGCCTCTCCTGAGGATGCGTCATAATGTGCGTTTGGGTCCATGGAGACCTTGGAATGTGCTGGTTGTTCAGTGGCCCTGCGGAACTCTCCTACCTGAAGTGTTTGATACATCCCAGTAAGAAGGCTGCCCATGTGGAGATGAGAGATGTTTGGTTTGGTGCCTCAGAAAAGCCCCATGTGCTGGTCTACGAAAACAGTCCTCTGAGAACGGAAACATGGAAACCAAAGCTAAGGTCCAGATTAGGGCCTGGGGGCCTGTCCATTTCAACCTTCTGTCTCTGGGGACACTGTCTGAGAGTCTAAGTGGAGATAGTTGCTCCGCTGGTGTCAGAGAACCCCTCTTAGTCCAGGGTGGCCTATACTATTGATGGCCTCAGGGACCTTGGAGCTTTTCCCTAACCTGTAGGGTTGTGGTCAATGGATTGGGCACACTTTCCTTGGAGAGGGCAGGCACAATCTTTCGCTGTTTGGTCCAGAGGCCCTAGCCTGGATGTTGTGTGGGTCCAGGCTGTGGGCACAGAAGTCTGAATACACAAACTCAGCTTATGAGTGGCGCCTAGGGTATGGCCGGCCGGATGTACAGCCCGAGAGGGAGCTCCTGGGCCTCTGAAACAAGGGCGAGTGGGAGGCGTTCCTTCAGGCTTTTGTCTCTGGATGTTGTGTCCGGGATAGCCGTGGATTGGAGCGGTGGCCTCAGGTACTGTGGACGAGTATCCCTCTCTGGGGATTTGTCCCAGCTCCCAAGACTTTGGGGTCATTTTGTGGGAAGGGTGGAGTCGTGTTGTCTGGCTCATGGGTCTCTCCAAGAAAGGGATTCCAGAGCAGAGCTCCAGGTACGGGCGGGGCGACTGGAAAATTCAAACCGTGGTGAGGATTGGGTGCATAGGGGCTTGGCAAGCCCCATATGAGGGCTCTTGGTCCAGGGCCTGACAGGCCTTTCTTTGACATGGGGCTCATGCTGAGGGTCACAGTGTGAATTTGTGCCCAAGCAGCACTCAAGTTTGGGCGTGGCTTCAGGGGCCATGAAGGTTTCTCCCACCCTGAAGGTGTGACTCCATGCCAAGAGCAAGCTTGACAGCCATGGGGAAGGAGGAGTTCTGTTTTGTGCTTGCTATACCCAGCTGTGTGGAGAATTGATATAATGTCTAGGTTCAGATATCTGAAAACCAAGGTTAGGATGAGGTGACGGCATAAGACCATGGCGTGTCCGAAGTGCTGGGTGTGCGGCCAGCTGTCTCCTTGTCTGTCTGGACGTCTGGCTTCAGGCTGTGTCAGGCAGAGCATGAGTGCCCAGAGCAGCCTATCCAGTTCGGGTACCATCGAGGACCGAGCAGGTTGATCCTCATTGGGTTTTCTGGAGAGCCCCACAGGGAAACGTTTTTCTTCCGTTGGGCAGACACTGGGCTGGGTTTTGGTTCCGGAGTTCCTAGTCCAGAGGGCTTGTTTGCCAGGAGTGGGAGGAAGGAAGTCTGAAAACACAAGCTAGCGTGAGGTTTGGGACCGAGGGGACGGCAGGCCCACTCTGCAGAGGCTGAATCGAGATCTCCTGCACTGAGGTCATGTCAACTATGAGACGTGCCTCAGGCTAGAGTTCTTGTCCAGCATGGCCTCTTTCTGAAGGGTGTGGGGGCTTCATGAGGCCAGAAAGCTTTGCCTACGATGGGATTTGTGAACTGCTCCAAAACTGAAGGTTACCTTCTGCACGACAGTCGAGTCCTATTGGATGGTTCCAAGAGGCCCCATATGGAAAGACTCGAGAGCAGGTGTCTAAGCATGGATGCCTGGGAACGCCACCTCATATTCCCACTCTTTAGTCAGGACAAGGCAGGCTCAATCTGCGGGCTCCTGGGTGAGCTACCCAGAGGGGAGAGTTGAAATGGACTCTCCTGAAGATGAGTCCTACTGTGGCTTGGTGGCCTGGGAGACCTTGGAATGTGGAGGTGGCTCAGGGACTCTGCAGGATTCTCCAACATGAGGTGTTTGACACGGCTCCAACAAGGAAACTTCCCATGTGGAGACGAGAGGAGTTCTGTTCCGTGCCTCAGGAAAGCCCCATACCCTGTTCTTCGAACCAAAGCCTCTGAGGAGTGACACCTGGAAACCAAAGCAAGAGTTGAGACTACGGCCTAAAGGCCTGTCCGGCTCAACCTTCTATCTCTGTTGACATCTGTGTGCATGCATTCATGGATGTAGCTGCTCAGCTTGTGTCCGAATGCCCCTGTGAGTCCAGTGAGGCTCCCAGTAGTGGGATGTCCTCGGAGGCCTTGAGGTTTCTCATATTCTGGAGGTGTGTGGCCAAAGGAATGGACACAGTTTCCCAGGAGAGAGCAGGCACGGTCCTGTGCTATGGCTCCAGAGGACCCAGCCTAGAGGCTGTGTTTGCCAGGGCTGTGGGGACAGATGTCTGAAAAAGCAAACTTGGCTCAGCTAGGGGCCAATGTAATGGCAGGCCTGATCTCTAGTCCGTGAGGGGAGATCCTCTGGAAATCAAAGTAGGGCAAGTGGGAGGCAGTCACTCAGGATTTTGTCTCTGGGTGTTGCATTTACAGTGTCCGGTCAGGGTAGGGGTTGTCTCAGAGGCCGAGGAAGAGCCTTCCTCTCGGGGGATTGTCCAAGCTCCCAAGTGTTTGTGTTCATTCTGTGGGAATGAAGAGTACTGTTTTCTGCCACAGGGGACACCCCAGGAGAGGGACTCTAGAGCACAGCAGTGGGTTCCCTCAACTGGAATACACACCATCTAGTTAGTCCTGGGTGCCTATGGGCATGGCAAGCCACATATGCGGGCTCTTGGTCCAGTCACTGAGAGGCGTTACTTGAATAAGGTACTCACGCTGAGGGTCACAATGTGTGTTTGTGCCCAAGGCGGCCCTCACGCTTGGGCGTGGCCTCATGGGCCATGCCGTTTTCTCCTACACTGGAGGTTTGACTCACTGCCAGCAGCAAGGTTTCTTGCCATGGGGAAGGAGGGGTTCTGACTTGTGCATCAGGTTCCCCCCTGTGCAGGGATTGGAGATAAGGTCTAGGTTCCGATGACTGAAAACCCAGGTTGGGAATGGATGGTGGCCTAAGGCAGTGGCGGGTCCAATGTGCTGGGTGTGCAGCCAGCTGTGTCGGTGTCTGTTGGAAGGTCTGGGCTCAGGCTATTTGCGACAGAGCATCACTGTTTAAGGTAGCCTATGCAATTGGGGTGTTGCCGAGGGCCAAGCAGTTTGATCCTCATTTGGGGTTTCTGGGCAGCGCCATAGACAAGGTTTTTCTCCTGGGAGGCAGGCACAGTGCTTCATTGTGGCCCCAGAATTCCCAGTAGGGAGGGTTTGTGGGCCAGGAGTGTGAGGACGGAAGTCTGAAAACACAAGCTAGTGTGAGGATTGGAGCCAAGGGCAGAGCAGGCCCACTCTGCAGAGGCTGAATCAAAATCTCCTGCATCTGAAGTCAGGCTGAGGATCAGACGTTGGCTGAGGCTGGAGTATGTGTCCATGATGGCACCTTCATGAAGTGGGGGCCTCATGAGGCCAAGGAAGTTTTCCCACGCTGAGTTTGGAGGTTGCCCCAAACCACAAGGTTTCCTTCTGCGGGACATTCGAGTCCTGTTGCATGGCTCCAGGACATATCATATGGAAGGACTGGAGAGCAGGGTTCGAAGGATGGATCCCTGTACTGCATGCCTCGCATTCCCATTGGCTATTAGCGACAAGATATGTTTGATCTGCTGCCTCTGGAACACGCGACCCAGCGGGCTGAGTTGAAATGGCCTCTCCTGAGGATGCGTCATAATGTGCGTTTGGGTCCATGGAGACCTTGGAATGTGCTGGTTGTTCAGTGGCCCTGCGGAACTCTCCTACCTGAAGTGTTTGATACATCCCAGTAAGAAGGCTGCCCATGTGGAGATGAGAGATGTTTGGTTTGGTGCCTCAGAAAAGCCCCATGTGCTGGTCTACGAAAACAGTCCTCTGAGAACGGAAACATGGAAACCAAAGCTAAGGTCCAGATTAGGGCCTGGGGGCCTGTCCATTTCAACCTTCTGTCTCTGGGGACACTGTCTGAGAGTCTAAGTGGAGATAGTTGCTCCGCTGGTGTCAGAGAACCCCTCTTAGTCCAGGGTGGCCTATACTATTGATGGCCTCAGGGACCTTGGAGCTTTTCCCTAACCTGTAGGGTTGTGGTCAATGGATTGGGCACACTTTCCTTGGAGAGGGCAGGCACAATCTTTCGCTGTTTGGTCCAGAGGCCCTAGCCTGGATGTTGTGTGGGTCCAGGCTGTGGGCACAGAAGTCTGAATACACAAACTCAGCTTATGAGTGGCGCCTAGGGTATGGCCGGCCGGATGTACAGCCCGAGAGGGAGCTCCTGGGCCTCTGAAACAAGGGCGAGTGGGAGGCGTTCCTTCAGGCTTTTGTCTCTGGATGTTGTGTCCGGGATAGCCGTGGATTGGAGCGGTGGCCTCAGGTACTGTGGACGAGTATCCCTCTCTGGGGATTTGTCCCAGCTCCCAAGACTTTGGGGTCATTTTGTGGGAAGGGTGGAGTCGTGTTGTCTGGCTCATGGGTCTCTCCAAGAAAGGGATTCCAGAGCAGAGCTCCAGGTACGGGCGGGGCGACTGGAAAATTCAAACCGTGGTGAGGATTGGGTGCATAGGGGCTTGGCAAGCCCCATATGAGGGCTCTTGGTCCAGGGCCTGACAGGCCTTTCTTTGACATGGGGCTCATGCTGAGGGTCACAGTGTGAATTTGTGCCCAAGCAGCACTCAAGTTTGGGCGTGGCTTCAGGGGCCATGAAGGTTTCTCCCACCCTGAAGGTGTGACTCCATGCCAAGAGCAAGCTTGACAGCCATGGGGAAGGAGGAGTTCTGTTTTGTGCTTGCTATACCCAGCTGTGTGGAGAATTGATATAATGTCTAGGTTCAGATATCTGAAAACCAAGGTTAGGATGAGGTGACGGCATAAGACCATGGCGTGTCCGAAGTGCTGGGTGTGCGGCCAGCTGTCTCCTTGTCTGTCTGGACGTCTGGCTTCAGGCTGTGTCAGGCAGAGCATGAGTGCCCAGAGCAGCCTATCCAGTTCGGGTACCATCGAGGACCGAGCAGGTTGATCCTCATTGGGTTTTCTGGAGAGCCCCACAGGGAAACGTTTTTCTTCCGTTGGGCAGACACTGGGCTGGGTTTTGGTTCCGGAGTTCCTAGTCCAGAGGGCTTGTTTGCCAGGAGTGGGAGGAAGGAAGTCTGAAAACACAAGCTAGCGTGAGGTTTGGGACCGAGGGCACGGCAGGCCCACTCTGCAGAGGCTGAATCGAGATCTCCTGCACTGAGGTCATGTCAACTATGAGACGTGCCTCAGGCTAGAGTTCTTGTCCAGCATGGCCTCTTTCTGAAGGGTGTGGGGGCTTCATGAGGCCAGAAAGCTTTGCCTACGATGGGATTTGTGAACTGCTCCAAAACTGAAGGTTACCTTCTGCACGACAGTCGAGTCCTATTGGATGGTTCCAAGAGGCCCCATATGGAAAGACTCGAGAGCAGGTGTCTAAGCATGGATGCCTGGGAACGCCACCTCATATTCCCACTCTTTAGTCAGGACAAGGCAGGCTCAATCTGCGGGCTCCTGGGTGAGCTACCCAGAGGGGAGAGTTGAAATGGACTCTCCTGAAGATGAGTGCTACTGTGGCTTGGTGGCCTGGGAGACCTTGGAATGTGGAGGTGGCTCAGGGACTCTGCAGGATTCTCCAACATGAGGTGTTTGACACGGCTCCAACAAGGAAACTTCCCATGTGGAGACGAGAGGAGTTCTGTTCCATGCCTCAGGAAAGCCCCATACCCTGTTCTTCGAACCAAAGCCTCTGAGGAGTGACACCTGGAAACCAAAGCAAGAGTTGAGACTACGGCCTAAAGGCCTGTCCGGCTCAACCTTCTATCTCTGTTGACATCTGTGTGCATGCATTCATGGATGTAGCTGCTCAGCTTGTGTCCGAATGCCCCTGTGAGTCCAGTGAGGCTCCCAGTAGTGGGATGTCCTCGGAGGCCTTGAGGTTTCTCATATTCTGGAGGTGTGTGGCCAAAGGAATGGACACAGTTTCCCAGGAGAGAGCAGGCACGGTCCTGTGCTATGGCTCCAGAGGACCCAGCCTAGAGGCTGTGTTTGCCAGGGCTGTGGGGACAGATGTCTGAAAAAGCAAACTTGGCTCAGCTAGGGGCCAATGTAATGGCAGGCCTGATCTCTAGTCCGTGAGGGGAGATCCTCTGGAAATCAAAGTAGGGCAAGTGGGAGGCAGTCACTCAGGATTTTGTCTCTGGGTGTTGCATTTACAGTGTCCGGTCAGGGTAGGGGTTGTCTCAGAGGCCGAGGAAGAGCCTTCCTCTCGGGGGATTGTCCAAGCTCCCAAGTGTTTGTGTTCATTCTGTGGGAATGAAGAGTACTGTTTTCTGCCACAGGGGACACCCCAGGAGAGGGACTCTAGAGCACAGCAGTGGGTTCCCTCAACTGGAATACACACCATCTAGTTAGTCCTGGGTGCCTATGGGCATGGCAAGCCACATATGCGGGCTCTTGGTCCAGTCACTGAGAGGCGTTACTTGAATAAGGTACTCACGCTGAGGGTCACAATGTGTGTTTGTGCCCAAGGCGGCCCTCACGCTTGGGCGTGGCCTCATGGGCCATGCCGTTTTCTCCTACACTGGAGGTTTGACTCACTGCCAGCAGCAAGGTTTCTTGCCATGGGGAAGGAGGGGTTCTGACTTGTGCATCAGGTTCCCCCCTGTGCAGGGATTGGAGATAAGGTCTAGGTTCCGATGACTGAAAACCCAGGTTGGGAATGGATGGTGGCCTAAGGCAGTGGCGGGTCCAATGTGCTGGGTGTGCAGCCAGCTGTGTCGGTGTCTGTTGGAAGGTCTGGGCTCAGGCTATTTGCGACAGAGCATCACTGTTTAAGGTAGCCTATGCAATTGGGGTGTTGCCGAGGGCCAAGCAGTTTGATCCTCATTTGGGGTTTCTGGGCAGCGCCATAGACAAGGTTTTTCTCCTGGGAGGCAGGCACAGTGCTTCATTGTGGCCCCAGAATTCCCAGTAGGGAGGGTTTGTGGGCCAGGAGTGTGAGGACGGAAGTCTGAAAACACAAGCTAGTGTGAGGATTGGAGCCAAGGGCAGAGCAGGCCCACTCTGCAGAGGCTGAATCAAAATCTCCTGCATCTGAAGTCAGGCTGAGGATCAGACGTTGGCTGAGGCTGGAGTATGTGTCCATGATGGCACCTTCATGAAGTGGGGGCCTCATGAGGCCAAGGAAGTTTTCCCACGCTGAGTTTGGAGGTTGCCCCAAACCACAAGGTTTCCTTCTGCGGGACATTCGAGTCCTGTTGCATGGCTCCAGGACATATCATATGGAAGGACTGGAGAGCAGGGTTCGAAGGATGGATCCCTGTACTGCATGCCTCGCATTCCCATTGGCTATTAGCGACAAGATATGTTTGATCTGCTGCCTCTGGAACACGCGACCCAGCGGGCTGAGTTGAAATGGCCTCTCCTGAGGATGCGTCATAATGTGCGTTTGGGTCCATGGAGACCTTGGAATGTGCTGGTTGTTCAGTGGCCCTGCGGAACTCTCCTACCTGAAGTGTTTGATACATCCCAGTAAGAAGGCTGCCCATGTGGAGATGAGAGATGTTTGGTTTGGTGCCTCAGAAAAGCCCCATGTGCTGGTCTACGAAAACAGTCCTCTGAGAACGGAAACATGGAAACCAAAGCTAAGGTTCAGATTAGGGCCTGGGGGCCTGTCCATTTCAACCTTCTGTCTCTGGGGACACTGTCTGAGAGTCTAAGTGGAGATAGTTGCTCCGCTGGTGTCAGAGAACCCCTCTTAGTCCAGGGTGGCCTATACTATTGATGGCCTCAGGGACCTTGGAGCTTTTCCCTAACCTGTAGGGTTGTGGTCAATGGATTGGGCACACTTTCCTTGGAGAGGGCAGGCACAATCTTTCGCTGTTTGGTCCAGAGGCCCTAGCCTGGATGTTGTGTGGGTCCAGGCTGTGGGCACAGAAGTCTGAATACACAAACTCAGCTTATGAGTGGCGCCTAGGGTATGGCCGGCCGGATGTACAGCCCGAGAGGGAGCTCCTGGGCCTCTGAAACAAGGGCGAGTGGGAGGCGTTCCTTCAGGCTTTTGTCTCTGGATGTTGTGTCTGGGATAGCCGTGGATTGGAGCGGTGGCCTCAGGTACTGTGGACGAGTATCCCTCTCTGGGGATTTGTCCCAGCTCCCAAGACTTTGGGGTCATTTTGTGGGAAGGGTGGAGTCGTGTTGTCTGGCTCATGGGTCTCTCCAAGAAAGGGATTCCAGAGCAGAGCTCCAGGTACGGGCGGGGCGACTGGAAAATTCAAACCGTGGTGAGGATTGGGTGCATAGGGGCTTGGCAAGCCCCATATGAGGGCTCTTGGTCCAGGGCCTGACAGGCCTTTCTTTGACATGGGGCTCATGCTGAGGGTCACAGTGTGAATTTGTGCCCAAGCAGCACTCAAGTTTGGGCGTGGCTTCAGGGGCCATGAAGGTTTCTCCCACCCTGAAGGTGTGACTCCATGCCAAGAGCAAGCTTGACAGCCATGGGGAAGGAGGAGTTCTGTTTTGTGCTTGCTATACCCAGCTGTGTGGAGAATTGATATAATGTCTAGGTTCAGATATCTGAAAACCAAGGTTAGGATGAGGTGACGGCATAAGACCATGGCGTGTCCGAAGTGCTGGGTGTGCGGCCAGCTGTCTCCTTGTCTGTCTGGACGTCTGGCTTCAGGCTGTGTCAGGCAGAGCATGAGTGCCCAGAGCAGCCTATCCAGTTCGGGTACCATCGAGGACCGAGCAGGTTGATCCTCATTGGGTTTTCTGGAGAGCCCCACAGGGAAACGTTTTTCTTCCGTTGGGCAGACACTGGGCTGGGTTTTGGTTCCCGAGTTCCTAGTCCAGAGGGCTTGTTTGCCAGGAGTGGGAGGAAGGAAGTCTGAAAACACAAGCTAGCGTGAGGTTTGGGACCGAGGGCACGGCAGGCCCACTCTGCAGAGGCTGAATCGAGATCTCCTGCACTGAGGTCATGTCAACTATGAGACGTGCCTCAGGCTAGAGTTCTTGTCCAGCATGGCCTCTTTCTGAAGGGTGTGGGGGCTTCATGAGGCCAGAAAGCTTTGCCTACGATGGGATTTGTGAACTGCTCCAAAACTGAAGGTTACCTTCTGCACGACAGTCGAGTCCTATTGGATGGTTCCAAGAGGCCCCATATGGAAAGACTCGAGAGCAGGTGTCTAAGCATGGATGCCTGGGAACGCCACCTCATATTCCCACTCTTTAGTCAGGACAAGGCAGACTCAATCTGCGGGCTCCTGGGTGAGCTACCCAGAGGGGAGAGTTGAAATGGACTCTCCTGAAGATGAGTGCTACTGTGGCTTGGTGTCCTGGGAGACCTTGGAATGTGGAGGTGGCTCAGGGACTCTGCAGGATTCTCCAACATGAGGTGTTTGACACGGCTCCAACAAGGAAACTTCCCATGTGGAGACGAGAGGAGTTCTGTTCCGTGCCTCAGGAAAGCCCCATACCCTGTTCTTCGAACCAAAGCCTCTGAGGAGTGACACCTGGAAACCAAAGCAAGAGTTGAGACTACGGCCTAAAGGCCTGTCCGGCTCAACCTTCTATCTCTGTTGACATCTGTGTGCATGCATTCATGGATGTAGCTGCTCAGCTTGTGTCCGAATGCCCCTGTGAGTCCAGTGAGGCTCCCAGTAGTGGGATGTCCTCGGAGGCCTTGAGGTTTCTCATATTCTGGAGGTGTGTGGCCAAAGGAATGGACACAGTTTCCCAGGAGAGAGCAGGCACGGTCCTGTGCTATGGCTCCAGAGGACCCAGCCTAGAGGCTGTGTTTGCCAGGGCTGTGGGGACAGATGTCTGAAAAAGCAAACTTGGCTCAGCTAGGGGCCAATGTAATGGCAGGCCTGATCTCTAGTCCGTGAGGGGAGATCCTCTGGAAATCAAAGTAGGGCAAGTGGGAGGCAGTCACTCAGGATTTTGTCTCTGGGTGTTGCATTTACAGTGTCCGGTCAGGGTAGGGGTTGTCTCAGAGGCCGAGGAAGAGCCTTCCTCTCGGGGGATTGTCCAAGCTCCCAAGTGTTTGTGTTCATTCTGTGGGAATGAAGAGTACTGTTTTCTGCCACAGGGGACACCCCAGGAGAGGGACTCTAGAGCACAGCAGTGGGTTCCCTCAACTGGAATACACACCATCTAGTTAGTCCTGGGTGCCTATGGGCATGGCAAGCCACATATGCGGGCTCTTGGTCCAGTCACTGAGAGGCGTTACTTGAATAAGGTACTCACGCTGAGGGTCACAATGTGTGTTTGTGCCCAAGGCGGCCCTCACGCTTGGGCGTGGCCTCATGGGCCATGCCGTTTTCTCCTACACTGGAGGTTTGACTCACTGCCAGCAGCAAGGTTTCTTGCCATGGGGAAGGAGGGGTTCTGACTTGTGCATCAGGTTCCCCCCTGTGCAGGGATTGGAGATAAGGTCTAGGTTCCGATGACTGAAAACCCAGGTTGGGAATGGATGGTGGCCTAAGGCAGTGGCGGGTCCAATGTGCTGGGTGTGCAGCCAGCTGTGTCGGTGTCTGTTGGAAGGTCTGGGCTCAGGCTATTTGCGACAGAGCATCACTGTTTAAGGTAGCCTATGCAATTGGGGTGTTGCCGAGGGCCAAGCAGTTTGATCCTCATTTGGGGTTTCTGGGCAGCGCCATAGACAAGGTTTTTCTCCTGGGAGGCAGGCACAGTGCTTCATTGTGGCCCCAGAATTCCCAGTAGGGAGGGTTTGTGGGCCAGGAGTGTGAGGACGGAAGTCTGAAAACACAAGCTAGTGTGAGGATTGGAGCCAAGGGCAGAGCAGGCCCACTCTGCAGAGGCTGAATCAAAATCTCCTGCATCTGAAGTCAGGCTGAGGATCAGACGTTGGCTGAGGCTGGAGTATGTGTCCATGATGGCACCTTCATGAAGTGGGGGCCTCATGAGGCCAAGGAAGTTTTCCCACGCTGAGTTTGGAGGTTGCCCCAAACCACAAGGTTTCCTTCTGCGGGACATTCGAGTCCTGTTGCATGGCTCCAGGACATATCATATGGAAGGACTGGAGAGCAGGGTTCGAAGGATGGATCCCTGTACTGCATGCCTCGCATTCCCATTGGCTATTAGCGACAAGATATGTTTGATCTGCTGCCTCTGGAACACGCGACCCAGCGGGCTGAGTTGAAATGGCCTCTCCTGAGGATGCGTCATAATGTGCGTTTGGGTCCATGGAGACCTTGGAATGTGCTGGTTGTTCAGTGGCCCTGCGGAACTCTCCTACCTGAAGTGTTTGATACATCCCAGTAAGAAGGCTGCCCATGTGGAGATGAGAGATGTTTGGTTTGGTGCCTCAGAAAAGCCCCATGTGCTGGTCTACGAAAACAGTCCTCTGAGAACGGAAACATGGAAACCAAAGCTAAGGTTCAGATTAGGGCCTGGGGGCCTGTCCATTTCAACCTTCTGTCTCTGGGGACACTGTCTGAGAGTCTAAGTGGAGATAGTTGCTCCGCTGGTGTCAGAGAACCCCTCTTAGTCCAGGGGGGCCTATACTATTGATGGCCTCAGGGACCTTGGAGCTTTTCCCTAACCTGTAGGGTTGTGGTCAATGGATTGGGCACACTTTCCTTGGAGAGGGCAGGCACAATCTTTCGCTGTTTGGTCCAGAGGCCCTAGCCTGGATGTTGTGTGGGTCCAGGCTGTGGGCACAGAAGTCTGAATACACAAACTCAGCTTATGAGTGGCGCCTAGGGTATGGCCGGCCGGATGTACAGCCCGAGAGGGAGCTCCTGGGCCTCTGAAACAAGGGCGAGTGGGAGGCGTTCCTTCAGGCTTTTGTCTCTGGATGTTGTGTCTGGGATAGCCGTGGATTGGAGCGGTGGCCTCAGGTACTGTGGACGAGTATCCCTCTCTGGGGATTTGTCCCAGCTCCCAAGACTTTGGGGTCATTTTGTGGGAAGGGTGGAGTCGTGTTGTCTGGCTCATGGGTCTCTCCAAGAAAGGGATTCCAGAGCAGAGCTCCAGGTACGGGCGGGGCGACTGGAAAATTCAAACCGTGGTGAGGATTGGGTGCATAGGGGCTTGGCAAGCCCCATATGAGGGCTCTTGGTCCAGGGCCTGACAGGCCTTTCTTTGACATGGGGCTCATGCTGAGGGTCACAGTGTGAATTTGTGCCCAAGCAGCACTCAAGTTTGGGCGTGGCTTCAGGGGCCATGAAGGTTTCTCCCACCCTGAAGGTGTGACTCCATGCCAAGAGCAAGCTTGACAGCCATGGGGAAGGAGGAGTTCTGTTTTGTGCTTGCTATACCCAGCTGTGTGGAGAATTGATATAATGTCTAGGTTCAGATATCTGAAAACCAAGGTTAGGATGAGGTGACGGCATAAGACCATGGCGTGTCCGAAGTGCTGGGTGTGCGGCCAGCTGTCTCCTTGTCTGTCTGGACGTCTGGCTTCAGGCTGTGTCAGGCAGAGCATGAGTGCCCAGAGCAGCCTATCCAGTTCGGGTACCATCGAGGACCGAGCACGTTGATCCTCATTGGGTTTTCTGGAGAGCCCCACAGGGAAACGTTTTTCTTCCGTTGGGCAGACACTGGGCTGGGTTTTGGTTCCCGAGTTCCTAGTCCAGAGGGCTTGTTTGCCAGGAGTGGGAGGAAGGAAGTCTGAAAACACAAGCTAGCGTGAGGTTTGGGACCGAGGGCACGGCAGGCCCACTCTGCAGAGGCTGAATCGAGATCTCCTGCACTGAGGTCATGTCAACTATGAGACGTGCCTCAGGCTAGAGTTCTTGTCCAGCATGGCCTCTTTCTGAAGGGTGTGGGGGCTTCATGAGGCCAGAAAGCTTTGCCTACGATGGGATTTGTGAACTGCTCCAAAACTGAAGGTTACCTTCTGCACGACAGTCGAGTCCTATTGGATGGTTCCAAGAGGCCCCATATGGAAAGACTCGAGTGCAGGTGTCTAAGCATGGATGCCTGGGAACGCCACCTCATATTCCCACTCTTTAGTCAGGACAAGGCAGGCTGAATCTGCGGGCTCCTGGGTGAGCTACCCAGAGGGGAGAGTTGAAATGGACTCTCCTGAAGATGAGTCCTACTGTGGCTTGGTGGCCTGGGAGACCTTGGAATGTGGAGGTGGCTCAGGAACTCTGCAGGATTCTCCAACATGAGGTGTTTGACACGGCTCCAACAAGGAAACTTCCCATGTGGAGACGAGAGGAGTTCTGTTCCGTGCCTCAGGAAAGCCCCATACCCTGTTCTTCGAACCAAAGCCTCTGAGGAGTGACACCTGGAAACCAAAGCAAGAGTTGAGACTACGGCCTAAAGGCCTGTCCGGCTCAACCTTCTATCTCTGTTGACATCTTTGTGCATGCATTCATGGATGTAGCTGCTCAGCTTGTGTCCGAATGCCCCTGTGAGTCCAGTGAGGCTCCCAGTAGTGGGATGTCCTCGGAGGCCTTGAGGTTTCTCATATTCTGGAGGTGTGTGGCCAAAGGAATGGACACAGTTTCCCAGGAGAGAGCAGGCACGGTCCTGTGCTATGGCTCCAGAGGACCCAGCCTAGAGGCTGTGTTTGCCAGGGCTGTGGGGACAGATGTCTGAAAAAGCAAACTTGGCTCAGCTAGGGGCCAATGTAATGGCAGGCCTGATCTCTAGTCCGTGAGGGGAGATCCTCTGGAAATCAAAGTAGGGCAAGTGGGAGGCAGTCACTCAGGATTTTGTCTCTGGGTGTTGCATTTACAGTGTCCGGTCAGGGTAGGGGTTGTCTCAGAGGCCGAGGAAGAGCCTTCCTCTCGGGGGATTGTCCAAGCTCCCAAGTGTTTGTGTTCATTCTGTGGGAATGAAGAGTACTGTTTTCTGCCACAGGGGACACCCCAGGAGAGGGACTCTAGAGCACAGCAGTGGGTTCCCTCAACTGGAATACACACCATCTAGTTAGTCCTGGGTGCCTATGGGCATGGCAAGCCACATATGCGGGCTCTTGGTCCAGTCACTGAGAGGCGTTACTTGAATAAGGTACTCACGCTGAGGGTCACAATGTGTGTTTGTGCCCAAGGCGGCCCTCACGCTTGGGCGTGGCCTCATGGGCCATGCCGTTTTCTCCTACACTGGAGGTTTGACTCACTGCCAGCAGCAAGGTTTCTTGCCATGGGGAAGGAGGGGTTCTGACTTGTGCATCAGGTTCCCCCCTGTGCAGGGATTGGAGATAAGGTCTAGGTTCCGATGACTGAAAACCCAGGTTGGGAATGGATGGTGGCCTAAGGCAGTGGCGGGTCCAATGTGCTGGGTGTGCAGCCAGCTGTGTCGGTGTCTGTTGGAAGGTCTGGGCTCAGGCTATTTGCGACAGAGCATCACTGTTTAAGGTAGCCTATGCAATTGGGGTGTTGCCGAGGGCCAAGCAGTTTGATCCTCATTTGGGGTTTCTGGGCAGCGCCATAGACAAGGTTTTTCTCCTGGGAGGCAGGCACAGTGCTTCATTGTGGCCCCAGAATTCCCAGTAGGGAGGGTTTGTGGGCCAGGAGTGTGAGGACGGAAGTCTGAAAACACAAGCTAGTGTGAGGATTGGAGCCAAGGGCAGAGCAGGCCCACTCTGCAGAGGCTGAATCAAAATCTCCTGCATCTGAAGTCAGGCTGAGGATCAGACGTTGGCTGAGGCTGGAGTATGTGTCCATGATGGCACCTTCATGAAGTGGGGGCCTCATGAGGCCAAGGAAGTTTTCCCACGCTGAGTTTGGAGGTTGCCCCAAACCACAAGGTTTCCTTCTGCGGGACATTCGAGTCCTGTTGCATGGCTCCAGGACATATCATATGGAAGGACTGGAGAGCAGGGTTCGAAGGATGGATCCCTGTACTGCATGCCTCGCATTCCCATTGGCTATTAGCGACAAGATATGTTTGATCTGCTGCCTCTGGAACACGCGACCCAGCGGGCTGAGTTGAAATGGCCTCTCCTGAGGATGCGTCATAATGTGCGTTTGGGTCCATGGAGACCTTGGAATGTGCTGGTTGTTCAGTGGCCCTGCGGAACTCTCCTACCTGAAGTGTTTGATACATCCCAGTAAGAAGGCTGCCCATGTGGAGATGAGAGATGTTTGGTTTGGTGCCTCAGAAAAGCCCCATGTGCTGGTCTACGAAAACAGTCCTCTGAGAACGGAAACATGGAAACCAAAGCTAAGGTTCAGATTAGGGCCTGGGGGCCTGTCCATTTCAACCTTCTGTCTCTGGGGACACTGTCTGAGAGTCTAAGTGGAGATAGTTGCTCCGCTGGTGTCAGAGAACCCCTCTTAGTCCAGGGTGGCCTATACTATTGATGGCCTCAGGGACCTTGGAGCTTTTCCCTAACCTGTAGGGTTGTGGTCAATGGATTGGGCACACTTTCCTTGGAGAGGGCAGGCACAATCTTTCGCTGTTTGGTCCAGAGGCCCTAGCCTGGATGTTGTGTGGGTCCAGGCTGTGGGCACAGAAGTCTGAATACACAAACTCAGCTTATGAGTGGCGCCTAGGGTATGGCCGGCCGGATGTACAGCCCGAGAGGGAGCTCCTGGGCCTCTGAAACAAGGGCGAGTGCGAGGCGTTCCTTCAGGCTTTTGTCTCTGGATGTTGTGTCCGGGATAGCCGTGGATTGGAGCGGTGGCCTCAGGTACTGTGGACGAGTATCCCTCTCTGGGGATTTGTCCCAGCTCCCAAGACTTTGGGGTCATTTTGTGGGAAGGGTGGAGTCGTGTTGTCTGGCTCATGGGTCTCTCCAAGAAAGGGATTCCAAAGCAGAGCTCCAGGTACGGGCGGGGCGACTGGAAAATTCAAACCGTGGTGAGGATTGGGTGCATAGGGGCTTGGCAAGCCCCATATGAGGGCTCTTGGTCCAGGGCCTGACAGGCCTTTCTTTGACATGGGGCTCATGCTGAGGGTCACAGTGTGAATTTGTGCCCAAGCAGCACTCAAGTTTGGGCGTGGCTTCAGGGGCCATGAAGGTTTCTCCCACCCTGAAGGTGTGACTCCATGCCAAGAGCAAGCTTGACAGCCATGGGGAAGGAGGAGTTCTGTTTTGTGCTTGCTATACCCAGCTGTGTGGAGAATTGATATAATGTCTAGGTTCAGATATCTGAAAACCAAGGTTAGGATGAGGTGACGGCATAAGACCATGGCGTGTCCGAAGTGCTGGGTGTGCGGCCAGCTGTCTCCTTGTCTGTCTGGACGTCTGACTTCAGGCTGTGTCAGGCAGAGCATGAGTGCCCAGAGCAGCCTATCCAGTTCGGGTACCATCGAGGACCGAGCAGGTTGATCCTCATTGGGTTTTCTGGAGAGCCCCACAGGGAAACGTTTTTCTTCCGTTGGGCAGACACTGGGCTGGGTTTTGGTTCCGGAGTTCCTAGTCCAGAGGGCTTGTTTGCCAGGAGTGGGAGGAAGGAAGTCTGAAAACACAAGCTAGCGTGAGGTTTGGGACCGAGGGCACGGCAGGCCCACTCTGCAGAGGCTGAATCGAGATCTCCTGCACTGAGGTCATGTCAACTATGAGACGTGCCTCAGGCTAGAGTTCTTGTCCAGCATGGCCTCTTTCTGAAGGGTGTGGGGGCTTCATGAGGCCAGAAAGCTTTGCCTACGATGGGATTTGTGAACTGCTCCAAAACTGAAGGTTACCTTCTGCACGACAGTCGAGTCCTATTGGATGGTTCCAAGAGGCCCCATATGGAAAGACTCGAGAGCAGGTGTCTAAGCATGGATGCCTGGGAACGCCACCTCATATTCCCACTCTTTAGTCAGGACAAGGCAGGCTCAATCTGCGGGCTCCTGGGTGAGCTACCCAGAGGGGAGAGTTGAAATGGACTCTCCTGAAGATGAGTCCTACTGTGGCTTGGTGGCCTGGGAGACATTGGAATGTGGAGGTGGCTCAGGGACTCTGCAGGATTCTCCAACATGAGGTGTTTGACACGGCTCCAACAAGGAAACTTCCCATGCGGAGACGAGAGGAGTTCTGTTCCGTGCCTCAGGAAAGCCCCATGCCCTGTTCTTCGAACCAAAGCCTCTGAGGAGTGACACCTGGAAACCAAAGCAAGAGTTGAGACTACGGCCTAAAGGCCTGTCCGGCTCAACCTTCTATCTCTGTTGACATCTGTGTGCATGCATTCATGGATGTAGCTGCTCAGCTTGTGTCCGAATGCCCCTGTGAGTCCAGTGAGGCTCCCAGTAGTGGGATGTCCTCGGAGGCCTTGAGGTTTCTCATATTCTGGAGGTGTGTGGCCAAAGGAATGGACACAGTTTCCCAGGAGGGAGCAGGCACGGTCCTGTGGTATGGCTCCAGAGGACCCAGCCTAGAGGCTGTGTTTGCCAGGGCTGTGGGGACAGATGTCTGAAAAAGCAAACTTGGCTCAGCTAGGGGCCAATTAATGGCAGGCCTGATCTCTAGTCCGTGAGGGGAGATCCTCTGGAAATCAAAGGAGGGCAAGTGGGAGGCAGTCACTCAGGCTTTTGTCTCAGGGTGTTGCGTTTACAGTGTCCGGTCAGGGTAGGGGTTGTCTCAGAGGCCGAGGAAGAGCCTTCCTCTCAGGGGATTGTCCAAGCTCGCAAGTGTTTGTGTTCATTCTGTGGGAATGAAGAGTACTGTTTTCTGCCACAGGGGACACCCCAGGAGAGGGACTCTAGAGCACAGCAGTGGGTTCCCTCAACTGGAATACACACCATCTAGTTAGTCCTGGGTGCCTATGGGCATGGCAAGCCACATATGCGGGCTCTTGGTCCAGTCACTGAGAGGCGTTACTTGAATAAGGTACTCACGCTGAGGGTCACAATGTGTGTTTGTGCCCAAGGCGGCCCTCACGCTTGGGCGTGGCCTCATGGGCCATGCCGTTTTCTCCTTCACTGAAGGTTTGACTCACTGCCAGCAGCAAGGTTTCTTGCCAGGGGGAAGGAGGGGTTCTGACTTGTGCATCAGGTTCCCCCCAGTGCAGGGATTGGAGATAAGGTCTAGGTTCCGATGACTGAAAACCCAGGTTGGGAATGGATGGTGGCCTAAGGCAGTGGCGGGTCCAATGTGCTGGGTGTGCAGCCAGCTGTGTCGGTGTCTGTTGGAAGGTCTGGGCTCAGGCTATTTGCGACAGAGCATCACTGTTTAAGGTAGCCTATGCAATTGGGGTGTTGCCGAGGGCCAAGCAGTTTGATCCTCATTTGGGGTTTCTGGGCAGCGCCATAGACAAGGTTTTTCTCCTGGGAGGCAGGCACAGTGCTTCATTGTGGCCCCAGAATTCCCAGTAGGGAGGGTTTGTGGGCCAGGAGTGTGAGGACGGAAGTCTGAAAACACAAGCTAGTGTGAGGATTGGAGCCAAGGGCAGAGCAGGCCCACTCTGCAGAGGCTGAATCAAAATCTCCTGCATCTGAAGTCAGGCTGAGGATCAGACGTTGGCTGAGGCTGCAGTATGTGTCCATGATGGCACCTTCATGAAGTGGGGGCCTCATGAGGCCAAGGAAGTTTTCCCACGCTGAGTTTGGAGGTTGCCCCAAACCACAAGGTTTCCTTCTGCGGGACATTCGAGTCCTGTTGCATGGCTCCAGGACATATCATATGGAAGGACTGGAGAGCAGGGTTCGAAGGATGGAACCCTGTACAGCATGCCTCGCATTCCCATTGGCTATTAGCGACAAGATATGTTTGATCTGCTGCCTCTGGAACACGCGACCCAGGGGGCTGAGTTGAAATGGCCTCTCCTGAGGATGCGTCATAATGTGCGTTTGGGTCCATGGAGACCTTGGAATGTGCTGGTTTTTCAGTGGCCCTGCGGAACTCTCCTACCTGAAGTGTTTGATACATCCCAGTAAGAAAGCTGCCCATGTGGTGATGAGAGAGTTTTGTTTTGGTGCCTCAGAAAAGCCCCATGTGCTGGTCTACGAAAACAGTCCTCTGAGAACGGAAACATGGAAACCAAAGCTAAGGTTCAGATTAGGGCCTGGGGGCCTGTCCATTTCAACCTTCTGTCTCTGGGGACACTGTCTGAGAGTCTAAGTGGAGATAGTTGCTCCGCTGGTGTCAGAGAACCCCTCTTAGTCCAGGGGGGCCTACACTATTGATGGCCTCAGGGGCCTTGGAGCTTTTCCCTAACCTGTAGGGTTGTGGTCAAAGGATTGGGCACACTTTCCTTGGAGAGGGCAGGCACAATCTTTCGCTGTTTGGTCCAGAGGCCCTAGCCTGGATGTTGTGTGGGTCCAGGCTGTGGGCACAGAATTCGGAATACACAAACTCAGCTTATGAGTGGCGCCTAGGGTATGGCAGGCCGGATGTACAGCCCGAGAGGGAGCTCCTGGGCCTCTGAAACAAGAGCGAGTGAGAGGCGATCCAACAGGCTTTTGTCTCTGTATGTTGTGTCCGGGATATCCGTGGATTTGAGGGGTGGCCTCAGGGACAGTGGACGAGTATCCCTCTCTGGGGATTTGTCCCAGCTCCCAAGATTGGGGTCGTTTTGTGGGAAGGGTGGAGTCGTGTTGTCTGGCTCATGGGTCTCTCCAAGCAAGGGATTCCAGAGTAGAGCCCCAGGTACGGGCATGGCGACTGGAAAATTCAAAACGTGGTGAGGATTGGGTGCATAGGGGCTTGGCTAGCCCCATATGAGGGCTCTTGGTCCAGGGCCTGACAGGCCTTTCTTTGAGTTTAGATTAGGGCCTAAGGGCCTGTCCGGCTCAACCTTCTATCTCTGTTGACATCTGTGTGCATGCCTTCGTCGAGGTAGCTGCTCAGATTGTGTCTGAATGCCCCTGTGTGTCCAGGGAGGCTCCCAGTAGTGGGATGACCTCGGGGGCCTTGAGGTTTCTCATATTCTGGAGGTGTGTGGCCAAAGGAATGGACACAGTTTCCCAGGAGAGAGTAGGCATAGTCCTGTGGTATGGCTCCAGAGGACCCAGCCTAGAGGCTGTGTTTTCCAGGGCTCTGGGGACTGATGTCTGAAAGAGAAAACTTGGATCAGGTAGGGGCCAAGGTAATGGCAGGCCTGATCTCCAGTCCGTGAGGGGAGATCCTCTGGATATCAAAGGAGGGCAAGTGGGAGGCAGTCGCTCAGGCTTTTGTCTCTGGGTGTTGCGTTCACAGTGTCCGGTCAGGGTAGGGGTTGCCTCAGGGTCCGAGGAAGAGCCTTCCTCTCGGGGGATTGTCCAAGCTCCCAAGTGTTTGGGTTCATTCTGTGGGAAGTGAAGAGTACTGTTTTCTGCCACAAAGGACCTCCCAGGAGAGGGACTCTAGAGCACAGCAGTGGGTTCCCTCAACTGGAATACACACCATCTAGTTAGTTCTGGGTGACTATGTGCATGGCAAGGACTAAATGCAGGATCTTCGTCCCGAACCTGACAGGCCTTTCTTTGTCATGGGGCTCATGCTAGGGTCACAGTGTGAATTTGTGCCCAAGCAGCACTCATGTTTGGGCGTGGCATCAGGGGCCATGAAGGGTTTCCCACGTGAAGGTGTGACTCCATGCGAAGAACAAGCATTACAGCCATGTGGAAGGCAGAGTTCTGATTGTGATTCCGATACTCAAACTCAGCTTTCTTTGGGGACATCGGTATGGCAGGCCCAATCTACAAACCATGAGAAGAACTCATGAAGATTTGAATATAGAGTGAGTCTGAGGCGCTTGCTCAGGCATTTGTCTCTGGAATTTGTATCAGCGATCTCCGTGGAATGTCGGGGATGCCTCATGGGCCATGGACGAATCTTCCTCTCTGAGGATTTGGCCCGATTCCCAATTGCTTTTCGTCAATCTGTGGGATGGGAGGTCTCCTTTCAGGTTTGTTACCTCAGGTGTCCCACCAAAAGAGAAATTCCAAAGCAAAGCCGTGGGGAAGACTGAAGGGACAACCTGAACTATGGTTAAAAATTGGGGCCTACGGGCATGGCAAGCACAATATGCTATCTCTTCATCCAGCCACTGAGTGGCCTTACTTGAGGACTGGGCTCAGCCTGAGGGTCACAATGTGTGCTTGTGAACAATGTGGCCCGCGAGCATGGGTGGGGCCTCATGGGCCAAACTGGTTTCAACTACACTGAACGTTGGACAACATGCCAACCACAAGGTTTCTTGCCATGGGGAAGGAGTTCTGATTTCTGCATCATCTTCAACCCTGGGCAGTGATTGGAGATAAGGTCTAGGTTCTGAAACCTGAAAACTGAGGTTGGGAAGAGATGACGACCTAAGGCCATGGCGGCTCGATGTGCTCAGTGTGCGGACAGCTGTCTGGCAGGGGCCAGGGGGTCCAGGATCAGGCTGTGTCAGAAAGGGCATTAGTGCCCTGGTCAGCCTATGTATTTGGGGTACAGCCAAGGCCGGTGCAGGTTGATCCTCATTTGGGATGACTGGGTAGCCCCAGAGGACAAAGTTTTTCTTCTGGAGGGCCGGCAGAGTGCTGTGTTGTAGTTCTGGATTGCCAAACTGGAGGGCTTGTGGGCCAGTAGTCTGAAGACAAAAGTCTGAGAACACAAGCTAGGCTTAGGTTTCTGGGTGAGGCCATGGCACACACAATCTACAGACCTGAATCGAGATCTCGTGCATCTGAAGTAAGGGCGAGGATCAGACGATCGCTCAGGTTGGAGTTTTTGTCCCTGATGGCCCGTTCATAAATGGGGGGTCATCACGAGGCCAAGGGGCTTTCTAACGATGGGAGTTGTGAGAAGCTCCAAACTGCAGATAGTCTTCTGCAGGACAATTGAGACCTGTTGTTTGGCTCCAGGCCAATGATTCTGAGCAGGGTTCTAAGGATGGATGGCTGGGTAGCCCACCTCGCATTCCAATTGTCTCCTAGCAACAAGACAGGTTAGATCTCCTGGATCTGTGAGGAGCAACCGAGGATGCTGAGTTGAAATGGACACCCCTGGGGATGGGTCCTAACGTGCTTTTTTGTCTATGGAGACGTTGGAATGAAGCGGTGGCACTGGGGCCCTAAAGGGTTCTCCTAAACAGAGGCTTTGACACAGCTCCAACGTGCAAGTTTCCCATGTGTATATGAGATGTTTTCTGATGGGTGAGTCACGAAACAGCTATATGCTGCTTTTGAAATCCAGGCCTCTGAGGAGACATTCCTGGACACCAAAGCAATGGATCTGATTAGTGCCTAGGGGCCTGTTCTTTTCTTTTTACCTCTGGGGATATCTGCTATGGGTCTGAGTGCAGGTAGGTGCTCAGTTGGGCTCAGATTGCCCCTGTTTTTCCTGGGAAGCCACCACTATTGAGATGGATCAGGGACTTTGGAGGTTTATCCTATTAGAAGGGTTGTGGCCATTGGAATGGGCACACACAATTCCCTTGGAGAGGGCAAGTACAGTCCTCAGTTTTGTGTCCAGGGGCCTGAGCCTGTAGGTTGTGTTGGCCAGGGCTATTTGGACAGTTGTCTGAAAACACAAACTCGGCTTATGTTTCGGGTCATAGGTATGGCAGGACTGATCTACAGACCATGAGGAGAACTCTTCGGGATTTGAAAGAAGGGCTAGTGTGAGGCTCCTGCTCAAGTTTTTGTCTCTGGATATCATGTCACTCATGGTCGTGGAATTTCTGGGTGACTTCATGGGAAATGGACGAGTCTTACTTTTTGGTGGTTTGGCCCCGTCCAAAGAGTTTGGGGTCATTCTTTGGGCTGGAAGAAGTCTGTTTTTTTTTTTTTTTTTTTTTGTTGTTGTTTTTCTTTTTTAACCTCCGGTGTCCCACCAAATGAGGGATTCCAGAGTAGAGCCCTGGGGAGGGGCGACTGGACAATCAGAAATCTGGTTAAAAATTGGGGCCTAGGGACATGTCAAGCCCATTATGACATCTAATGTTCCAGCCACTGAGAGGACTTACTAGACTACAGAACTCAAGCTGAGGGTCACAATGTTTGTGTATGCCCTCGTCGCACTCAAGAATGGGCGGGGCCTCAGGGTGAATGCTGGTTTCTTCTACTCTGAACGTTGGACTACGTGCCAACCACAAGGGTTCTTGCCATGGGTAAAGAGGAGTTCTGATTTCTACATCACACTCACCCCTGGGCAGTGATTGGAGATAAGGTCTCGGTTCTGAAGCCTGAAAACTGAGGTAAGGAAGAGATGATGACCTAAGGCCATGGCGGGTTTTTTGTGCTCAGTGTGCGGTCAGCTTTCTGGGTGTTGGTCAGGAGGTCCGGGCTCAGGTTGTGTTCGACAGTGCATTAGTGCCCAGGTTAGACTATAAAATTTGGGTAAAGTTGAGTGCTGTGTAGGTTTACCCTCATTTAAGGTGCCTGGGCAGCTCATGAGGCAATAATTTTTTTTTCTAGAGGGCAGGCAGAGTGCCTCATTGTGGGTCCGAAATTGCCAAACTTGAGGGCTTCGGAACCAGGAGTATGAGGACGGAAGTCTGAGAAGACAAGCTAGACTTGGGTTTCAGGGCGAGGGCACGGCATGTACCCCATGCAGATCTGAAAAAATATCTCATGCATCTGAAGTCAGGGCAAGTATCAGACTATGGCTCAGGTTGGAGAATCTGAGCATGACTGCCGCTTCTTGAAGGCAGCGGAATCTCGAGGTCATTGAGGTTTTCCCACGTTGGGAGTTGTGGGATGCCCCCTTCAAGGATTCCTACTGCGGGACAATTAAGACTTGTTGGACAGCTCCAGGACATCCCATATGGAATGACTCCAGAGCACCGTTCGCGGATGGATGCCTGGGAAGCCCGCCTCGCATTCCAATTGTCTCCTAGCAACAAGACAGTTTAGATCTGATGGCTCTGCGGGAGCAACCGGGGTGGCTGAGTTGAAATGGACTTTCCTGAGGATGGGTCCTAATGTGCTTTTGTGTCCATGAGGGCCTTGGAATGGGGCGGTGGCACCGGGACCCTGAAGTACTCTCCTAAGCTTTGGACATGGCTCCCATGCACAGGTTTCCTTGTGGAGAAGAGATGAGTTCTGATGGGTGCCTCAGGAAAACACATATACTCGTATTGGAATCAGGCTTTTGAGGACACATGCCTGTATCCCAAAGCAATGGATCCTATTATGGCCTAGGGTCCTGTCTGGTTCAATCTTCTTCTCTGGGGACAACCATCTCTGTTATGAGTATAGGTCGATTATCAGCTGGTGTCAGACAGCCCTTGTTTGTTATGGGCGACCTACACTATTGGGATGGCCTCAGGGACTTTGGAGGTTTCTCCTAATTTGTACGATTTTGGACCATGGAATGGGCAGAATTCCCATGGATTGGTAGGCACAGTCCGAATGTGTGGCTCCAGGGGCCCAGCCTGGAGGGTGGGTGGCCCAAGACTTTGAGGACAGAAGTCTGAAAACACAAACTCAGCTTAGGTTTGGGGACGTAGGTATGGCAGGCCCGATCTACAAACCATGAGAAGAACTCTTCAGGATATGAAGAAAGTGCGAGTCTGAGGCGCTTGCTCAGGCTTTTGTCTCTGGATTTTGTATCAGCGATGGCCGTGGAATGTCGGGGAGGCCTCATGGGCCACGTACGAATATTCCTCTCTGAGGATTTGGCCCGATTCCCAATTGCTTTTCGTCAATCTGTGGGATGGGAGGACTCATTTCAGTTTTGTTACCTCAGGTGTCCCACCAAAAGAATAATTCCAAAGCCAAGCCGTGGGGAAGACTGAAGGGACAACCCGAACTATGGTTAAAAATTGGGGCCTAGGGGCATGGCAAGCCCAATATGCTATCTCTTCATCCAGCCACTTAGTGGCCTTACTTGAGGACTGGGCTCAGCCTGAGCGTCACAATGTGTGTTTGTGACCAATGTGGCCCACGAGCATGGGCGGGGCCTCATGGGCCACACTGGTTTAAACTACAATGAACGTTGGACAACATGCCAACCACAAGGTTTCTTGCCATGGGGAAGGAGTTCTGATTTCTGCATCACCTTCAACCCTGGGCAGTGATTGGAGATAAGGTCTAGGTTCTGAAATCTGAAAATTGATGTTGGGAAGAGATGACGACCTAAGGCCATGGCGGCTCGATGTGCTCAGTTTGCGGCCAGCTGTCTGAAAGGGGCCAGGGGGTCCAGGCTCAGGCTGTACCAGAAAAGGCATTAGAGCCCTGGTCAGGCTGTGTATTTTGGGTACAGCCAAGGTCGGTGCAGGTTGATCCTCATTTGGGGTTACTGGGTAGCCCCAGAGGACAATGTTTTTCTTCTGGAGGGCCGGCAGAGTGCTGTGTTGTAGTTCTGGATTGCCAAACTGGAGGGCTTGTGGGCCAGTAGTCTGACGACAAAGGTCTGAGAACACAAGCTACGCTTAGGTTTCTGGGTGAGGCCATGGCACACACAATCTACAGACCTGAATCGAGATCTCGTGCATCTGAAGTCAGGGCGAGGATCAGACGATCGCTCAGGTTGGAGTTTCTGACCATGATGGCCCCTTCATGAATGGGGCGGGCATCACGAGGCCATGGGTGTTTTCCCACGATGAGAGTTGTGAGAAGCTCCAAACTGCAGAGAGTCTTCTGCAGGACAATTGAGACCAGTTGTTTGGCTCAAGGCCAATGATTCTGAGCAGGGTTCTAAGGATGGATGGCTGGGTAGCCCACCTCGCATTCCAATTGTCTCCTAGCAACAAGACAGGTTAGAACTCCTGGATCTGTGGGGAGCAACCGAGGATGCTGAGTTGAAATGGACACCCCTGGGGATGGGTCCTAACGTGCTTTTGTGTCTATGGAGACCTTGGAATGAAGCGGTGGCACTGGGGCCCTAAAGGGTTCTCCTAAACAGAGGCTTTGATACAGCTCCAACGTGCAAGTTTCCCATGTGTAGATGAGATGTTTTCTGATGGGTGAGTCAAGAAACAGCTATATGCTGCTTTTGAAATCCAGGCCTCTGAGGAGAGATGCCTGGAAACCAAAGCAATGGATCTGATTAGTGCCTAGGGGCCTGTTCTTTCCTTTTTACCTCTGGGGACATCTGTCTATGGGTCTGAGTGCAGGTAGGTGCTCAGTTGGGCTCAGATTGCCCCTGTTTTTCCTGGGAAGCCACCACTATTGAGATGGATCAGGGACTTTGGAGGTTTATCCTATTAGAAGGGTTGTGGCCATTGGAATGGGCACACACAATTCCCTTGGAGAGGGCAAGTACAGTCCTCAGGTTTGGCTCCAGGGGCCTGAGCCTGTAGGTTGTGTAGGCCAGGGCTGTTTGGACAGTTGTCTCAAAACCCAAACTCGGCTTATGTTTCGGGTCATGGGTATGGCAGGACTGATCTACAGACCATGAGGAGAACTCTTCGGGATTTGAAAGAAGGGCGAGTGTGAGGCTCCTGCTCAAGTTTTTGTCTCTGGATATCGTGTCACTCATGGTCGTAGAATTTCTGGGTGACTTCATAGGAAATGGACGAGTCTTACTCTCTGGTGGTTTGGCCCCGTCCAAAGAGTTCGGGCTCATTCTGTGGGCTGGAAGAAGTCTGTTTTTTTTGTTTTTTTTTTTTTTTTTGTTTTTCTCTTTTAACCTCCGGTGTCCCACCAAATGAGGGATTCCAGAGTAGAGCCCTGGGGAGGGGCGACTGGACAATCAGAAATCTGGTTAAAAATTGGGGCCTAGGGCATGTCAAGCCCATTATGACATCTAATGGTCCAGCAACTGAGAGGACTTACTCGAGGACAGGACTCATGCTGAGGGTCACAATGCGTGTGTATGCCCTCGTCGCACTCAAGAATGGGCGGGGCCTCAGGGTGAATGCTGGTTTCTCCTACACTGAACGTTGGACAACGTGCCAACCACAGGGTTCTTGCCATGGGTAAGGAGGAGTTCTGATTTCTGCATCACACTCACCCTTGGGCAGTGATTGGAGATAAGGTCTCGGTTCTGAAGCCTGAAAACTGAGGTAGGGAAGAGATGATGACCTAAGGCCATGGCGGGTTTTCTGTGCTCAGTGTGCGGTCAGCTTTCTGGGTGTTGGTCAGGAGGTCCGGGCTCAGGTTGTGTTCGACAGTGCATTAGTGCCCAGGTTAGACTATATAATTTGGGTAAAGTCGAGTGCTGTGTAGGTTTACCCTCATTTAAGGTGCCTGGGCAGCTCATGAGGCAATAATTTTTTTTCTAGAGGGCAGGCAGAGTGCTGCATTGTGGGTCCGGAATTGCCAAACTTGAGGGCTTCGGGGCCAGGCGTGTGAGGACGGAAGTCTGAGAAGACAAGCTAGACTTGGGTTTCAGGGCGAGGGCACGGCAGGTACCCCCTGCAAATCTGAACCAATATCTCATGCATCTGAAGTCAGGGCGAGGATCAGACGTTGGCTCAGTTTGGAGTTTCTGAGCATGACGGCCGCTTCATGAAGGGAGCGGAAACTCGAGGCCATTGAGGTTTTCCCACGTTGGGAGTTGTGGGATGCCCCCTTCATGGATTCCTTCTGTGGGACAATTGAGACCTGTTGGACAGCTCCAGGGCATCCCATATGGAATGACTCCAGAGCACCGTTCGCGGATGGATGCCTGGGAAGCCCGCCTCGCATTCCAATTGTCTCCTAGCAACAAGACAGTTTAGATCTGATGGCTCTGCGGGAGCAACCGGGGTGGCTGAGTTGAAATGGACTTTCCTGAAGATGGGTCCTAATGTGTTTTTGTGTCCATGAGGGCCTTGGAATGGGGCGGTGCACCAGGACCCTGAAGTACTCTCCTAAGCTTTGGACATGGCTCCCATGCACAGGTTTCCTTGTGGAGACGAGATGAGTTCTGATTGGTGCCTCAGGAAAACCCCTATGCTCGTATTGGAATCAGGCTTTTGAGGACACATGCCCGTAACCCAAAGCAATGGATCCTATTATGGCCTACGGTCCTGTCTGATTCAATCTTCTTCTCTGGGGACATCCATCTATGGTATGAGTGGAGGTCGATTATCAGCTGGTGTCAGACAGCCCATGTTTGTTCTGGGCGACCTACACTATTGGGATGGCCTCAGGGACTTTGGAGATTTCTCCTAATTTGTACGATTTTGGACCATGGAATGGGCACAATTCCCATGGATTGGTAGGCACAGTCCTAATGTGTGGCTCCACGGGCCCAGCCTGGAGGGTGTGTGGCTCAAGACTTTGAGGACAGAAGTCTGAAAACACAAACTCAGCTTAGGTTTGGGGACGTAGGTATGGCAGGCCCGATCTACAAACCATGAGAAGAAATCTTCAGGATATGAAGAATGTGTGAGTCTGAGGCTCTTGCTCAGGCTTTTGTCTCTGGATTTTGTATCAGCGATGGCCGTGGAATGTCGGGGACGCCTCATGGGCCATGGACGAATCTTCCTCTCTGAGGTTTTGGCCCGATTCCCAATTGCTTTTCGTCAATCTGTGGGATGGGAGGACTCATTTCAGTTTTGTTACCTCAGGTGTCCCACCAAAAGAGGAATTCCAAAGCCAAGCCGTGGGGAAGACTGAAGGGACAACCCGAACTATGGTTAAAAATTGTGGCCTAGGGGCATGGCAAGCCCAATATGATATCTCTTCATCCAGCCACTGAGTGGCCTTACTTGAGGACTGGGCTCAGCCTGAGCGTCACAATGTGTGTTTGTGACCAATGTGGCCCGCGAGCATGGGCGGGGCCTCATGGGCCACACTTGTTTCAACTACACTGAACGTTGGACAACATGCCAACCACAAGGTTTCTTGCCATGGGGAAGGAGTTCTGATTTCTGCATCACCTTCAACCCTGGGCAGTGATTGGATATAAGGTCTAGGTTCTGAAACCTGAAAACTGATGTTGGGAAGAGATAACGACCTAAGTCCATGGCGGCTCGATGTGCTCAGTGTGTGGCCAGCTGTCTGGGAGGGGCCAGGGGGTCCAGGCTCAGGCTGTGTCAGAAAGGGCATTAGTGCCCTGGTCAGCATATGTATTTGGGGTACAGCCAAGGTCGGTGCAGATTGATCCTCATTTGGGATTACTGGGTAGCACCAGAGGACAATGTTTTTCTTCTGGAGGGCCGGCAGAGTGCTGCATTGTAGTTCTGGATTGCCAAACTGGAGGGCTTGTGGGCCAGTAGTCTGACGACAAAAGTCTGAGAACACAAGCTAGGCTTAGGTTTCTGGGTGAGGCCATGGCACGCACAATCTACAGACCTGAATCGAGATCTCGTGCATCTGAATTCAGGGCGAGGATCAGACGATCGCTCCGGTTGGAGTTTCTGTCCCTTATGGCCCTTCATGAATGGGCGGGGGCATCACGAGGCCATGGGGGTTTTCCAACGATGGGAGTTGTGAGAAGCTCCAAACTGCAGAGAGTCTTCTGCAGGACATTTGAGACCTGTTGTTTGGCTCCAGGCCAATGTTTCTGAGCAGGGTTCTAAGGATGGATGGCTGGGTAGCCCACCTCGCATTCCAATTGTCTCCTAGCAACAAGACAGGTTAGATCTCCTGGATCTGTGGGGAGCAACCGAGGACGCTGAGTTGAAATGGACACCCCTGGGGATGGGTCCTAACGTGCTTTTGTGTCTATGGAGACCTTGGAATGAAGCGGTGGCACTGGGGCCCTAAAAAGTCCTCCTAAACAGAGGCTTTGACACAGCTCCAACGTGCAAGTTTCCCATGTGTAGATGAGATGTTTTCTGATGGGTGAGTCAAGAAACAGCTATATGCTGCTATTGAAATCCAGGCCTCTGAGGAGAGATGCCTGGAAACCAAAGCAATGGATCTGATTAGTGCCTAGGAGCCTGTTCTTTCCTTTTTACCTCTGGGGACATCTGTCTATGGGTCTGAGTGCATGTAGGTGCTCAGTTGGGCTCAGATTGCCCCTGTTTTTCCTGGGAAGCCACCACTATTGAGATGGATCAGGGACTTTGGAGGTTTATCCTATTAGAAGGGTTGTGGCCATTGGAATGGGCACACACAATTCCCTTGGAGAGGGCAAGTACAGTCCTCAGATTTGGCTCCAGGGGCCTGAGCCTGTAGGTTGTGTAGGCCAGGGCTGTTTGGACAGTTGTCTGAAAACACAAACTCGGCTTATGTTTCGGGTCATAGGTATGGCAGGACTGATCTACAGTCCATGAGGAGAACTCTTCGGGATTTGAATGAAGGGCGAGTGTGAGGCTCCTGCTCAAGTTTTTGTCTCTGGATATCGTGTCACTCATGGTCGTGGAATTTCTGGGTGTCTTCATGGGAAATGGACCTGTCTTACTCTCTGGTTGTTTGGCCCCGTCCAAAGAGTTTGGGGTCATTCTGTGGGCGGGAAGGAGTCCGTTTTCTTTTTTTTTATTCTTGTTTTTTTCTTTTTTAACCTCAGGTGTCCCACCAAATGAGGGATTCCAGAGTAGAGCTCTGGGGAGGGGCGACTGGACCATCAGAAATTTGGTTAAAAATTGGGGCCTAGGGACATGTCAAACCCATTATGACATCTAATGGTCCAGCAACTGAGAGGACTTACTAGAGGACAGGACTCATGCTGAGGGTCACAATGCGTGTGTATGCCCACGTCGCACTCAAGAATGGGCGGGGCCTCAGGGTGAATGCTGGTTTCTCCTAACTGAACGTTGGACAACGTGCCAACCACAAGGTTCTTGCCATGGGTAAGGAGGAGTTCTGATTTCTGCATCAACTCACCCCTGGGAAGTGATTGGAGATAAGGTCTCGGTTCTGAAGCCTGAAAACTGAGGTAGGGATGAGATGATGACCTAAGGCCATGGCGGGTTTTATGTGCTCAGTGTGCGGTCAGCTTTCTGGGTGTTGGTCAGGAGGTCCGGGCTCAGGATGTGTTCGACAGTGCATTAGTGCCCAGGTTAGACTATATAATTTGGGTAAAGTCGAGTGCTGTGTAGGTTTATCCTCATTTAAGGTGCCTGGGCAGCTCTTGAGGCAATAATTTTATTTCTAGAGGGCAGGCATGGTGCTGCATTGTGGGTCCGGAATTGCCAAACTTGAGGGCTTTGGGGCCAGGAGTGTGAGGACGGAAGTCTGAGAAGACAAGCTAGACTTGGGTTTCAGGGCGAGGGCACGGCAGGTACCCCCTGCAGATCTGAACCAATATCTCATGCATCTGAAGTCAGGGCGAGGATCAGACGTTGGCTCAGGTTGGAGTTTCTGAGCATGACGGCCGCTTCATAAAGGGAGCGGAAACTCGAGGCCATTGAGGTTTTCCCACGTTGGGAGTTGTGGGATGCCCCCTTCATGGATTCCTTCTGCGGGCCAATTGAGACCTGTTGGACAGCTCCAGGATATCCCATATGGAATGACTCCAGAGCACCGTTCGCGGATGGATGCCTGGGAAGCCCGCCTCGCATTCCACTTGTCTCGTAGCAACAAGACAGTTTAGATCTGATGGCTCTGCGGGAGCAACCGGGGTGGCTGAGTTGAAATGGACTTTCCTGAGGATCGGTCCTAATGTGTTTTTGTGTCCATGAGGGCCTTGGAATGGGGCGGTGGCACCGGGACCCTGAAGTACTTCCCTAAGCTTTGGACATGACTCCCATGCACAGGTTTCCTTGTGGAGACGAGATGAGTTCTGATGGGTGCCTCAGGAAAACCCCTATGCTCGTATTGGAATCAGGCTTTTGAGGACACATGCCTGTAACCCAAAGCAATGGATCCTATTATGGCCTAGGGTCCTGCCTGGTTCAATCTTCTTCTCTGGGGACATCCATCTATGGTATGAGTGGAGGTCGATTATCAGCTGGTGTCAGACAGCCCATGTTTGTACCGGGCGACCTACACTATTGGGATGGCCTCAGGGACTTTGGAGATTTCTCCTCATTTGTACGATTTTGGACCATGGAATGGGTAGAATTCCCATGGATTGGTAGGCACAGTCCTAATGTGTGGCTCCAGGGGCCCAGCCTGGAGGGTGTGTGGCCCAAGACTTTGAGGACAGAAGTCTGAAAACACAAACTCAGCTTAGGTTTGGGGACGTAGGTATGGCAGGCCCGATCTACAAACCATGAGAAGAACTCTTCAGGATATGAAGAATGTGTGAGTCTGAGGCTCTTGCTCAGGCTTGTGTCTCTGGATTTTGTATCAGCGATGGCCGTGGAATGTCGGGGACGCCTTATGGACCATAGACGAATCTTCCTCTCTGAGGATTTGGCCCGATTCCCAATTGCTTTTCGTCAATCTGTGGGATGGGAGGACTCATTTCAGTTTTGTTACCTCAGGTGTCCCACCAAAAGAGGAATTCCAAAGCCAAGCCGTGGGGAAGACTGAAGGGACAACCCGAACTATCGATAAAATTGGGGCCTAGGGGCATGGCAAGCCCAATATGATATGTCTTCATCCAGCCACTGAGTGGCCTTACTTGAGGACTGGGCTCAGCCTGAGCGTCACAATGTGTGTTTGTGACCAATGTGGCCCGCGAGCATGGGCGGGGCCTCATGGGCCACACTGGTTTCAACTACACTGAACGTTGGACAACATGCCAACCACAAGGTTTCTTGCCATGGGGAAGGAGTTCTGATTTCTGCATCACCTTCAACCCTGGGCAGTGATTGGATATAAGGTCTAGGTTCTGAAACCTGAAAACTGTTGTTGGGAAGAGATGACGACCTAAGGCCATGGCGGCTCGATGTGCTCAGTGTGCGGCCAGCTGTCTGGGAGGGGCCAGGGGGTCCAGGCTCAGGCTGTGTCAGAAAGGGCCAGAGTGCCCTGGTCAGCCTATGTATTGGGGGTACAGCCAAGGTCGGTGCAGGTTGATCCTCATTTGGGATTACTGGGTAGCACCAGAGGACAATGTTTTTCTTCTGGAGGGCCGGCAGAGTGCTGCATTGTAGTTCTGGATTGCCAAACTGGAGGGCTTGTGGGCCAGTAGTCTGACGACAAAAGTCTGAGAACACAAGAAAGGCTTAGATTTCTGGGTGAGGCCATGGCACGCACAATCTACAGACCTGAATCGAGATCTCGTGCATCTGAATTCAGGGCGAGGATCAGACGATCGCTCAGGTTGGAGTTTCTGTCCCTGATGGCCCCTTCATGAATGGGCGGGGGCATCACGAGGCCATGGGGGTTTTCCCACGATGGGAGTTGTGAGAAGCTCCAAACTGCAGAGAGTTTTCTGCAGGACATTTGAGACCTGTTGTTTGGCTCCAGGCCAATGATTCTGAGCAGGGTTCTAAGGATGGATGGCTGGGTAGCCCACCTCGCATTCCAATTGTCTCCTAGCAACAAGACAGGTCAGATATCCTGGATCAGTGGGGAGCAACCGAGGACGCTGAGTTGAAATGGACACCCCTGGGGATGGGTCCTAACGTGCTTTTGCGTCTATGGAGACCTGGAATGAAGCGGTGGCATTGGGGCCCTAAAGGGTTCTCCTAAACAGAGGCTTTGACACAGCTCCAACGTGCAAGTTTCCCATGTGTAGAAGAGATGTTTTCTGATGGGTGAGTCAAGAAACAGCTATATGCTGCTTTTGAAATCCAGGCCTCTGAGGAGAGATGCCTGGAAACCAAAGCAATGGATTTGATTAGTGCCTAGGGGCCTCTTCATTCCTTCATACCTCTGGGGACATCTGTCTATGGGTCTGAGTGCAGGTAGGTGCTCAGTTGGGCTCAGATTGCCCCTGTTTTTCCTGGGAAGTCACCACTATTGAGATGGATCAGGGACTTTGGAGGTTTATCCTATTAGAAGGGTTCTGGCCATTGGAATGGGCACACACAATTCCCTTGGAGAGGGCAAGTACAGTCCTCAGATTTGGCTCCAGGGGCCTGAGCCTGTAGGTTGTGTAGGCCAGGGCTGTTTGGACAGTTGTCTGAAAACACAAACTCGGCTTATGTTTCGGGTCATAGGTATGGCAGGACTGATCACAGACCATGAGGAGAACTCTTCGGGATTTGAAAGAAGGGCGAGTGTGAGGCTCCTGCTCAAGTTTTTGTCTCTGGATATCGTGTCACTCATGGTCGTGGAATTTCTGGGTGTCTTCATGGGAAATGGACGAGTCTTACTCTCTGGTAGTTTGCCCCGTCCAAAGAGTTTGGGGTCATTCTGTGGGCTGGAAGAAGTCCGTTTTTTTTTTTATTCTTGTTTTTTTCTTTTTTATCCTCAGGTGTCCCACCAAATGAGGGATTCCAGAGTAGAGCCCTGGGGAGGGGCGACTGGACCATCAGAAATTTGGTTAATAATTGGGCCCTAGGGACATGTCAAACCCATTATGACATCTAATGGTCCAGCAACTGAGAGGACTTACTAGAGGACAGGACTCATGCTGAGGGTCACAATGCGTGTGTATGACACGTCGCACTCAAGAATGGGCGGGGCCTCAGGGTGAATGCTGGTTTCTCCTACACTGAACGTTGAACAACGTGCCAACCACAGGGTTCTTGCCATGGGTAAGGAGTAGTTCTGATTTCTTCATCACACTCACCCCTGGGCAGTGATTGGAGATAAGGTCTCGGTTCTGAAGCCTGAAACTGAGGTAGGGAAGAGATGATGACCTAAGGCCATGGCGGGTTTTATATGCTCAGTGTGCGGTCAGCTTTCTGGGTGTTGGTCAGGAGGTCCGGGATCAGGTTGTGTTCGACAGTGCATTAGTGCCCAGGTTAGACTATATAATTTGGGTAAAGTCGAGTGCTGTGTAGGTTTACCCTCATTTAAGGTGCCTGGGCAGCTCATGAGGCAATCATTCTTTTTCTAGAGGGCAGGCAGAGTGCTGCACTGTGGGTCCGGAATTGCCAAACTTGAGGGCTTCGGGGCCAGGAGTGTGAGGACAGATCTGAGAAGACAAGCTAGACTTGGGTTTCAGGGCGAGGGCACGGCAGGTACCCCCTGCAGATCTGAACCAATATCTCATGCATCTGAAGTCAGGGCGAGGATCAGACGTTGGCTCAGGTTGGAGTTTCTGAGCATGACGGCCACTTCATGAAGGGAGCGGAACCTCGAGGCCATTGAGGTTTTCCCACGTTGGGAGTTGTGGGATTCCCCTTCAAGGATTCCTTCTGCGGGACAATTGAGACCTGTTGGACAGCTCCAGGACATCCCATATGGAATGACTCCAGAGCACCGTTCGCGGATGGATGCCTGTGAAGCCCGCCTCCATTCCAATTGTCTGCTAGCAACAAGAGAGTTTAGATCTCATGGCTCTGCGGGAGCAACCGGGGTGGCTGAGTTGAAATGGACTTTCCTGAGGATGGGTCCTAATGTGTTTTTGTGTCCATGAGGGCCTTGGAATGGGGCGGGTGCACCGGGACCCTGAAGTACTCTCCTAAGCTTTGGATATGGCTCCCATGCACAGGTTTCCTTGTGGAGACGAGATGAGTTCTGATGGGTGCCTCAGGAAAACCCCTAAGCTCGTATTGGAATCAGAATTTTGAGGACACATGCCTGTGACCCAAAGCAATGGATCCTATTATGGCCTAGGGTCCTGTCTGGTTCAATCTTCTTCTCTGGGGACATCCATCTATGGTATGAGTGGAGGTCGATTATCAGCTGGTGTCAGACAGCCCTTTTTTGTTCCGGGCGACCTACACTATTGGGATGGCCTCAGGGACTTTGGAGGTTTCTCCTAATTTGTACGATTTTGGACCATGGAATGGTCAGAATTCCCATGGATTGTTAGGCACAGTCCTAATGTGTGGCTCCAGGGGCCCAGCCTGGAGGGTGTGTGGCCCAAGAATTTGAGGACAGAAGTCTGAAGACACAAACTCAGCTTAGGTTTGGGAACGTAGGTATGGCAGGCACGATCTACAAACCATGAGAAGAACTCTTCAGGATATGAAGAAAGTGCGAGTCTGAGGCGCTTGCTCAGACTTTTGTCTCTGGATTTTGTATCAGCGATGGCCGTGGAATGTCGGGGACGCCTCATGGGCCATGGACGAATCTTCCTCTCTGAGGATTTGGCCCGATTCCCAATTGCTTTTCGTCATTCTGTGGGATGGGAGGACTCATTTCAGTTTTATACGTCAGGTGTCCCACCAAAAGAGGAATTCCAAAGCCAAGCCGTGGGGAAGACTGAAGGGACAACCGGAACTATGGTTAAAAATTGGGGCCTAGGGGCATGGCAAGCCCAATATGCTATCTCTTCATCCAGCCACTGAGTGGCCTTACTTGAGGACTGGGCTCAGCCTGAGCGTCACAATGTGTGTTTGTGACCAATGTGGCCCGCGAGCATGGGTGGGGCCTCATGGGCCACACTGGTTTCAACTACACTGAACGTTGGACAACATGCCAACCACAAGGTTTCTTGCCATGGGGAAGGAGTTCTGATTTCTGCATCACCTTCAACCCTGGGCAGTGATTGGAGATAAGGTCTAGGTTCTGAAACCTGAAAACTGATGTTGGGAAGAGATGACGACCTAAGGCCATGGCGGCTCGATGTGCTCAGTGTGCGGCCAGCTGTCTGGGAGGGGCCAGGGGGTCCAGGCTCAGGCTGTGTCAGAAAGGGCATTAGTGCCCTGGTCAGCCTATGTATTTGGGGTACAGCCAAGGTCGGTGCAGGTTGATCCTCATTTGGGATTACTGGGTAGCACCAGAGGACAATGTTTTTCTTCTGGAGGGCCGGCAGAGTGCTGCATTGTAGTTCTGGATTGCCAAACTGGAGGGCTTGTGGGCCAGTAGTCTGACGACAAAAGTCTGAGAACACAAGCTAGGTTAGGTTTCTGGGTGAGGCCATGGCACGCACAATCTACAGACCTGAATCGAGATCGCGTGCATCTGAAGTCAGGGTGAGGATCAGGCGATCGCTCAGGTTGGAGTTTCTGTCCCTGATGGCCCCTTCATGAATGGGGGGGGGAATCACGAGGCCAAGGGGGTTTTCCCACGATGGGAGTTGTGAGAAGCTCCAAACTGCAGAGAGTCATCTGCAGGACAATTGAGACCTGTTGTTTGGCTCAAGGCCAATGATTCTGAGCAGGGTTCTAAGGATGGATGGCGGGGTAGCCCACCTCGCATTCCAATTGTCTCCTAGCAACAAGACAGGTTAGATCTCCTGGATCTGTGGGGAGCAACCGAGGACGCTGACTTGAAATGGACACCCCTGGGGATGGGTCCTAACGTGCTTTTGTGTCTACGGTGACCTTGGAATGAAGCGGTGGCACTGGGGCCCTAAAGGGTTCTCCTAAACAGAGGCTTTGACACAGCTCCAACGTGCAAGTTTCCCATGTGTAGATGAGATGTTTTCTGATGGGTGAGTCAAGAAACAGCTATATGCTGCTTTTGAAATCCAGGCCTCTGAGGAGAGATGCCTGGAAACCAAAGCAATGGATCTGATTAGTGCCTAGGGGCCTGTTCTTTCCTTTTTACCTCTGGGGACATCTGTATATGGGTCTGAGTGCAGGTAGGTGCTCAGTTGGGCTCAGATTGGCCCTGTTGTTCCTGGGAAGCCACCACTATTGAGATGGATCAGGGACTTTGGAGGTTTATCCTATTAGAAGGGTAGTGGCCATTGGAATGGGCACACACAATTCCCTTGGAGAGGGCAAGTACAGTCCTCAGGTTTGGCTCCAGGGGCCTGAGCCTGTAGGTTGTGTAGGCTAGAACTGTTTGGACAGTTGTCTGAAAACACAAACTCGGCTTATGTTTCGGGTCATAGGTATGGCAGGACTGATCTACAGACCTGAGGAGAACACTTCGGGATTTGAAAGAAGGGCGAGTGTGAGGCTCCTGCTCAAGTTTTTGTCTCTGGATATCGTGTCACTCATGGTCGTGGAATTTCTGGGTGACTTCATGGGAAATGGACGAGTCTTACTCTCTGGTGGTTTGGCCCCGTCCAAAGAGTTCGGGCTCATTCTGTGGGCTGGAAGAAGTCCGTTTTTTTTTTTATTCTTGTTTTTTTCTTTTTTATCCTCAGGTGTCCCACCAAATGAGGGATTCCAGAGTAGAGCCCTGGGGAGGGGCGACTGGACCATCAGAAATTTGGTTAAATATTGGGGCCTATGGGCATGTCAAGCCCATTATGACATCTAATGGTCCAGCCACTGAGAGGACTTACTAGAGGACAGGACTCATGCTGAGGGTCACAATGCATGTGTATTCCCTCGTCGCACTCAAGAATGGGCGGGGCCTCAGGGTGAATGCTGGTTTCTCCTACACTGAACGTTGGACAACGTGCCAACCACAGGGTTCTTGCCATGGGTAAGGAGGAGTTCTGATTTCTGCATCACACTCACCCCTGGGAAGTGATTGGAGATAAGGTCTCGGTTCTGAAGCCTGAAAACTGAGGTAGGGAAGAGATGATGACCTAAGGCCAATGCGGGTTTTATGTGCTCAGTGTTTGGTCAGCAATCTGGATGTTGGTCAGGAGGTCCAGGCTCAGGTTGTGTTCGACAGTGCATTAGTGCCCAGGTTAGAATTTATAATTTGGGTAAAGTCGAGTGCTGTGTAGGTTTACCCTCATTTAAGGTGCCTGGGCAGCTCATGAGGCAATAATTTTTTTTTCTAGAGGGCAGGCAGAGTGCTGCATTGTGGGTCCGGAATTGCCAAACTTGAGGGCTTCGGGGCCAGGAGTGTGAGGACGGAAGTCTGAGATGACAAGCTAGACTTGGGTTTCAGGGCGAGGGCACGGCAGGTACCCCCTGCAGATCTGAACCAATATCTCATGCATCTGAAGTCAGGGCGAGGATCAGACGTTGGCTCAGGTTGGAGTTTCTGAGCATGACGGCCGCTTCATGAAGGTAGCGGAATCTCGAGGCCATTGAGGTTTTCCCACGTTGGGAGTTGTGGGATGCCCCCTTTATGGATTCCTTCTGCGGGACAATTGAGACCTGTTGGACAGCTCCAGGACATCCCATATGGAATGACTCCAGAGCACCGTTCGCGGATGGATGCCTGGGAAGCCCGCCTCGCATTCCAATTGTCTCGTAGCAACAAGACAGTTTAGATCTGATGGCTCTGCGGGAGCAACCGGGGTGGCTGAGTTGAAATGGACTTTCCTGAGGATCGGTCCTAATGTGTTTTTGTGTCCATGAGGGCCTTGGAATGGGGCGGTGGCACCGGGACCCTGAAGTACTCTCCTAAGCTTTGGACATGGCTCCCATGCACAGGTTTCCTTGTGGAGACGAGATGAGTTCTGATGGGTGCCTCAGGAAAACCCCTATGCTCGTATTGTAATCAGGCTTTTGAGGACACATGCCTGTAACCCAAAGCAATGGATCCTATTATGGCCTAGGGTCCTGTCTGGTTCAATCTTCTTCTCTGGGGACATCCATCTATGGTATGAGTGGAGGTCGATTATCAGCTGGTGTCAAACAGCCCTTGTTTGTTCCGGGCGACCTACACTATTGGGATGGCCTCAGGGACTTTGGAGGTTTCTCCTAATTTGTACGATTTTGGACCATGGAATGGGCAGAATTTCCATGGATTGGTAGGCACAGTCCTAATGTGTGGTTCCAGGGGCCCAGCCTGGAGGGTGTGTGACCCAAGACTTTGAGGACAGAAGTCTGAAAACACAAACTCAGCTTAGGTTTGGGGACGTAGGTATGGCAGGCCCGATCTACAAACCATGAGAAGAACTCTACAGGATATGAAGAAAGTGCGAGTCTGAGGTGCTTGCTCAGGCTTTTGTCTCTGGATTTTGTATCAGCGATAGCCGTGGAATGTCGGGGAGGCCTCATGGGCAATGGACGAATCTTCCTCTCTGAGGATTTGGCCCGATTCCCAATTGCTTTTCGTCAATTTGTGGGATGGGAGGACTCCTTTCAGTTTTGTTACCTCAGATGTCCCACCAAAAGAGGAATTCCAAAGCCTAGGGGTGGGGAAGACTGAAGGAACAACCCGAACTATGGTTAAAAATTGGGGCCTAGGGGCATGGCAAGCCCAATATGATATCTCTTCATCCAGCCACTGAGTGGCCTTACTTGAGGACTGGGCTCAGCCTGAGCGTCACAATGTGTGTTTGTGACCAATGTGGCCCGCGAGCATGGGCGGGGCCTCATGGGCCACACTGGTTTAAACTACAATGAACGTTGGACAACATGCCAACCACAAGGTTTCTTGCCATGGGGAAGGAGTTCTGATTTCTGCATCACCTTCAACCCTGGGCAGTGATTGGAGATAAGGTCTAGGTTCTGAAACCTGAAAACTGATGTTGGGAAGAGATGATGACCTAAGGCCATGGCGGCTCTATGTGCTCAGTGTGCGGCCAGCTGTCTGGGAGGGGCCAGGGGGTCCAGGCTCAGGCTCTGTCAGAAAGGGCATCAGTGCCCTGGTTAGCCTATGTATTTGGGGTACAGCCAAGGTCGGTGCAGGTTGATCCTCATTTGGGATTACTGGGTAGCACCAGAGGACAATGTTTTTCTTCTGGAGGGCCGGCAGAGTGCTGCATTGTAGTTCTGGATTGCCAAACTGGAGGGCTTGTGGGCCAGTAGTCTGACGACAAAAGTCTGAGAACACAAGCTAGGCTTAGGTTTCTGGGTGAGGCCATGGCACGCACAATCTACAGACCTGAATCGAGATCTCGTGCATCTGAAGTCAGGGTAAGGATCAGACGATCGCTCAGGTTGGAGTTTCTGTCCCTGATGGCCCCTTCATGAATGGGCGGGGGCATCACGAGGCCATGGGGGTTTTCCCACGATGGGAGTTGTGAGAAGCTCCAAACTGCAGAGAGTCTTCTGCAGGACAATTGAGACCTGTTTTTGGCTCCAGGCCAATGATTCTGAGCAGGGTTCTAAGGATGGATGGCTGGGTAGCCCACCTCGCCTTCCAATTGTCTCCTACCAACAAGACAGGTTAGATATCATGGATCTGTGGGGAGCAACCGAGGTCGCTGAGTTGAAATGGACACTCCTGGGGATGGGTCCTAACGTGCTTTTGTGTCTATGGAGACCTTGGAATGAAGCGGTGGCACTGGGGCCCTAAAGGGTTCTCCTAAACAGAGGCTTTGACACAGCTCCAACGTGCAAGTTTCCCATGTGTAGATGAGATGTTTTCTGATGGGTGAGTCAAGAAACAGCTATATGCTGCTTTTGAAATCCAGGCCTCTGAGGAGAGATGCCTGGAAACCAAAGCAATGGATCTGATTAGTGCCTAGGGGCCTGTTCTTTCCTTTTTACCTCTGGGGCCATCTGTCTATGGGTCTGAGTGCAGGTAGGTGCTCAGGTGGGCTCAGATTGCCCCTGTTGTTCCTGGGAAGCCACCACTATTGAGATGGATCAGGGACTTTGGAGGTTTATCCTATTAGAAGTGTTGTGGCCATTGGAATGGGCACACACAATTCCCTTGGAGAGGGCAAGTACAGTCCTCAGGTTTGGCTCCAGGGGCCTGAGCCTGTAGGTTGTGTTGGCCAGGGCTATTTGGACAGTTGTCTGAAAACACAAACTCGGCTTATGTTTCGGGTCATAGGTATGGCAGGACTGATCTACAGACCATGAGGAGAACTCTTCGGGATTTGAAAGAAGGGCGAGTGTGAGGCTCCTGCTCAAGTTTTTGTCTCTGGATATCGTGTCACTCATGGTCGTGGAATTTCTGGGTGACTTCATGGGAAATGGACGAGTCTTACTCTCTGGTGGTTTGGCCCCGTCCAAAGAGTTTGGGGTAATTCTGTGTGCTGGAAGAAGTCCGTTTTTTTTTTATTCTTGTTTTTTTCTTTTTCATCCTCAGGTGTCCCACCAAATGAGGGATTCCAGAGTAGAGCCCCGGGGAGGGGCGACTGGACCATCAGAAATTTGGTTAAAAATTGGGGCCTAGGGTCATGTCAAGCCCATTATGACATCTAATGGTCCAGCCACTGAGAGGACTTACTAGAGGACAGGACTCATGCTGAGGGTCACAATGCGTGTGTATGCCCTCGTCGTACTCAAGAATGGGCGGGGCCTCAGGGTGAATGCTGGTTTCTCCTACACTGAATGTTGGACAACGTGCCAACCACAGGGTTCTTGCCATGGGTAAGGAAGAGTTCTGATTTCTGCATCACACTCACCCCTGGGAAGTGATTGGAGATAAGGTCTCGGTTCTGAAGCCTGAAAACTGAGGTAGGGAAGAGATGATGACCTAAGGCCATGGCGGGTTTTATGTGCTCAGTGTGCGGTCAGCATTCTGGGTGTTGGTCAGGAGGTCCGGGCTCAGGTTGTGTTCGACAGTGCATTAGTGCCCAGGTTAGACTATATAATTTGGGTAAAGTCGAGTGCTGTGTAGGTTTACCCTCATTTAAGGTGCCTGGGCAGCTCATGAGGCAATAATTTTTTTTCTAGAGGGCAGGCAGAGTGCTGCATTGTGGGTCCGGAATTGCCAAACTTGAGGGCTTCGGGGCCAGGAGTGTGAGGACGGAAGTCTGAGAAGACAAGCTAGACTTGGGTTTCAGGGCGAGGGCACGGCAAGTACCCCCTGCAGATCTGAACCAATATCTCATGCATCTGAAGTCAGGGCGAGGATCAGACGTTGGCTCAGGTTGGAGTTTCTGAGCATGACGGCCGCTTCATGAAGTGAGCGGAATCTCGAGGCCATTGAGGTTTTCCCACGTTGGGAGTTGTGGGATGCCCCCTTCATGGATTCCTTCTGCGGGACAATTGAGACCTGTTGGACAGCTCCAGGACATCCCATATGGAATGACTCCAGAGCACCGTTCGCGGATGGATGCCTGGGAAGCCCGCCTCGCATTCCAATTGTCTCCTAGCAACAAGACAGTTTAGATCTGATGGCTCTGCGGGAGCATCCGGGGTGGCTGACGTGAAATGGACTTTCCTGAGGATGGGTCCTAATGTGTTTTTGTGTCCATGAGGGCCTTGGAATGGGGCGGTGGCACCGGGACTCTGAAGTACTCTCCTAAGCGTTGGACATGGCTCCCATGCACAGGTTTCCTTGTGGAGACGAGATGAGTTCTGATGGGTGCCTCAGGAAACCCCGATGCTCGTATTGGAATCAGGCTTTTGAGGACACATGCCTGTAACCCAAAGCAATGGATCCTATTATGGCCTAGGGTCCTGTCTGGTTCAATCTTCTTCTCTGGGGACATCCATCTATGGTATGAGTGGAGGTCGATTATCAGCTGGTGTCAGACAGCCCTTGTTTGTTCCGGGCGACCTACACTATTGGGATGGCCTCAGGGACTTTGGAGATTTCTCCTAATTTGTACGATTTTGGACCATGGAATGGGCAGAATTCCCATGGATTGGTAGGGACAGTCCTAATGTGTGGCTCCAGGGGCCCAGCCTGGAGGGTGTGTGGCCCAAGACTTTGAGGACAGAAGTCTGAAAACACAAACTCAGCTTAGGTTTGGGGACGTAGGTATGGCAGGCCCGATCTACAAACCATGAGAAGAACTCTTCAGGATATGAAGAAAGTGCGAGTCTGAGGCGCTTGCTCAGACTTTTGTCTCTGGATTTTGTATCAGCGATGGCCGTGGAATGTCGGGGACGCCTCATGGGCCATAGACGAATCTTCTTCTCTGAGGATTTGGCCCGATTCCCAATTGCTTTTCGTCAATCTGTGGGATGGGAGGACTCATTTCAGTTTTGTTACCTCAGGTGTCCCACCAAAAGAGGAATTCCAAAGCCAAGCCGTGGGGAAGACTGAAGGGACAACCCGAACTATCGTTAAAAATTGGGGCCTAGGGGCATGGCAAGCCCAATATGATATCTCTTCATCCAGCCACTGAGTGGCCTTACTTGAGGACTGGGCTCAGCCTGAGCGTCACAATGTGTGTTTGTGACCAATGTGGCCCGCGAGCATGGGCGGGGCCTCATGGGCCACACTGGTTTCAACTACACTGAACGTTGGACAACATGCCAACCACAAGGTTTCTTGCCATAGGGAAGGATTTCTGATTTCTGCATCACCTTCAACCCTGGGCAGTGATTGGAGATAAGGTCTAGGATCTGAAACCTGAAAACTGATTTTGGGAAGAGATGACGACCTCAGGCCATGGCGGCTTGATGTGCTCAGTGTGCGGCCAGCTGTCTGGGAGGGGCCAGGGGGTCCAGCCTCAGGCTGTGTCAGAAAGGGCCTTAGTGCCCTGGTCAGCCTATGTATTTGGGGTATAGCCAAGGTCGGTGCAGATTGATACTCATTTGGGATTACTGGGTAGCACCAGAGGACAATGTTTTTCTTCTGGAGGGCCGGCAGAGTGCTGCATTGTAGTTCTGGATTGCCAAACTGGAGGGCTTGTGGGCCAGTAGTCTGACGACAAAAAACTGAGAACACAAGCTAGGCTTAGGTTTCTGGGTGAGGCCATGGCACGCACAATCTACAGACCTGAATCGAGATCTCGTGCATCTGAAGTCAGGGCGAGGATCAGACGATCGCTCAGGTTGGAGTTTCTGTCCCTGATGGCCCCTTCATGAATGGTCGGGGGCATCACGAGGCCATGGGGGTTTTCCCACGATGGGAGTTGTGAGAAGCTCCAAACTGCAGAGAGTCTTCTGCAGGACAATTGAGACCTGTTTTTGGCTCCAGGCCAATGATTCTGAGCAGGGTTCTAAGGATGGATGGCTGGGTAGCCCACCTCGCATTCCAATTGTCTCCTAGCAACAAGACAGGTTAGATCTCCTGGATCTGTGGGGAGCAACCGAGGACGCTGAGTTGAAATGGACACCCCTGGGGATGGGTCCTAACGTGCTTTTGTGTCTATGGAGACCTTGGAATGAAGCGGTGGCACTGGGGCCCTAAAGGGTTCTCCTAAACAGAGGCTTTGACACAGCTCCAACGTGCAAGTTTCCCATGTGTAGATGAGATGTTTTCTGATGGGTGAGTCAAGAAACAGCTATATGCTGCTTTTGAAATCCAGGCCTCTGAGGAGAGATGCCTGGAAACCAAAGCAATGGATCTGATTAGTGCCTAGGGGCCTGTTCTTTCCTTTTTACCTCTGGGGACATCTGTCTATGGGTCTGAGTGCAGGTAGGTGCTCAGTTCGGCTCAGATTGCCCCTGTTGTTCCTGGGAAGCCACCACTATTGAGATGGATCAGGGACTTTGGAGGTTTATCCTATTAGAAGGGTTGTGGCCATTGGAATGGGCACACACAATTCCCTTGGAGAGGGCAAGTACAGTCCTCAGGTTTGGCTCCAGGGGCCTGAGCCTGTAGGGTGTGTAGGCCAGGGCTGTTTGGACAGTTGTCTGAAAACACAAACTCGGCTTATGTTTCGAGTCATAGGTATGGCAGGACTGATCTACAGACCATGAGGAGAACTCTTCGGGATTTGAAAGAAGGGCGAGTGTGAGGCTCCTGCTCAAGTTTTTTCTCTGGATATCGTGTCACTCACGGTCGTGGAATTTCTGGGTGACTTCATGGGAAATGGACGAGTCTTACTCTCTGGTGGTTTGGCCCCGTCCAAAGAGTTTGGGGTCATTCTGTGGGCTGGAAGAAGTCCGTTTTTTTTTTTTTATTCTTGTTTTTTTCTTTTTTATCCTCAGGTGTCCCACCAAATGAGGGATTCCAGAGTAGAGCCCTGGGGAGGGGCGAGTGGACCATCAGAAATTTGGTTAAAAATTGGGGCCTAGGGCATGTCAAGCCCATTATGACATCTAATGGTCCAGCAACTGAGAGGACTTAATAGAGGACAGGACTCATGCTGAGGGTCACAATGCGTGTGTATGCCCTCGTCGCACTCAAGAATGGGCGGGGCCTAGGGTGAATGCTGGTTTCTCCTACACTGAACGTTGGACAACGTGTCAACCACAGGATTCTTGCCATGGGTAAGGAGGAGTTCTGATTTCTGCATCACACTCACCCCTGGGAAGTGATTGGAGATAAGGTCTCGGTTCTGAAGCCTGAAAACTGAGGTAGGGAAGAGATGATGACCTAAGGCCATGGCGGGTTTTATGTGCTCAGTGTGCAGTCAGCTTTCTGGGTGTTGGTCAGGAGGTCCGGGCTCAGGTTGTGTTCGAAAGTGCATTAGTGCCCAGGTTAGAGTATATAATTTGGGTAAAGTCGAGTGCTGTGTAGGTTTACCCTCATTTAAGGTGCCTGGGCAGCTCATGAGGCAATAATTTTTTTTCTAGAGGGCAGGCAGAGTGCTGCATTGTGGGTCCTGAATTGCTAAACTTGAGGGCTTCGGGGCCAGGAGTGTGAGGACGGAAGTCTGAGAAGACAAGCTAGACTTGGGTTTCAGGGCGAGGGCACGGCAGGTACCCCCTGCAGATCTGAACCAATATCTCATGCATCTGAAGTCAGGGCGAGGATCAGACGTTGGCTCAGGTTGGAGTTTCTGAGCATGACGGCCGCTTCATGAAGGGAGCGGAATCTCGAGGCCATTGAGGTTTTCCCACGTTGGGAGTTGTGGGATGCCCCCTTCATGGATTCCTTCTGCGGGACAATTGAGACCTGTTGGACAGCTCCAGGACATCCCATATGGAATGACTCCAGAGCACCGTTCGCGGATGGATGCCTGGGAAGCCCGCCTCGCATTCCAATTGTCTCCTAGCAACAAGACAGTTTAGATCTGATGGCTGTGCGGGAGCAACCGGGGTGGCTGAGTTGAAATGGACTTTCCTGAGGATGGGTCCTAATGCGTTTTTGTGTCCATGAGGGCCTTGGAATGGGGCGGTGGCACCGGGACCCTGAAGTACTCTCCTAAGCTTTGGACATGGCTCCCATGCACAGGTTTCCTTGTGGAGACGAGATGAGTTCTGATGGATGCCTCAGGAAAACCCCTATGCTCGTATTGGAATCAGGCTTTTGAGGACACATGCCTGTAACCCAAAGCAATGGATCCTATTATGGCCTAGGGTCCTGTCTGGTTCAATCTTCTTCTCTGGGGACATCCATCTATGGTATGAGTGGAGGTCGATTATCAGCTGGTGTCAGACAGCCCTTGTTTGTTCCGGGCGACCTACACTATTGGGATGGCCTCAGGGACTTTGGAGGTTTCTCCTAATTTGTACGATTTTGGACCATGGAATGGGCAGAATTCCCATGGATTGGTAGGCACAGTCCTAATGTGTGGCTCCAGGGGCCCAGCCTGGAGGGTGTGTGGCCCAAGACTTTGAGGACAGAAGTCTGAAAACACAAACTCAGCTTAGGTTTGGGGACGTAGGTATGGCAGGCCCGATCTACAAACCATGAGAAGAACTCTTCAGGATATGAAGAAAGTGCGAGTCTGAGGCTCTTGCTCAGGCTTTTGTCTCTGGATTTTGTATCAGAGATGGCCGTGGAAATTCGGGGACGCCTCATGGGCCATGGAAGAATCTTCCTCACTGAGGATTTGGCCCGATTCCCAATTGCTTTTCGTCAATCTGTGGGATGGGAGGACTCATTTCAGTTTTGTTACCTCAGGTGTCCCACCAAAAGAGGAATTCCAAAGCCAAGCTGTGGGGAAGAATGAAGAAACAACCCGAACTATGGTTAAAAATTGGGGCCTAGGGGCATGGCAAGCCCAATATGATATCTCTTCATCCAGCCACTGGGTGGCCTTACTTGAGGACTGGGCTCAGCCTGAGCGTCACAATGTGTGTTTGTGACCAATGTGGCCCACGAGCATGGGCGGGGCCTCATGGGCCACACTGGTTTCAACTACACTGAACGTTGGACAACATGCCAACCACAAGGTTTCTTGCCATGGGGAAGGAGTTCTGATTTCTGCATCACCTTCAACCCTGGGCAGTGATTGGAGATAAGGTCTAGGTTCTGAAACCTGAAAACTGATGTTGGGAAGAGATGACGACCTAAGGCCATGGCGGCTCGATGTGCTCAGTGTGCGGCCAGGTGTCTGGGAGGGGCCAGAGGTTCCAGGCTCAGGCTGTGTCAGAAAGGGCCTTAGTGCCCTGGTCAGCCTATGTATTTGGGGTACAGCCAAGGTCGGTGCAGGTTGATCCTCATTTGGGATTACTGGGTAGCACCAGAGGACAATGTTTTTCTTCTGGAGGGCCGGCAGAGTGCTGCATTGTAGTTCTGGATTGCCAAACTGGAGGGCTTGTGGGCCAGTAGTCTGACGACAAAAGTCTGAGAACACAAGCTAGGCTTAGGTTTCTGGGTGAGGCCATGGCACGCACAATCTACAGACCTGAATCGAGATCTCGTGCATCTGAAGTCAGGGCGAGGATCAGACGATCGCTCAGGTTGGAGTTTCTGTCCCTGATGGCCCCTTCATGAATGGGCGGGGGCATCACGAGGCCATGGGAGTTTTCCCACGATGGGAGTTGTGAGAAGCTCCAAACTGCAGAGAGTCTTCTGCAGGACAATTGAGACCTGTTTTTGGCTCCAGGCCAATGATTCTGAGCAGGGTTCTAAGGATGGATGGCTGGGTAGCCCACCTCGCATTCCAATTGTCTCCTAGCAACAAGACAGGTTAGATCTCCTGGATCTGTGGGGAGCAACCGAGGACGCTGAGTTGAAATGGACACCCCTGGGGATGGGTCCTAACGTGCTTTTGTGTCTATGGAGACCTTGGAATGAAGCGGTGGCACTGGGGCCCTAAAGGGTTCTCCTAAACAGAGGCTTTGACACAGCTCCAACGTGCAAGTTTCCCATGTGTAGATGAGATGTTTTCTGATGGGTGAGTCAAGAAACAGCTATATGCTGCTTTTGAAATCCAGGCCTCTGAGGAGAGATGCCTGGAAACCAAAGCAATGGATCTGATTAGTGCCTAGGGGCCTGTTCTTTCCTTTTTACCTCTGGGGACATCTGTCTATGGGTCTGAGTGCAGGTAGGTGCTCAGTTGGGCTCAGATTGCCCCTGTTGTTCCTGGGAAGCCACCACTATTGAGATGGATCAGGGACTTTGGAGGTTTATCCTATTAGAAGGGTTGTGGCCATTGGAATGGGCACACACAATTCCCTTGGAGAGGGCAAGTACAGTCCTCAGGTTTGGCTCCAGGGGCCTGAGCCTGTAGGGTGTGTAGGCCAGGGCTGTTTGGACAGTTGTCTGAAAACACAAACTCGGCTTATGTTTCGAGTCATAGGTATGGCAGGACTGATCTACAGACCATGAGGAGAACTCTTCGGGATTTGAAAGAAGGGCGAGTGTGAGGCTCCTGCTCAAGTTTTTTCTCTGGATATCGTGTCACTCACGGTCGTGGAATTTCTGGGTGACTTCATGGGAAATGGACGAGTCTTACTCTCTGGTGGTTTGGCCCCGTCCAAAGAGTTTGGGGTCATTCTGTGGGCTGGAAGAAGTCCGTTTTTTTTTTTTATTCTTGTTTTTTTCTTTTTTATCCTCAGGTGTCCCACCAAATGAGGGATTCCAGAGTAGAGCCCTGGGGAGGGGCGAGTGGACCATCAGAAATTTGGTTAAAAATTGGGGCCTAGGGCATGTCAAGCCCATTATGACATCTAATGGTCCAGCAACTGAGAGGACTTAATAGAGGACAGGACTCATGCTGAGGGTCACAATGCGTGTGTATGCCCTCGTCGCACTCAAGAATGGGCGGGGCCTAGGGTGAATGCTGGTTTCTCCTACACTGAACGTTGGACAACGTGTCAACCACAGGATTCTTGCCATGGGTAAGGAGGAGTTCTGATTTCTGCATCACACTCACCCCTGGGAAGTGATTGGAGATAAGGTCTCGGTTCTGAAGCCTGAAAACTGAGGTAGGGAAGAGATGATGACCTAAGGCCATGGCGGGTTTTATGTGCTCAGTGTGCAGTCAGCTTTCTGGGTGTTGGTCAGGAGGTCCGGGCTCAGGTTGTGTTCGAAAGTGCATTAGTGCCCAGGTTAGAGTATATAATTTGGGTAAAGTTGAGTGCTGTGTAGGTTTACCCTCATTTAAGGTGCCTGGGCAGCTCATGAGGCAATAATTTTTTTTCTAGAGGGCAGGCAGAGTGCTGCATTGTGGGTCCTGAATTGCTAAACTTGAGGGCTTCGGGGCCAGGAGTGTGAGGACGGAAGTCTGAGAAGACAAGCTAGACTTGGGTTTCAGGGCGAGGGCACGGCAGGTACCCCCTGCAGATCTGAACCAATATCTCATGCATCTGAAGTCAGGGCGAGGATCAGACGTTGGCTCAGGTTGGAGTTTCTGAGCATGACGGCCGCTTCATGAAGGGAGCGGAATCTCGAGGCCATTGAGGTTTTCCCACGTTGGGAGTTGTGGGATGCCCCCTTCATGGATTCCTTCTGCGGGACAATTGAGACCTGTTGGACAGCTCCAGGACATCCCATATGGAATGACTCCAGAGCACCGTTCGCGGATGGATGCCTGGGAAGCCCGCCTCGCATTCCAATTGTCTCCTAGCAACAAGACAGTTTAGATCTGATGGCTGTGCGGGAGCAACCGGGGTGGCTGAGTTGAAATGGACTTTCCTGAGGATGGGTCCTAATGCGTTTTTGTGTCCATGAGGGCCTTGGAATGGGGCGGTGGCACCGGGACCCTGAAGTACTCTCCTAAGCTTTGGACATGGCTCCCATGCACAGGTTTCCTTGTGGAGACGAGATGAGTTCTGATGGATGCCTCAGGAAAACCCCTATGCTCGTATTGGAATCAGGCTTTTGAGGACACATGCCTGTAACCCAAAGCAATGGATCCTATTATGGCCTAGGGTCCTGTCTGGTTCAATCTTCTTCTCTGGGGACATCCATCTATGGTATGAGTGGAGGTCGATTATCAGCTGGTGTCAGACAGCCCTTGTTTGTTCCGGGCGACCTACACTATTGGGATGGCCTCAGGGACTTTGGAGGTTTCTCCTAATTTGTACGATTTTGGACCATGGAATGGGCAGAATTCCCATGGATTGGTAGGCACAGTCCTAATGTGTGGCTCCAGGGGCCCAGCCTGGAGGGTGTGTGGCCCAAGACTTTGAGGACAGAAGTCTGAAAACACAAACTCAGCTTAGGTTTGGGGACGTAGGTATGGCAGGCCCGATCTACAAACCATGAGAAGAACTCTTCAGGATATGAAGAAAGTGCGAGTCTGAGGCTCTTGCTCAGGCTTTTGTCTCTGGATTTTGTATCAGAGATGGCCGTGGAAATTCGGGGACGCCTCATGGGCCATGGAAGAATCTTCCTCACTGAGGATTTGGCCCGATTCCCAATTGCTTTTCGTCAATCTGTGGGATGGGAGGACTCATTTCAGTTTTGTTACCTCAGGTGTCCCACCAAAAGAGGAATTCCAAAGCCAAGCTGTGGGGAAGAATGAAGAAACAACCCGAACTATGGTTAAAAATTGGGGCCTAGGGGCATGGCAAGCCCAATATGATATCTCTTCATCCAGCCACTGGGTGGCCTTACTTGAGGACTGGGCTCAGCCTGAGCGTCACAATGTGTGTTTGTGACCAATGTGGCCCACGAGCATGGGCGGGGCCTCATGGGCCACACTGGTTTCAACTACACTGAACGTTGGACAACATGCCAACCACAAGGTTTCTTGCCATGGGGAAGGAGTTCTGATTTCTGCATCACCTTCAACCCTGGGCAGTGATTGGAGATAAGGTCTAGGTTCTGAAACCTGAAAACTGATGTTGGGAAGAGATGACGACCTAAGGCCATGGCGGCTCGATGTGCTCAGTGTGCGGCCAGGTGTCTGGGAGGGGCCAGAGGTTCCAGGCTCAGGCTGTGTCAGAAAGGGCCTTAGTGCCCTGGTCAGCCTATGTATTTGGGGTACAGCCAAGGTCGGTGCAGGTTGATCCTCATTTGGGATTACTGGGTAGCACCAGAGGACAATGTTTTTCTTCTGGAGGGCCGGCAGAGTGCTGCATTGTAGTTCTGGATTGCCAAACTGGAGGGCTTGTGGGCCAGTAGTCTGACGACAAAAGTCTGAGAACACAAGCTAGGCTTAGGTTTCTGGGTGAGGCCATGGCACGCACAATCTACAGACCTGAATCGAGATCTCGTGCATCTGAAGTCAGGGCGAGGATCAGACGATCGCTCAGGTTGGAGTTTCTGTCCCTGATGGCCCCTTCATGAATGGGCGGGGGCATCACGAGGCCATGGGAGTTTTCCCACGATGGGAGTTGTGAGAAGCTCCAAACTGCAGAGAGTCTTCTGCAGGACAATTGAGACCTGTTTTTGGCTCCAGGCCAATGATTCTGAGCAGGGTTCTAAGGATGGATGGCTGGGTAGCCCACCTCGCATTCCAATTGTCTCCTAGCAACAAGACAGGTTAGATCTCCTGGATCTGTGGGGAGCAACCGAGGACGCTGAGTTGAAATGGACACCCCTGGGGATGGGTCCTAACGTGCTTTTGTGTCTATGGAGACCTTGGAATGAAGCGGTGGCACTGGGGCCCTAAAGGGTTCTCCTAAACAGAGGCTTTGACACAGCTCCAACGTGCAAGTTTCCCATGTGTAGATGAGATGTTTTCTGATGGGTGAGTCAAGAAACAGCTATATGCTGCTTTTGAAATCCAGGCCTCTGAGGAGAGATGCCTGGAAACCAAAGCAATGGATCTGATTAGTGCCTAGGGGCCTGTTCTTTCCTTTTTACCTCTGGGGACATCTGTCTATGGGTCTGAGTGCAGGTAGGTGCTCAGTTGGGCTCAGATTGCCCCTGTTGTTCCTGGGAAGCCACCACTATTGAGATGGATCAGGGACTTTGGAGGTTTATCCTATTAGAAGGGTTGTGGCCATTGGAATGGGCACACACAATTCCCTTGGAGAGGGCAAGTACAGTCCTCAGGTTTGGCTCCAGGGGCCTGAGCCTGTAGGGTGTGTAGGCCAGGGCTGTTTGGACAGTTGTCTGAAAACACAAACTCGGCTTATGTTTCGAGTCATAGGTATGGCAGGACTGATCTACAGACCATGAGGAGAACTCTTCGGGATTTGAAAGAAGGGCGAGTGTGAGGCTCCTGCTCAAGTTTTTTCTCTGGATATCGTGTCACTCACGGTCGTGGAATTTCTGGGTGACTTCATGGGAAATGGACGAGTCTTACTCTCTGGTGGTTTGGCCCCGTCCAAAGAGTTTGGGGTCATTCTGTGGGCTGGAAGAAGTCCGTTTTTTTTTTTTTATTCTTGTTTTTTTCTTTTTTATCCTCAGGTGTCCCACCAAATGAGGGATTCCAGAGTAGAGCCCTGGGGAGGGGCGAGTGGACCATCAGAAATTTGGTTAAAAATTGGGGCCTAGGGCATGTCAAGCCCATTATGACATCTAATGGTCCAGCAACTGAGAGGACTTACTAGAGGACAGGACTCATGCTGAGGGTCACAATGCGTGTGTATGCCCTCGTCGCACTCAAGAATGGGCGGGGCCTAGGGTGAATGCTGGTTTCTCCTACACTGAACGTTGGACAACGTGTCAACCACAGGATTCTTGCCATGGGTAAGGAGGAGTTCTGATTTCTGCATCACACTCACCCCTGGGAAGTGATTGGAGATAAGGTCTCGGTTCTGAAGCCTGAAAACTGAGGTAGGGAAGAGATGATGACCTAAGGCCATGGCGGGTTTTATGTGCTCAGTGTGCAGTCAGCTTTCTGGGTGTTGGTCAGGAGGTCCGGGCTCAGGTTGTGTTCGAAAGTGCATTAGTGCCCAGGTTAGAGTATATAATTTGGGTAAAGTCGAGTGCTGTGTAGGTTTACCCTCATTTAAGGTGCCTGGGCAGCTCATGAGGCAATAATTTTTTTTCTAGAGGGCAGGCAGAGTGCTGCATTGTGGGTCCTGAATTGCTAAACTTGAGGGCTTCGGGGCCAGGAGTGTGAGGACGGAAGTCTGAGAAGACAAGCTAGACTTGGGTTTCAGGGCGAGGGCACGGCAGGTACCCCCTGCAGATCTGAACCAATATCTCATGCATCTGAAGTCAGGGCGAGGATCAGACGTTGGCTCAGGTTGGAGTTTCTGAGCATGACGGCCGCTTCATGAAGGGAGCGGAATCTCGAGGCCATTGAGGTTTTCCCACGTTGGGAGTTGTGGGATGCCCCCTTCATGGATTCCTTCTGCGGGACAATTGAGACCTGTTGGACAGCTCCAGGACATCCCATATGGAATGACTCCAGAGCACCGTTCGCGGATGGATGCCTGGGAAGCCCGCCTCGCATTCCAATTGTCTCCTAGCAACAAGACAGTTTAGATCTGATGGCTGTGCGGGAGCAACCGGGGTGGCTGAGTTGAAATGGACTTTCCTGAGGATGGGTCCTAATGCGTTTTTGTGTCCATGAGGGCCTTGGAATGGGGCGGTGGCACCGGGACCCTGAAGTACTCTCCTAAGCTTTGGACATGGCTCCCATGCACAGGTTTCCTTGTGGAGACGAGATGAGTTCTGATGGATGCCTCAGGAAAACCCCTATGCTCGTATTGGAATCAGGCTTTTGAGGACACATGCCTGTAACCCAAAGCAATGGATCCTATTATGGCCTAGGGTCCTGTCTGGTTCAATCTTCTTCTCTGGGGACATCCATCTATGGTATGAGTGGAGGTCGATTATCAGCTGGTGTCAGACAGCCCTTTTTTGTTCCGGGCGACCTACACTATTGGGATGGCCTCAGGGACTTTGGAGGTTTCTCCTAATTTGTACGATTTTGGACCATGGAATGGGCAGAATTCCCATGGATTGGTAGGCACAGTCCTAATGTGTGGCTCCAGGGGCCCAGCCTGGAGGGTGTGTGGCCCAAGACTTTGAGGACAGAAGTCTGAAAACACAAACTCAGCTTAGGTTTGGGGACGTAGGTATGGCAGGCCCGATCTACAAACCATGAGAAGAACTCTTCAGGATATGAAGAAAGTGCGAGTCTGAGGCTCTTGCTCAGGCTTTTGTCTCTGGATTTTGTATCAGAGATGGCCGTGGAAATTCGGGGACGCCTCATGGGCCATGGAAGAATCTTCCTCACTGAGGATTTGGCCCGATTCCCAATTGCTTTTCGTCAATCTGTGGGATGGGAGGACTCATTTCAGTTTTGTTACCTCAGGTGTCCCACCAAAAGAGGAATTCCAAAGCCAAGCTGTGGGGAAGAATGAAGAAACAACCCGAACTATGGTTAAAAATTGGGGCCTAGGGGCATGGCAAGCCCAATATGATATCTCTTCATCCAGCCACTGGGTGGCCTTACTTGAGGACTGGGCTCAGCCTGAGCGTCACAATGTGTGTTTGTGACCAATGTGGCCCACGAGCATGGGCGGGGCCTCATGGGCCACACTGGTTTCAACTACACTGAACGTTGGACAACATGCCAACCACAAGGTTTCTTGCCATGGGGAAGGAGTTCTGATTTCTGCATCACCTTCAACCCTGGGCAGTGATTGGAGATAAGGTCTAGGTTCTGAAACCTGAAAACTGATGTTGGGAAGAGATGACGACCTAAGGCCATGGCGGCTCGATGTGCTCAGTGTGCGGCCAGGTGTCTGGGAGGGGCCAGAGGTTCCAGGCTCAGGCTGTGTCAGAAAGGGCCTTAGTGCCCTGGTCAGCCTATGTATTTGGGGTACAGCCAAGGTCGGTGCAGGTTGATCCTCATTTGGGATTACTGGGTAGCACCAGAGGACAATGTTTTTCTTCTGGAGGGCCGGCAGAGTGCTGCATTGTAGTTCTGGATTGCCAAACTGGAGGGCTTGTGGGCCAGTAGTCTGACGACAAAAGTCTGAGAACACAAGCTAGGCTTAGGTTTCTGGGTGAGGCCATGGCACGCACAATCTACAGACCTGAATCGAGATCTCGTGCATCTGAAGTCAGGGCGAGGATCAGACGATCGCTCAGGTTGGAGTTTCTGTCCCTGATGGCCCCTTCATGAATGGGCGGGGGCATCACGAGGCCATGGGAGTTTTCCCACGATGGGAGTTGTGAGAAGCTCCAAACTGCAGAGAGTCTTCTGCAGGACAATTGAGACCTGTTTTTGGCTCCAGGCCAATGATTCTGAGCAGGGTTCTAAGGATGGATGGCTGGGTAGCCCACCTCGCATTCCAATTGTCTCCTAGCAACAAGACAGGTTAGATCTCCTGGATCTGTGGGGAGCAACCGAGGACGCTGAGTTGAAATGGACACCCCTGGGGATGGGTCCTAACGTGCTTTTGTGTCTATGGAGACCTTGGAATGAAGCGGTGGCACTGGGGCCCTAAAGGGTTCTCCTAAACAGAGGCTTTGACACAGCTCCAACGTGCAAGTTTCCCATGTGTAGATGAGATGTTTTCTGATGGGTGAGTCAAGAAACAGCTATATGCTGCTTTTGAAATCCAGGCCTCTGAGGAGAGATGCCTGGAAACCAAAGCAATGGATCTGATTAGTGCCTAGGGGCCTGTTCTTTCCTTTTTACCTCTGGGGACATCTGTCTATGGGTCTGAGTGCAGGTAGGTGCTCAGTTGGGCTCAGATTGCCCCTGTTGTTCCTGGGAAGCCACCACTATTGAGATGGATCAGGGACTTTGGAGGTTTATCCTATTAGAAGGGTTGTGGCCATTGGAATGGGCACACACAATTCCCTTGGAGAGGGCAAGTACAGTCCTCAGGTTTGGCTCCAGGGGCCTGAGCCTGTAGGGTGTGTAGGCCAGGGCTGTTTGGACAGTTGTCTGAAAACACAAACTCGGCTTATGTTTCGAGTCATAGGTATGGCAGGACTGATCTACAGACCATGAGGAGAACTCTTCGGGATTTGAAAGAAGGGCGAGTGTGAGGCTCCTGCTCAAGTTTTTTCTCTGGATATCGTGTCACTCACGGTCGTGGAATTTCTGGGTGACTTCATGGGAAATGGACGAGTCTTACTCTCTGGTGGTTTGGCCCCGTCCAAAGAGTTTGGGGTCATTCTGTGGGCTGGAAGAAGTCCGTTTTTTTTTTTTTATTCTTGTTTTTTTCTTTTTTATCCTCAGGTGTCCCACCAAATGAGGGATTCCAGAGTAGAGCCCTGGGGAGGGGCGAGTGGACCATCAGAAATTTGGTTAAAAATTGGGGCCTAGGGCATGTCAAGCCCATTATGACATCTAATGGTCCAGCAACTGAGAGGACTTACTAGAGGACAGGACTCATGCTGAGGGTCACAATGCGTGTGTATGCCCTCGTCGCACTCAAGAATGGGCGGGGCCTAGGGTGAATGCTGGTTTCTCCTACACTGAACGTTGGACAACGTGTCAACCACAGGATTCTTGCCATGGGTAAGGAGGAGTTCTGATTTCTGCATCACACTCACCCCTGGGAAGTGATTGGAGATAAGGTCTCGGTTCTGAAGCCTGAAAACTGAGGTAGGGAAGAGATGATGACCTAAGGCCATGGCGGGTTTTATGTGCTCAGTGTGCAGTCAGCTTTCTGGGTGTTGGTCAGGAGGTCCGGGCTCAGGTTGTGTTCGAAAGTGCATTAGTGCCCAGGTTAGAGTATATAATTTGGGTAAAGTCGAGTGCTGTGTAGGTTTACCCTCATTTAAGGTGCCTGGGCAGCTCATGAGGCAATAATTTTTTTTCTAGAGGGCAGGCAGAGTGCTGCATTGTGGGTCCTGAATTGCTAAACTTGAGGGCTTCGGGGCCAGGAGTGTGAGGACGGAAGTCTGAGAAGACAAGCTAGACTTGGGTTTCAGGGCGAGGGCACGGCAGGTACCCCCTGCAGATCTGAACCAATATCTCATGCATCTGAAGTCAGGGCGAGGATCAGACGTTGGCTCAGGTTGGAGTTTCTGAGCATGACGGCCGCTTCATGAAGGGAGCGGAATCTCGAGGCCATTGAGGTTTTCCCACGTTGGGAGTTGTGGGATGCCCCCTTCATGGATTCCTTCTGCGGGACAATTGAGACCTGTTGGACAGCTCCAGGACATCCCATATGGAATGACTCCAGAGCACCGTTCGCGGATGGATGCCTGGGAAGCCCGCCTCGCATTCCAATTGTCTCCTAGCAACAAGACAGTTTAGATCTGATGGCTGTGCGGGAGCAACCGGGGTGGCTGAGTTGAAATGGACTTTCCTGAGGATGGGTCCTAATGCGTTTTTGTGTCCATGAGGGCCTTGGAATGGGGCGGTGGCACCGGGACCCTGAAGTACTCTCCTAAGCTTTGGACATGGCTCCCATGCACAGGTTTCCTTGTGGAGACGAGATGAGTTCTGATGGATGCCTCAGGAAAACCCCTATGCTCGTATTGGAATCAGGCTTTTGAGGACACATGCCTGTAACCCAAAGCAATGGATCCTATTATGGCCTAGGGTCCTGTCTGGTTCAATCTTCTTCTCTGGGGACATCCATCTATGGTATGAGTGGAGGTCGATTATCAGCTGGTGTCAGACAGCCCTTGTTTGTTCCGGGCGACCTACACTATTGGGATGGCCTCAGGGACTTTGGAGGTTTCTCCTAATTTGTACGATTTTGGACCATGGAATGGGCAGAATTCCCATGGATTGGTAGGCACAGTCCTAATGTGTGGCTCCAGGGGCCCAGCCTGGAGGGTGTGTGGCCCAAGACTTTGAGGACAGAAGTCTGAAAACACAAACTCAGCTTAGGTTTGGGGACGTAGGTATGGCAGGCCCGATCTACAAACCATGAGAAGAACTCTTCAGGATATGAAGAAAGTGCGAGTCTGAGGCTCTTGCTCAGGCTTTTGTCTCTGGATTTTGTATCAGAGATGGCCGTGGAAATTCGGGGACGCCTCATGGGCCATGGAAGAATCTTCCTCACTGAGGATTTGGCCCGATTCCCAATTGCTTTTCGTCAATCTGTGGGATGGGAGGACTCATTTCAGTTTTGTTACCTCAGGTGTCCCACCAAAAGAGGAATTCCAAAGCCAAGCTGTGGGGAAGAATGAAGAAACAACCCGAACTATGGTTAAAAATTGGGGCCTAGGGGCATGGCAAGCCCAATATGATATCTCTTCATCCAGCCACTGGGTGGCCTTACTTGAGGACTGGGCTCAGCCTGAGCGTCACAATGTGTGTTTGTGACCAATGTGGCCCACGAGCATGGGCGGGGCCTCATGGGCCACACTGGTTTCAACTACACTGAACGTTGGACAACATGCCAACCACAAGGTTTCTTGCCATGGGGAAGGAGTTCTGATTTCTGCATCACCTTCAACCCTGGGCAGTGATTGGAGATAAGGTCTAGGTTCTGAAACCTGAAAACTGATGTTGGGAAGAGATGACGACCTAAGGCCATGGCGGCTCGATGTGCTCAGTGTGCGGCCAGGTGTCTGGGAGGGGCCAGAGGTTCCAGGCTCAGGCTGTGTCAGAAAGGGCCTTAGTGCCCTGGTCAGCCTATGTATTTGGGGTACAGCCAAGGTCGGTGCAGGTTGATCCTCATTTGGGATTACTGGGTAGCACCAGAGGACAATGTTTTTCTTCTGGAGGGCCGGCAGAGTGCTGCATTGTAGTTCTGGATTGCCAAACTGGAGGGCTTGTGGGCCAGTAGTCTGACGACAAAAGTCTGAGAACACAAGCTAGGCTTAGGTTTCTGGGTGAGGCCATGGCACGCACAATCTACAGACCTGAATCGAGATCTCGTGCATCTGAAGTCAGGGCGAGGATCAGACGATCGCTCAGGTTGGAGTTTCTGTCCCTGATGGCCCCTTCATGAATGGGCGGGGGCATCACGAGGCCATGGGAGTTTTCCCACGATGGGAGTTGTGAGAAGCTCCAAACTGCAGAGAGTCTTCTGCAGGACAATTGAGACCTGTTTTTGGCTCCAGGCCAATGATTCTGAGCAGGGTTCTAAGGATGGATGGCTGGGTAGCCCACCTCGCATTCCAATTGTCTCCTAGCAACAAGACAGGTTAGATCTCCTGGATCTGTGGGGAGCAACCGAGGACGCTGAGTTGAAATGGACACCCCTGGGGATGGGTCCTAACGTGCTTTTGTGTCTATGGAGACCTTGGAATGAAGCGGTGGCACTGGGGCCCTAAAGGGTTCTCCTAAACAGAGGCTTTGACACAGCTCCAACGTGCAAGTTTCCCATGTGTAGATGAGATGTTTTCTGATGGGTGAGTCAAGAAACAGCTATATGCTGCTTTTGAAATCCAGGCCTCTGAGGAGAGATGCCTGGAAACCAAAGCAATGGATCTGATTAGTGCCTAGGGGCCTGTTCTTTCCTTTTTACCTCTGGGGACATCTGTCTATGGGTCTGAGTGCAGGTAGGTGCTCAGTTGGGCTCAGATTGCCCCTGTTGTTCCTGGGAAGCCACCACTATTGAGATGGATCAGGGACTTTGGAGGTTTATCCTATTAGAAGGGTTGTGGCCATTGGAATGGGCACACACAATTCCCTTGGAGAGGGCAAGTACAGTCCTCAGGTTTGGCTCCAGGGGCCTGAGCCTGTAGGGTGTGTAGGCCAGGGCTGTTTGGACAGTTGTCTGAAAACACAAACTCGGCTTATGTTTCGAGTCATAGGTATGGCAGGACTGATCTACAGACCATGAGGAGAACTCTTCGGGATTTGAAAGAAGGGCGAGTGTGAGGCTCCTGCTCAAGTTTTTTCTCTGGATATCGTGTCACTCACGGTCGTGGAATTTCTGGGTGACTTCATGGGAAATGGACGAGTCTTACTCTCTGGTGGTTTGGCCCCGTCCAAAGAGTTTGGGGTCATTCTGTGGGCTGGAAGAAGTCCGTTTTTTTTTTTTATTCTTGTTTTTTTCTTTTTTATCCTCAGGTGTCCCACCAAATGAGGGATTCCAGAGTAGAGCCCTGGGGAGGGGCGAGTGGACCATCAGAAATTTGGTTAAAAATTGGGGCCTAGGGCATGTCAAGCCCATTATGACATCTAATGGTCCAGCAACTGAGAGGACTTAATAGAGGACAGGACTCATGCTGAGGGTCACAATGCGTGTGTATGCCCTCGTCGCACTCAAGAATGGGCGGGGCCTAGGGTGAATGCTGGTTTCTCCTACACTGAACGTTGGACAACGTGTCAACCACAGGATTCTTGCCATGGGTAAGGAGGAGTTCTGATTTCTGCATCACACTCACCCCTGGGAAGTGATTGGAGATAAGGTCTCGGTTCTGAAGCCTGAAAACTGAGGTAGGGAAGAGATGATGACCTAAGGCCATGGCGGGTTTTATGTGCTCAGTGTGCAGTCAGCTTTCTGGGTGTTGGTCAGGAGGTCCGGGCTCAGGTTGTGTTCGAAAGTGCATTAGTGCCCAGGTTAGAGTATATAATTTGGGTAAAGTTGAGTGCTGTGTAGGTTTACCCTCATTTAAGGTGCCTGGGCAGCTCATGAGGCAATAATTTTTTTTCTAGAGGGCAGGCAGAGTGCTGCATTGTGGGTCCTGAATTGCTAAACTTGAGGGCTTCGGGGCCAGGAGTGTGAGGACGGAAGTCTGAGAAGACAAGCTAGACTTGGGTTTCAGGGCGAGGGCACGGCAGGTACCCCCTGCAGATCTGAACCAATATCTCATGCATCTGAAGTCAGGGCGAGGATCAGACGTTGGCTCAGGTTGGAGTTTCTGAGCATGACGGCCGCTTCATGAAGGGAGCGGAATCTCGAGGCCATTGAGGTTTTCCCACGTTGGGAGTTGTGGGATGCCCCCTTCATGGATTCCTTCTGCGGGACAATTGAGACCTGTTGGACAGCTCCAGGACATCCCATATGGAATGACTCCAGAGCACCGTTCGCGGATGGATGCCTGGGAAGCCCGCCTCGCATTCCAATTGTCTCCTAGCAACAAGACAGTTTAGATCTGATGGCTGTGCGGGAGCAACCGGGGTGGCTGAGTTGAAATGGACTTTCCTGAGGATGGGTCCTAATGCGTTTTTGTGTCCATGAGGGCCTTGGAATGGGGCGGTGGCACCGGGACCCTGAAGTACTCTCCTAAGCTTTGGACATGGCTCCCATGCACAGGTTTCCTTGTGGAGACGAGATGAGTTCTGATGGATGCCTCAGGAAAACCCCTATGCTCGTATTGGAATCAGGCTTTTGAGGACACATGCCTGTAACCCAAAGCAATGGATCCTATTATGGCCTAGGGTCCTGTCTGGTTCAATCTTCTTCTCTGGGGACATCCATCTATGGTATGAGTGGAGGTCGATTATCAGCTGGTGTCAGACAGCCCTTGTTTGTTCCGGGCGACCTACACTATTGGGATGGCCTCAGGGACTTTGGAGGTTTCTCCTAATTTGTACGATTTTGGACCATGGAATGGGCAGAATTCCCATGGATTGGTAGGCACAGTCCTAATGTGTGGCTCCAGGGGCCCAGCCTGGAGGGTGTGTGGCCCAAGACTTTGAGGACAGAAGTCTGAAAACACAAACTCAGCTTAGGTTTGGGGACGTAGGTATGGCAGGCCCGATCTACAAACCATGAGAAGAACTCTTCAGGATATGAAGAAAGTGCGAGTCTGAGGCTCTTGCTCAGGCTTTTGTCTCTGGATTTTGTATCAGAGATGGCCGTGGAAATTCGGGGACGCCTCATGGGCCATGGAAGAATCTTCCTCACTGAGGATTTGGCCCGATTCCCAATTGCTTTTCGTCAATCTGTGGGATGGGAGGACTCATTTCAGTTTTGTTACCTCAGGTGTCCCACCAAAAGAGGAATTCCAAAGCCAAGCTGTGGGGAAGAATGAAGAAACAACCCGAACTATGGTTAAAAATTGGGGCCTAGGGGCATGGCAAGCCCAATATGATATCTCTTCATCCAGCCACTGGGTGGCCTTACTTGAGGACTGGGCTCAGCCTGAGCGTCACAATGTGTGTTTGTGACCAATGTGGCCCACGAGCATGGGCGGGGCCTCATGGGCCACACTGGTTTCAACTACACTGAACGTTGGACAACATGCCAACCACAAGGTTTCTTGCCATGGGGAAGGAGTTCTGATTTCTGCATCACCTTCAACCCTGGGCAGTGATTGGAGATAAGGTCTAGGTTCTGAAACCTGAAAACTGATGTTGGGAAGAGATGACGACCTAAGGCCATGGCGGCTCGATGTGCTCAGTGTGCGGCCAGGTGTCTGGGAGGGGCCAGAGGTTCCAGGCTCAGGCTGTGTCAGAAAGGGCCTTAGTGCCCTGGTCAGCCTATGTATTTGGGGTACAGCCAAGGTCGGTGCAGGTTGATCCTCATTTGGGATTACTGGGTAGCACCAGAGGACAATGTTTTTCTTCTGGAGGGCCGGCAGAGTGCTGCATTGTAGTTCTGGATTGCCAAACTGGAGGGCTTGTGGGCCAGTAGTCTGACGACAAAAGTCTGAGAACACAAGCTAGGCTTAGGTTTCTGGGTGAGGCCATGGCACGCACAATCTACAGACCTGAATCGAGATCTCGTGCATCTGAAGTCAGGGCGAGGATCAGACGATCGCTCAGGTTGGAGTTTCTGTCCCTGATGGCCCCTTCATGAATGGGCGGGGGCATCACGAGGCCATGGGAGTTTTCCCACGATGGGAGTTGTGAGAAGCTCCAAACTGCAGAGAGTCTTCTGCAGGACAATTGAGACCTGTTTTTGGCTCCAGGCCAATGATTCTGAGCAGGGTTCTAAGGATGGATGGCTGGGTAGCCCACCTCGCATTCCAATTGTCTCCTAGCAACAAGACAGGTTAGATCTCCTGGATCTGTGGGGAGCAACCGAGGACGCTGAGTTGAAATGGACACCCCTGGGGATGGGTCCTAACGTGCTTTTGTGTCTATGGAGACCTTGGAATGAAGCGGTGGCACTGGGGCCCTAAAGGGTTCTCCTAAACAGAGGCTTTGACACAGCTCCAACGTGCAAGTTTCCCATGTGTAGATGAGATGTTTTCTGATGGGTGAGTCAAGAAACAGCTATATGCTGCTTTTGAAATCCAGGCCTCTGAGGAGAGATGCCTGGAAACCAAAGCAATGGATCTGATTAGTGCCTAGGGGCCTGTTCTTTCCTTTTTACCTCTGGGGACATCTGTCTATGGGTCTGAGTGCAGGTAGGTGCTCAGTTGGGCTCAGATTGCCCCTGTTGTTCCTGGGAAGCCACCACTATTGAGATGGATCAGGGACTTTGGAGGTTTATCCTATTAGAAGGGTTGTGGCCATTGGAATGGGCACACACAATTCCCTTGGAGAGGGCAAGTACAGTCCTCAGGTTTGGCTCCAGGGGCCTGAGCCTGTAGGGTGTGTAGGCCAGGGCTGTTTGGACAGTTGTCTGAAAACACAAACTCGGCTTATGTTTCGAGTCATAGGTATGGCAGGACTGATCTACAGACCATGAGGAGAACTCTTCGGGATTTGAAAGAAGGGCGAGTGTGAGGCTCCTGCTCAAGTTTTTTCTCTGGATATCGTGTCACTCACGGTCGTGGAATTTCTGGGTGACTTCATGGGAAATGGACGAGTCTTACTCTCTGGTGGTTTGGCCCCGTCCAAAGAGTTTGGGGTCATTCTGTGGGCTGGAAGAAGTCCGTTTTTTTTTTTTATTCTTGTTTTTTTCTTTTTTATCCTCAGGTGTCCCACCAAATGAGGGATTCCAGAGTAGAGCCCTGGGGAGGGGCGAGTGGACCATCAGAAATTTGGTTAAAAATTGGGGCCTAGGGCATGTCAAGCCCATTATGACATCTAATGGTCCAGCAACTGAGAGGACTTAATAGAGGACAGGACTCATGCTGAGGGTCACAATGCGTGTGTATGCCCTCGTCGCACTCAAGAATGGGCGGGGCCTAGGGTGAATGCTGGTTTCTCCTACACTGAACGTTGGACAACGTGTCAACCACAGGATTCTTGCCATGGGTAAGGAGGAGTTCTGATTTCTGCATCACACTCACCCCTGGGAAGTGATTGGAGATAAGGTCTCGGTTCTGAAGCCTGAAAACTGAGGTAGGGAAGAGATGATGACCTAAGGCCATGGCGGGTTTTATGTGCTCAGTGTGCAGTCAGCTTTCTGGGTGTTGGTCAGGAGGTCCGGGCTCAGGTTGTGTTCGAAAGTGCATTAGTGCCCAGGTTAGAGTATATAATTTGGGTAAAGTTGAGTGCTGTGTAGGTTTACCCTCATTTAAGGTGCCTGGGCAGCTCATGAGGCAATAATTTTTTTTCTAGAGGGCAGGCAGAGTGCTGCATTGTGGGTCCTGAATTGCTAAACTTGAGGGCTTCGGGGCCAGGAGTGTGAGGACGGAAGTCTGAGAAGACAAGCTAGACTTGGGTTTCAGGGCGAGGGCACGGCAGGTACCCCCTGCAGATCTGAACCAATATCTCATGCATCTGAAGTCAGGGCGAGGATCAGACGTTGGCTCAGGTTGGAGTTTCTGAGCATGACGGCCGCTTCATGAAGGGAGCGGAATCTCGAGGCCATTGAGGTTTTCCCACGTTGGGAGTTGTGGGATGCCCCCTTCATGGATTCCTTCTGCGGGACAATTGAGACCTGTTGGACAGCTCCAGGACATCCCATATGGAATGACTCCAGAGCACCGTTCGCGGATGGATGCCTGGGAAGCCCGCCTCGCATTCCAATTGTCTCCTAGCAACAAGACAGTTTAGATCTGATGGCTGTGCGGGAGCAACCGGGGTGGCTGAGTTGAAATGGACTTTCCTGAGGATGGGTCCTAATGCGTTTTTGTGTCCATGAGGGCCTTGGAATGGGGCGGTGGCACCGGGACCCTGAAGTACTCTCCTAAGCTTTGGACATGGCTCCCATGCACAGGTTTCCTTGTGGAGACGAGATGAGTTCTGATGGATGCCTCAGGAAAACCCCTATGCTCGTATTGGAATCAGGCTTTTGAGGACACATGCCTGTAACCCAAAGCAATGGATCCTATTATGGCCTAGGGTCCTGTCTGGTTCAATCTTCTTCTCTGGGGACATCCATCTATGGTATGAGTGGAGGTCGATTATCAGCTGGTGTCAGACAGCCCTTGTTTGTTCCGGGCGACCTACACTATTGGGATGGCCTCAGGGACTTTGGAGGTTTCTCCTAATTTGTACGATTTTGGACCATGGAATGGGCAGAATTCCCATGGATTGGTAGGCACAGTCCTAATGTGTGGCTCCAGGGGCCCAGCCTGGAGGGTGTGTGGCCCAAGACTTTGAGGACAGAAGTCTGAAAACACAAACTCAGCTTAGGTTTGGGGACGTAGGTATGGCAGGCCCGATCTACAAACCATGAGAAGAACTCTTCAGGATATGAAGAAAGTGCGAGTCTGAGGCTCTTGCTCAGGCTTTTGTCTCTGGATTTTGTATCAGAGATGGCCGTGGAAATTCGGGGACGCCTCATGGGCCATGGAAGAATCTTCCTCACTGAGGATTTGGCCCGATTCCCAATTGCTTTTCGTCAATCTGTGGGATGGGAGGACTCATTTCAGTTTTGTTACCTCAGGTGTCCCACCAAAAGAGGAATTCCAAAGCCAAGCTGTGGGGAAGAATGAAGAAACAACCCGAACTATGGTTAAAAATTGGGGCCTAGGGGCATGGCAAGCCCAATATGATATCTCTTCATCCAGCCACTGGGTGGCCTTACTTGAGGACTGGGCTCAGCCTGAGCGTCACAATGTGTGTTTGTGACCAATGTGGCCCACGAGCATGGGCGGGGCCTCATGGGCCACACTGGTTTCAACTACACTGAACGTTGGACAACATGCCAACCACAAGGTTTCTTGCCATGGGGAAGGAGTTCTGATTTCTGCATCACCTTCAACCCTGGGCAGTGATTGGAGATAAGGTCTAGGTTCTGAAACCTGAAAACTGATGTTGGGAAGAGATGACGACCTAAGGCCATGGCGGCTCGATGTGCTCAGTGTGCGGCCAGGTGTCTGGGAGGGGCCAGAGGTTCCAGGCTCAGGCTGTGTCAGAAAGGGCCTTAGTGCCCTGGTCAGCCTATGTATTTGGGGTACAGCCAAGGTCGGTGCAGGTTGATCCTCATTTGGGATTACTGGGTAGCACCAGAGGACAATGTTTTTCTTCTGGAGGGCCGGCAGAGTGCTGCATTGTAGTTCTGGATTGCCAAACTGGAGGGCTTGTGGGCCAGTAGTCTGACGACAAAAGTCTGAGAACACAAGCTAGGCTTAGGTTTCTGGGTGAGGCCATGGCACGCACAATCTACAGACCTGAATCGAGATCTCGTGCATCTGAAGTCAGGGCGAGGATCAGACGATCGCTCAGGTTGGAGTTTCTGTCCCTGATGGCCCCTTCATGAATGGGCGGGGGCATCACGAGGCCATGGGAGTTTTCCCACGATGGGAGTTGTGAGAAGCTCCAAACTGCAGAGAGTCTTCTGCAGGACAATTGAGACCTGTTTTTGGCTCCAGGCCAATGATTCTGAGCAGGGTTCTAAGGATGGATGGCTGGGTAGCCCACCTCGCATTCCAATTGTCTCCTAGCAACAAGACAGGTTAGATCTCCTGGATCTGTGGGGAGCAACCGAGGACGCTGAGTTGAAATGGACACCCCTGGGGATGGGTCCTAACGTGCTTTTGTGTCTATGGAGACCTTGGAATGAAGCGGTGGCACTGGGGCCCTAAAGGGTTCTCCTAAACAGAGGCTTTGACACAGCTCCAACGTGCAAGTTTCCCATGTGTAGATGAGATGTTTTCTGATGGGTGAGTCAAGAAACCGCTATATGCTGCTTTTGAAATCCAGGCCTCTGAGGAGAGATGCCTGGAAACCAAAGCAATGGATCTGATTAGTGCCTAGGGGCCTGTTCTTTCCTTTTTACCTCTGGGGACATCTGTCTATGGGTCTGAGTGCAGGTAGGTGCTCAGTTGGGCTCAGATTGCCCCTGTTGTTCCTGGGAAGCCACCACTATTGAGATGGATCAGGGACTTTGGAGGTTTATCCTATTAGAAGGGTTGTGGCCATTGGAATGGGCACACACAATTCCCTTGGAGAGGGCAAGTACAGTCCTCAGGTTTGGCTCCAGGGGCCTGAGCCTGTAGGGTGTGTAGGCCAGGGCTGTTTGGACAGTTGTCTGAAAACACAAACTCGGCTTATGTTTCGAGTCATAGGTATGGCAGGACTGATCTACAGACCATGAGGAGAACTCTTCGGGATTTGAAAGAAGGGCGAGTGTGAGGCTCCTGCTCAAGTTTTTTCTCTGGATATCGTGTCACTCACGGTCGTGGAATTTCTGGGTGACTTCATGGGAAATGGACGAGTCTTACTCTCTGGTGGTTTGGCCCCGTCCAAAGAGTTTGGGGTCATTCTGTGGGCTGGAAGAAGTCCGTTTTTTTTTTTTATTCTTGTTTTTTTCTTTTTTATCCTCAGGTGTCCCACCAAATGAGGGATTCCAGAGTAGAGCCCTGGGGAGGGGCGAGTGGACCATCAGAAATTTGGTTAAAAATTGGGGCCTAGGGCATGTCAAGCCCATTATGACATCTAATGGTCCAGCAACTGAGAGGACTTACTAGAGGACAGGACTCATGCTGAGGGTCACAATGCGTGTGTATGCCCTCGTCGCACTCAAGAATGGGCGGGGCCTAGGGTGAATGCTGGTTTCTCCTACACTGAACGTTGGACAACGTGTCAACCACAGGATTCTTGCCATGGGTAAGGAGGAGTTCTGATTTCTGCATCACACTCACCCCTGGGAAGTGATTGGAGATAAGGTCTCGGTTCTGAAGCCTGAAAACTGAGGTAGGGAAGAGATGATGACCTAAGGCCATGGCGGGTTTTATGTGCTCAGTGTGCAGTCAGCTTTCTGGGTGTTGGTCAGGAGGTCCGGGCTCAGGTTGTGTTCGAAAGTGCATTAGTGCCCAGGTTAGAGTATATAATTTGGGTAAAGTCGAGTGCTGTGTAGGTTTACCCTCATTTAAGGTGCCTGGGCAGCTCATGAGGCAATAATTTTTTTTCTAGAGGGCAGGCAGAGTGCTGCATTGTGGGTCCTGAATTGCTAAACTTGAGGGCTTCGGGGCCAGGAGTGTGAGGACGGAAGTCTGAGAAGACAAGCTAGACTTGGGTTTCAGGGCGAGGGCACGGCAGGTACCCCCTGCAGATCTGAACCAATATCTCATGCATCTGAAGTCAGGGCGAGGATCAGACGTTGGCTCAGGTTGGAGTTTCTGAGCATGACGGCCGCTTCATGAAGGGAGCGGAATCTCGAGGCCATTGAGGTTTTCCCACGTTGGGAGTTGTGGGATGCCCCCTTCATGGATTCCTTCTGCGGGACAATTGAGACCTGTTGGACAGCTCCAGGACATCCCATATGGAATGACTCCAGAGCACCGTTCGCGGATGGATGCCTGGGAAGCCCGCCTCGCATTCCAATTGTCTCCTAGCAACAAGACAGTTTAGATCTGATGGCTGTGCGGGAGCAACCGGGGTGGCTGAGTTGAAATGGACTTTCCTGAGGATGGGTCCTAATGCGTTTTTGTGTCCATGAGGGCCTTGGAATGGGGCGGTGGCACCGGGACCCTGAAGTACTCTCCTAAGCTTTGGACATGGCTCCCATGCACAGGTTTCCTTGTGGAGACGAGATGAGTTCTGATGGATGCCTCAGGAAAACCCCTATGCTCGTATTGGAATCAGGCTTTTGAGGACACATGCCTGTAACCCAAAGCAATGGATCCTATTATGGCCTAGGGTCCTGTCTGGTTCAATCTTCTTCTCTGGGGACATCCATCTATGGTATGAGTGGAGGTCGATTATCAGCTGGTGTCAGACAGCCCTTGTTTGTTCCGGGCGACCTACACTATTGGGATGGCCTCAGGGACTTTGGAGGTTTCTCCTAATTTGTACGATTTTGGACCATGGAATGGGCAGAATTCCCATGGATTGGTAGGCACAGTCCTAATGTGTGGCTCCAGGGGCCCAGCCTGGAGGGTGTGTGGCCCAAGACTTTGAGGACAGAAGTCTGAAAACACAAACTCAGCTTAGGTTTGGGGACGTAGGTATGGCAGGCCCGATCTACAAACCATGAGAAGAACTCTTCAGGATATGAAGAAAGTGCGAGTCTGAGGCTCTTGCTCAGGCTTTTGTCTCTGGATTTTGTATCAGAGATGGCCGTGGAAATTCGGGGACGCCTCATGGGCCATGGAAGAATCTTCCTCACTGAGGATTTGGCCCGATTCCCAATTGCTTTTCGTCAATCTGTGGGATGGGAGGACTCATTTCAGTTTTGTTACCTCAGGTGTCCCACCAAAAGAGGAATTCCAAAGCCAAGCTGTGGGGAAGAATGAAGAAACAACCCGAACTATGGTTAAAAATTGGGGCCTAGGGGCATGGCAAGCCCAATATGATATCTCTTCATCCAGCCACTGGGTGGCCTTACTTGAGGACTGGGCTCAGTCTGAGCGTCACAATGTGTGTTTGTGACCAATGTGGCCCACGAGCATGGGCGGGGCCTCATGGGCCACACTGGTTTCAACTACACTGAACGTTGGACAACATGCCAACCACAAGGTTTCTTGCCATGGGGAAGGAGTTCTGATTTCTGCATCACCTTCAACCCTGGGCAGTGATTGGAGATAAGGTCTAGGTTCTGAAACCTGAAAACTGATGTTGGGAAGAGATGACGACCTAAGGCCATGGCGGCTCGATGTGCTCAGTGTGCGGCCAGGTGTCTGGGAGGGGCCAGGGGTTCCAGGCACAGGCTGTGTCAGAAAGGGCCTTAGTGCCCTGGTCAGCCTATGTATATGGGGTACAGCCAAGGTCGGTGCAGGTTGATCCTCATTTGGGATTACTGGGTAGCACCAGAGGACAATGTTTTTCTTCTGGAGGGCCGGCAGAGTGCTGCATTGTAGTTCTGGATTGCCAAACTGGAGGGCTTGTGGGCCAGTAGTCTGACGACAAAAGTCTGAGAACACAAGCTAGGCTTAGGTTTCTGGGTGAGGCCATGGCACGCACAATCTACAGACCTGAATCGAGATCTCGTGCATCTGAAGTCAGGGCGAGGATCAGACGATCGCTCAGGTTGGAGTTTCTGTCCCTGATGGCCCCTTCATGAATGGGCGGGGGCATCACGAGGCCATGGGGGTTTTCCCACGATGGGAGTTGTGAGAAGCTCCAAACTGCAGAGAGTCTTCTGCAGGACAATTGAGACCTGTTTTTGGCTCCAGGCCAATGATTCTGAGCAGGGTTCTAAGGATGGATGGCTGGGTAGCCCACCTCGCATTCCAATTGTCTCCTAGCAACAAGACAGGTTAGATCTCCTGGATCTGTGGGGAGCAACCGAGGACGCTGAGTTGAAATGGACACCCCTGGGGATGGGTCCTAACGTGCTTTTGTGTCTATGGAGACCTTGGAATGAAGCGGTGGCACTGGGGCCCTAAAGGGTTCTCCTAAACAGAGGCTTTGACACAGCTCCAACGTGCAAGTTTCCCATGTGTAGATGAGATGTTTTCTGATGGGTGAGTCAAGAAACAGCTATATACTGCTTTTGAAATCCAGGCCTCTGAGGAGAGATGCCTGGAAACCAAAGCAATGGATCTGATTAGTGCCTAGGGGCCTGTTCTTTCCTTTTTACCTCTGGGGATATCTGTCTATGGGTCTGAGTGCAGGTAGGTGCTCAGTTGGGCTCAGATTGCCCCTGTTGTTCCTGGGAAGCCACCACTATTGAGATGGATCAGGGACTTTGGAGGTTTATCCTATTAGAAGGGTTGTGGCCATTGGAATGGGCACACACAATTCCCTTTGAGAGGGCAAGTACAGTCCTCAGGTTTGGCTCCAGGGGCCTGAGCCTGTAGGGTGTGTAGGCTAGGGCTGTTTGGACAGTTGTCTGAAAACACAAACTCGGCTTATGTTTCGAGTCATAGGTATGGCAGGACTGATCTACAGACCAGGAGGAGAACTCTTCGGGATTTGAAAGAAGGGCGAGTGTGAGGCTCCTGCTCAAGTTTTTGTCTCTGGATATCGTGTCACTCACGGTCGTGGAATTTCTGGGTGACTTCATGGGAAATGGACGAGTCTTACTCTCTGGTGGTTTGGCCCCGTCCAAAGAGTTTGGGGTCATTCTGTGGGCTGGAAGAAGTCCGTTTTTTTTTGTTTGTTTGTTTTATCCTTGTTTTTTTCTTTTTTATCCTCAGGTGTCCCACCAAATGAGGGATTCCAGAGTAGAGCCCTGGGGAGGGGCGAGTGGACCATCAGAAATTTGGTTAAAAATTGGGGCCTAGGGACATGTCAAGCCCATTATGACATCTAATGGTCCAGCAACTGAGACGACTTACTAGAGGACAGGACTCATGCTGAGGGTCACAATGCGTGTGTATGCCCTCGTCGCACTCAAGAATGGGCGGGGCCTCAGGGTGAAAGCTGGTTTCTCCTACACTGAACTTTGGACAACGTGCCAACCACAGGGTTCTTGCCATGGGTAAGGAGGAGTTCTGATTTCTGCATCACACTCACCCCTGGGAAGTGATTGGAGATAAGGTCTCGGTTCTGAAGCCTGAAAACTGAGGTAGGGAAGAGATGATGACCTAAGGCCATGGCGGGTTTTATGTGCTCAGTGTGCGGTCAGCTTTCTGGGTGTTGGTCAGGAGGTCCGTGCTAAGGTTGTGTTCGACAGTGCATTAGTGCCCTGGTTAGACTATATAATTTGGGTAAAGTCGAGTGCTGTGTAGGTTTACCCTCATTTAAGGTGCCTGGGCAGCTCATGAGGCAATAATTTTTTTTTAGAGGGCAGGCAGAGTGCTGCATTGTGGGTCCGAAATTGCCAAACATGAGGGCTTCGGGGCCAGGAGTGTGAGGACGGAAGTCTGAGAAGACAAGCTAGACTTGGGTTTCAGGGCGAGGGCACGGCAGGTACCCCCTGCAGATCTGAACCAATATCTCATACATCTGAAGTCAGGGCGAGGATCAGACGTTGGCTCAGGTTGGAGTTTCTGAGCATGACGGCCGCTTCATGAAGGGAGCGGAATCTCGAGGCCATTGAGGATTTCCCACGTTGGGAGTTGTGGGATGCCCCCTTCATGGATTCCTTCTGCGGGACAATTGAGACCTGTTGGACAGCTCCAGGACATCTCATATGGAATGACTCCAGAGCACCGTTCGCGGGTGGATGCCTGGGAAGCCCGCCTCGCATTCCAATTGTCTCCTAGCAACAATACAGTTTAGATCTGATGGCTCTGCGAGAGCAACCGGGGTGACTGAGTTGAAATGGACTTTCCTGAGGATGGGTCCTAATGCGTTTTTGTGTCCATGAGGGCCTTGGAATGGGGCGGTGGCACCGGGACCCTGAAGTACTCTCCTAAGCTTTGGACATGGCTCCCATGCACAGGTTTCCTTGTGGAGACGAGATGAGTTCTGATGGGTGCCTCAGGAAAACCCCTATGCTCATATTGTAATCAGGCTTTTGAGGACACATGCCTGTAACCCAAAGCAATGGATCCTATTATGGCCTAGGGTCCTGTCTGGTTCAATCTTCTTCTCTGGGGACATCCATCTATGGTATGAGTGGAGGTCGATTATCAGCTGGTGTCAGACAGCCCTTGTTTGTTCCGGGCAACCTACACTATTGGGATGGCCTCAGGGACTTTGGAGGTTTCTCCTAATTTGTACGATTTTGGACCATGGAATGGGCAGAATTCCCATGGATTGGTAGGCACAGTCCTAATGTGTGGCTCCAGGGGCCCAGCCTGGAGGGTGTGTGGCCCAAGACTTTGAGGACAGAAGTCTGAAACACAAACTCAGCTTAGGTTTGGGGACGTAGGTATGGCAGGCCCGATCTACAAACCATAAGAAGAACTCTTCAGGATATGAAGAAAGTGCGAGTCTGAGGCTCTTGCTCAGGCTTTTGTCTCTGGATTTTGTATCAGCGATGGCCGTGGAATGTCGGGGACGCCTCATGGGCCATGGACGAATCTTCCTCTCTGAGGATTTGACCCGATTCCCAATTGCTTTTCGTCAATCTGTGGGATGGGAGGACTCATTTCAGGTTTGTTACCTCAGGTGTCCCACCAAAAGAGGAATTCCAAAGCCAAGCCGTGGGGAAGACTGAAGGGACAACCCGAACTATGGTTAAAAATTGGGGCCTAGGGGCATGGCAAGCCCAATATGATATCTCTTCATCCAGCCACTGAGTGGCCTTACTTGAGGACTGGGCTCAGCCTGAGCGTCACAATGTGTGTTTGTGACCAATGTGGCCCGCGAGCATGGGCGGGGCCTCATGGGCCACACTGGTTTCAACTACACTGAACGTTGGACAACATGCCAACCACAAGGTTTCTTGCCATGGGGAAGGAGTTCTGATTTCTGCATCACCTTCAACCCTGGGCAGTGATTGGAGATAAGGTCTAGGTTCTGAAACCTGAAAACTGATGTTGGGAAGAGATGACGACCTAAGGCCATGGCGGCTCGATGTGCTCAGTGTGCGGCCAGCTGTCTGGGAGGGGCCAGGGGGTCCAGGCTCAGGCTGTGTCAGAAAGGGCATTAGTGCCCTGGTCAGCCTATTTATTTGGGGTACAGCCAAGGTCGGTGCAGGTTGATCCTCATTTGGGATTACTGGGTAGCACCAGAGGACAATGTTTTTCTTCTGGAGGGCCGGCAGAGTGCTGCATTGTAGTTCTGGATTGCCAAACTGGAGGGCTTGTGGGCCAGTAGTCTGACGACAAAAGTCTGAGAACACAAGCTAGGCTTAGGTTTCTGGGTGAGGCCATGGCACGCACAATCTACAGACCTGAATTGAGATCTCGTGCATCTGAAGTCAGGGCGAGGATCAGACGATCGCTCAGGTTGGAGTTTCTGTCCCTGATGGCCCCTTCATGAATGGGGGGGCATCACGAGGCCATGGGGGTTTTCCCACGATGGGATTGTGAGAAGCTCCAAACTGCAGAGAGTCTTCTGCAGGACAATTGAGACCTGTCGTTTGGCTCCAGGCCAATGATTCTGAGCAGGGTTCTAAGGATGGATGGCTGGGTAGCCCACCTCGCATTCCAATTGTCTCCTAGCAACAAGACAGGTTAGATCTCAGGGATCTGTGGGGAGCAACCGAGGACGCTGAGTTGAAATGGACACCCCTGGGGATGGGTCCTAACGTGCTTTTGTGTCTATGGAGACCTTGGAATGAAGCGGAGGCACTGGGGCCCTAAATGGTTCTCCTAAACAGAGGCTTTGACACAGCCCCAACGTGCAAGTTTCCCATGTGTAGATGAGATGTTTTCTGATGTGTGGGTCAAGAAACAGCTATATGCTGCTTTTGAAATCCAGGCCTCTGAGGAGAGATGCCTGAAAACCAAAGCAATGGATCTGATTAGTGCCTAGGGGCCTGTTCTTTCCTTTTTATCTCTGGGGACATCTGTCTATGGGTCTGAGTGCATGTAGGTGCTCAGTTGGGCTCAGATTGCCCCTGTTTTTCCTGGGAAGTCACCACTATTGAGTTGAATCAGGGACTTTGGAGGTTTATCCTATTAGAAGGGTTCTGGCCATTGGAATGGGCACACACAATTCCCTTGGAGAGGGCAAGTACAGTCCTCAGGTTTGGCTCCAGGGGCCTGATCCTGTAGGTTGTGTAGGCCTGGGCTGTTTGGACAGTTGTCTGAAAACACACACCCTCCAGGCTAGGACCCCTGGAACCACACCTCAGGATTGTTCCTGCCCTCTCAAAGGGAATTCTTCATATTCCATTGGCCACAACCATATAAATCAGGAGAAATCTCCAATGTCCCTGGGACCATCCCAATATTGTAGGCCGCTTGGAACAAACAGGGGTGATCTGACACTATCTGAGCAACTATCTCCACACCAACTTGGAGACAGATGTCCCCAGAGAAGAACATTGAACTGGACAGGCCCCTAGGCCCTAATCAGATCCATTGCTTTGTTTTCCAGGCATCTCTTCTCAGAGGCCTGGTTTCCAATACCAGCCTATGGGGTTTCCAGAGGCCCCTTCAGAGCAAGTCTTTTCTGCACATTGGAAACTTGCTCGTGGAGCTATGTCAGAACCTCAGAGGCCTGGTTTTCAATACCACCATATGGGGGTTTCCTGAGTCATCAGTCAGAACAAATGTCTTCTCCACATGGGAAACGTGCTCTTTCAAGCTGTGTCAAAACCTCCGGCTAGGAAAATCCTTCAGGGCCCCGGTGCCACCACCTCATTCCAAGGTCTCCATGGACACAATCCCACATTAGGACCCATCTGCAGGAGAGTCCTTTTCAACTCAGTGCCCTTGGGTGCTCCCCTAGAGCCAGCAGATCGAACCTATCTTGTCACTAGGAGACAATTGGAATGTGAGGCGGACTGGCTAGGCATCCATCTGTAGAAAACTACTCTGAAGTAATTCCATATGGGACGTCCTGGAGCCATCCAACAGGTCACAGCTGTCCTGCAGAAGGAATCCTTGCGCTTTGGAGCACCTCACCACTCCCATCATGGGAAAAGCTCTGTGGCCTCGTGGTGCACCGTCCCCTTCATGAAAGAGCCATCTTGGACAGAAACTCCAACCTGAGCCAACGTCTAATCCTCGCCCTGACTTCAGATGCACGAAATCTTGATTCAACTCTGCAGAGTGTGCCTGCCGAAACCCCGCCCCGAAGCAAAACCTAGCTATTGTTCTCAGACTTCGTCCTCACACTCCGAGCCCACCAGCCCTCCAGTTAGGGAATTCTGGAGAGACACAATGCAGCACTCTGACTGCCCTCCAGAAGAGAAACGTTGTCCTATGGGGCTAACCAGAAACACCAAATGAGGATCAACCTGCATGCCACTTGACTCTACCCCAATTATAAAGTTTCGCTTGGGCGTTAATGCCCTGTCTTGCACAGCCTGAGGTCTGAATTCCCAACCGACACCCAGACAGCTGGCTGTACACTGAGCACATCAGACCCGCCATGGCTTTAGGTCATCATCTCTTCCCAACCTTGGTTTTCAGGCTTCAGAACCTAGACCTTATATATACTCACTACCCAGGGGTGAACGTGATGCATAAATGAAACTCCTTCTTCCTCAAGGCAAGAAACCTTGTGGTTGGCATGTTTTCCAACGTTCAGTGTAGGAGAATCCAGTGTAGCCCATGAGTCCCTGCCCATGCTTGAGAACCGCAATGGGCACAAACACATTGGGACCCTCAGTGTGAGCCCTGTCCTCAAGTAAAGCCTCTCAGGGGCTGGACCAAGAACCCGCATTGCCATCCCAAGTCCCCCAATATTGATGAGAGGTTGAGAGGTCTAGTCACCCCTATTCAGGTCTCTGCTCTGGAACCCCTGAGGAAAAAAATATCGAAGGGTCTCCTCCATCCCCTGAATGAGCCCCAAAACTTGGGATCTAACCAAATCTTAAAAGAGAAAGAATCATCCATGGCCAAAGAGGCCATCCCGTCATTCCATGGCCACCATTGACACAAAATCTAGAGACAAAAGCCTGGATATATGCCTCACACTTGCCCTTTGTTCATAGCCTGAAAAATTCTCCTCACGGTCTATAGATCAGGCCTGTCATACCTACGTCCCCAAACCTAAGCTGAGTTTGGGTTTTCAGATTTCTGTCCCCACTGTCCTGGCCCACACACCCTCCAGGCTGGGGACCCTGGAGCCATGCCTCAGGACTGTGCCTGCCTTCTCCAAGCAAATTCTGCCCATTCCATTGGCCACAACCCTAAAGATTAGGAGAACACTCCAACGTCCCTGAGGCCATCCCAATAGTGTTGGCCACTCAGGGCAAACAGGGTGATCTGTCCCAAGATGAGCAACTACCTCAACTCAGACCCATAGACAGATAACCCCAGAGAAGAAGATTGAACCGGACAGGCACCTAGGACCTAATCAGATCCATTGCTTTTGATTCCAGGCATCTCTCCTCAGAGGCCTGGTTTCCAATACCAGCATATGTGTTCTTCTGGAGGTACCAGTCTGAACAAATCTCATTTCCACATGGGAAACATGCATTTTGGAGCTGTGTCACAACCTCCAGTTAAGGGAAACCTTCAGGTCCCAGCAGCCAACACCCCATTCCAAGGTCTCCATGGACACAAACCCACATTATGACCCATCCGCAGGCGAGTCCATTTCAACACATCCCCTTTGGTTGCTCCCCAAAAGAAGCAGATCGAACCTGCCTTGTCACTAGGAGACAATAGGAATGTGAGGCGGGCACTCCAGGAATCCATCCTTAGAACCCTGCACTGCCGTGGTTCCGCATGGGACGTCCTGGAGCAATCTGACCGGTCTCGACTGTCCCGTAGAAGGAATCCTTGCCGATTGGAGCAACATACAATGCCAATCGTGGGAAAGTCTCCATAGCCCCATGATGCCCCCCACCATCATGAAGGGGCCATCCTGAACAGAAACTTCAACCTGAGCCTACGTCTGATCCTCGCCCTGACTTCAGATGCATGAGATTTAGATTTAGCTCTACAGAGTGTGCCTGCCATGATCTTGACCCAAAACCTAAGCCTAGCTTGTGTTCTCACACTTCCTTCCTCACAATTCTGGCCCACAAGCCCTCCAGTGTGAGAATTCCGTCGCCACAATGCAGCACTCTTTCTTCCCTCCAGAAGAAAAACGTTGCCCCTGGGGCTACCCAGAAACGCCAAATGAGGATCAACCTGCATGCCACTCAACTTTACTCCAATTATACAGTCTAAGCTTGGCACTAATGCCCTGTCTGACACAGCCTGAGCCTGGACCTCCTGGATGACACCCAGAAAGGTGGTGTCACACCTAAGGACTGTGCCAGTGCTCTCCAAGGGAACTCTGCCCGTTTCATTTGCCACAACCTTACAGATTAGGAGAAACCTCCAATTCCCAAGACCAGTCCAATAGTGTTGGCCTCCCCCAACAAACATGGGTGATCTGACACAAGCTGAGCAGTGACCTCCATTCTGAATCTTAGACAGAGACACTCAGAGGAGAATATTGAAAAGGACAGGCCCCTAGACCGTAATCAGATCCATTGCTTTGGATTCCAGGCATTGTTCCCCAGATGCTTGGTTTCCAATACCAGGTTGAGGGGGTTTCAGAACAAATCTCGTCTCTACATGGGAAACTTGCTCTTTGGAGCTGCATCAAAACCTCAGGTTAGGAGAATTCTTCAGGGCAACAGAGCCACTGCCCCATTCCAAGGGATCCATGGACACAAATCCACATCGACTGATCCTCATGAGATTCCATTTCAATTCAGCCCCCTCGGTTGTTCCCCCAGTGACAGCAGATCAAGTCCTCCTTTTCACTAGGACACAACTGGAATGCAAGTTGGACTGCCCAGGCATCCATCATTAGAACTGTGCTTTGGAGCATTTCTTATGGGACGTCCTTGATCCATCCAAAAGGTCGTGACTGTCCCGCTGACGGAATCCTTGTGGTTTGGAGCATCACACACTCACAAAGTTGGAAATCTTCCATGGTTTCCTGATGCCCCCCCACCTTCATGAAGGGGACATCATGTACAGAAACTCCAACCTAAGCCAACATCTGATCCTCGCCCTGACTTCAGATGCACGAGATCTCATTTCAGGTCTGTAGAGTGTGCCTGCCATGTCACCGCTGCGAATTCTAAGCTGAACTTGTGTTCTCAGACTTCTGTCCAAAAACACCTGGCCCACAAGCCCTGAAGTTGGCAATTCTGGAGCCAGAATGCAGCACTCTGCCTGCCCTCCAGAAGAAAATCTTTGCCCTATGGGGCCAACCAGAAACCCCAAATGAGGACCAACCTTCACATCACTCGACTGTACCCCAATTATACAGTCTAGCCTGGGGACTAATGCCCTGCCTGACACAGCCTGAGCCCAGACCTCATGATGGACACAGACATCTGGCCGCACACTAAGTGCATCGGACCCACCATGGCCTTAGGTTGTCATCTCTTACCAACCTCGGTTTTCAGGCTTCAGAATCTAGACCTTATCTCTACTCACTGCCATGCCGTGTACGTGATGCAGAAATCAGAACTCCTCCTTCCCCATGACCAGAAACCCTGTGGTTGGCATGTTGTCCAACGTGCAATGTAGGAGAAACCAGCATGGCCCATGAGGCCTCAGACATGCTTGAGGGCTGTGATGGGCACAAACACACATTAGGATCCTAAGCATGATCCCTGGCCTCAATAAAGCCTCTCCGGGGCTGGACCAAGAGCCCACATATGGAGATTACCATGCCCCTACTCCCCAAGCCTTAACCAGTTCTTGAGAAGTCTAGTCACCCCTACTCAGATCTCTTCTCTAGAATCCCTCCTTGGTGGGACACATGAGGTTAAAAAAAAATAGTAAAAGGACTCCTACCGTCCAAAGAATGACCGCAAACACTTGGAATTGGGCCAAATTCACAGAGAGAAATACTCGTCCATGGCTGATGAGGCCATCCTGACATTCCACGGCCACCATTGACACAAAATCCGGAGACAAAAGCCTGAAAAAGCGCCACACACTCGCCCTTTGTTCAAAGCCTGAAAAATTCTCACGGTCTGTAGATCGGGCCTGCCATACCTATGTCCCCAAACCTAAGCCAAGTTTGTGTTTTCAGACTTCTGTCTCCATTGTCCTGGCCCACACACCCTCAAGGCTTGGCCCCATGGAGCCACACCTCAGGACTGTGCCTGCCCTCTCCATGGGAATTCTGCTCATTCCTTTGGCACAACCTGACAGATTAGGAGAAACATCCGAAGTCCCCGAGGCCACCCCAATATTGCAGAATGTCCGGGACAAACAGGGACCATCTGCCACAAGCTGAGCCACTACCTCCAATCAGACCTGTAGATAGATATCCATAGAAAAGAAGATTGAACAGGACAGGCACCTAGGCCCTAAACGGATCCATTGCTTTTGTTTTCACGTATCTCTCCTCAGAGGCCTGGATTCCTATACCAGCACATGGGGGTTTCTGGAGCTACCAATCAGAACAAATCGCATGCCACATGGGAATCATGCTATATGGAACTGTGTCAAAACCTCCAGTTAGGAGAAAATTTCACGTCACTGAAGCCACCGCCCCATTCCAATGTCTCAATGGACACAATCCCACATTATGACCCATCCTCAGCAGAGTCCATTTCAACTCAAACCTGGCGGTTGCTCACCCAGTGCCAGCAGATCAAACCTGCTTTGTCACTAGGAGACAATTGGAATGCGAGTTCGTTGCCCAGGTATCCGTTGTTAGAACTCTGCTCTGGAGAAATTCCTAATGGGGTGTCCTTGATCCATTCAACAGGTCTCAACTGTCCTGCAGAAGGAATCCTTGTGGTTTGCAGCATCACACACTCGCACCGTGGGAAAACCTCCATGGCCTCGTGATGCCTCCACCTTCAGGTAGAGGACATCATGGACAGAAACTCCCGTCTGATCCTCGCCCTGACTTCAGATGCATGAGATCTCAATTCAGCTCTGCAGAGTGTGCCTGCCTTTCCCTCGCTCCAAAACCTAAGCCAGCTCACGTTCTCAGACTTCCGTCCTCACACTCCTGGCACACAAGCCTTCCACTTTGGGAATTCTGGAGACAAAATGCAGCACTCTGCCTGCCCTCCAGAAGAGAGACTTTGCCCTAGGGGTCTACCCAGAAACATCAAATGAGGATCAACCTGCAATTCTCTAGACTGTACCCCAATTATACAGTCTAGCCTGGGCACTAATGCCCTGTCTGACACAGCCTGATCCCAGACCTCGTGACCGACACCCAGACACCTGGCCTCACACTGAACACATCGAACATGCCATGGCCTTAGGTCATCATCTCTTCCCAACCTTGGTCTTCAGGCTTCAGAACCTAGACATTATCTCCACTCACAACTAAGTGACGTACGTGATGCAGAAATCAGAACTTCACCTTCCCCATGACCAGAAACCTTGTGGTTGGCATGTTGCCAACGTTCAGTATATGAGAACCCAGCATGGCCCATGAGGCCTCAGACATGCTTGAGGGCTGCGATGGGCACAAACACACATTAGGACCCTAAGCATGAACCCTGGCCTCAAGTAAAGCCTCTCCGGGGCTGGACCAAGAGCCTGCATATGGGACTTGCCATGCCCCTACTCCCCCAATCCTAGCCAGAGCTTGAGAAGTCTAGTCAACCTTATTCAGAGCTCTTTTCTGGAATCCCTCTTTGGTGGGACACATAAGGTAAAAAAAAAAAAAAAAAAAAAAAAAACAAGATAAAGAAAAAAAAAAGTAAGGACTCCTACCATCCAAAGAATGACCCCAAACACTTGGAATTTGGCCAAATCCACAGAGAGAAATACTCGTCCATGGTCGATGAGGCCAGCCTGACATTCCACGGCCACCATTGACAAAAAATCCGGAGACAAAAACCTGAAAAAGCGCCACACACTTGCCCTTTGTTCAGAGCCCCCAAAATTCTCAAGGTCTGTAGATCGGGCCTGCCATACCTATGTCCCCAAACCTAAGCCGAGTTTGTGTTTTCAGACTTCTGTCTCCATTGTCCTCACCCACACACCCTAAAGGCTGGGCCCCATGGAGCCACACCTCAGGACTGTGCCTGCTCTATCCAAGGGAATTCTGCTCATTCATTTGGCACAACCTGACAGATTAGGAGAATCATCCAAAATCTCTGAGGCTATCCCAATAGTGTAGAATGTCCTGGACATACAGGGACCCTCTGGCACAAGCTGAGCCACTACCTCCAATCAGAACCTTAGACAGATATCCATAGAAAAGAATATTGAACAAGACAGGCACCTAGGCCCTAATTGGATCCATTGCTTTTGTTTTCAGGCATCTCTCCTCAGAGGCCTGGATTCCAATACCAGCATAAGGGAGTTTCCAGAGCTACCTATCAGAAAAAATCTCGTCTCCACATGGGAATCTTGCTCTATGGAGCTGTGTCATAACCTCCAGTTAGGAGAAAACTTCAGGTCACTGGAGCCACTGCCCCATTTGAATATCTCCATGGACACAATCCCAAATTATGACCCATCCTCAGGAGAGTCCATTTCAACTAAACCCCCTCGGTTGCTACTCCAGAGCCAGCAGATTGAACCTGCCTTGTCGCTAGGAGACAATTGAAATGCGAGTTGGGCTCTTCAGGCATCCATCCTTAGAACCCTGCTCTTGCGTCGTTCCTTATGGGACATCCTTGAGCCATCCAACAGGTCTCGACTGTCCCACAGGAGTCCTTGTGCATGGACCACCTAACAACTCATATCATGGAAAGCTTCCAAGGTCACATGATGCCCCCAATCTTCATGAAGGCAGATCATGGAAACTCCAACCTGAGCCAACAGCTGATCTTCGCCTTGACTTCAGATGCACGAGATCTTGATTCAGCTCTTCAGAGTGTACCTGTTGTGCCCTCACCCCAAAACCTAAGCGTAGCTAGTGTTCTCCGACTTCCGTCCTCACTCTCCTGGACCACACGCCCTCTATTTTGGGATTTCCGATGACACAGTGCTGCACTCTGCCTGCCCTCTAGAAGAAAAATATTGCCCTATGGGTCTACCCAGAAACCTCAAATGAGGATAAACCTGCACGTCACTCAACTGTACACCAATTATATAGTCTAGCCTGTGCACTAATGCCCTGTCTGACAGAACCTGAGGCCTGAATTCCCAACCGACACCCAGACAGCTTGCAGTACACTGAGAACATCTGAACCACCATGGCCTTAGGTCGCCATCTCTATCCAACATCGGTTTTCAGGCTACAGAATCCTAGACCTTATCTCTACTCACTTCCCATGGGTGAACGTGATGCAGAAATCAGAACTTCTCCTTCCCTCTCGCCAGAATCGTGTGTTTGGCATCTTGTCCAACGTTCAGTGTAGGACCCCTGTAGGGCCTACAGGGGTAGTAGTAGGGCCCCTGAGGGTAGTGTAGGGTCCCTGAGGCCCTGCCTATGCTTAAGAGCTGCGGTGGGCTCAAACACACATTGGGACCCTCAGTTTGAGCCCTGTCCTCAAGTAAAGCCTCTCAGTGGCTGGACCATGAGCCCGCATATGGGGCCTGCCATGCCCCAAGTCACCCAATCTTACCCAGAGGTAGAGACATCTAGTCACCCCTACTCAGGGCTCTGCTCTGGAATCCCTCTTTGGTGGGACATTTGAGGTAAATAAACACAGAAAGGACTCCTCCCACTCACAGAATGACCCCAATCACTTGGGATTGGGCCATCCCAAGTGATTGGGGTCCAGAGAGAAAGACTCGTCCATGGCCCATGAGGCCAGCCCGACATTCCACGGCCACTATTGACACAAAATCCAGAGACATAAGCTTCAGCAAGCGTTCACACTCACCCTTAGGTCATAGCCCAAAAAATTCTCTCATAGTCTGTAGATTGGGCCTGCCATACCTACGTCCCCAAACCTAAGCCGAGTTTGTGTTTTCAGACTTCTATCCTGACATCCCTGTCCCACACACCCTCCAGACTGAGGCCCCTGGAGCCACACCTCAGGACTGTGCCTGCCCTCTCCAAGGAAATTCTTCCCATTCCATTGGCCACAACCCTACAGATAAGGAGAAACCTCCAAAGTCCCAGAGGCCATTCCAATAGTGTAGGCCACCCAGGACAAAGAGGGGCGATCTCTCACAAGCTGAGCAACGACGTCAACTCACCCGTAGACAGATAACCCAAGAGAAGAAGATTAAACTGGACTGGCCCCTAGAATGTAATTGGTTCCATTGCTTTTTTTTCTAAGCATCTCTCCTCAGAGGCCTGTTTTCCAATACCAGCATATGGGGGATTCCAGAGATACCAATCAGAACAAATCTTGTCTTCACATGGGAAACTTATCCTTTGGAGCTCTGTAAAAGCCTCCAGTTAGAAGAAACCTTCAGGTAGCCGGAGCAACTGCCCTATTCCAAGGTCTCCATGGACACATACCCGCATTATGACCATTCGGCAGGAGAGTACATTTCAACTCAGCCCCGTCGATTACTCCCCCAGAGGCAGAATATCAAACCTGCCTTGTCGCTAGGAGACAACTGGAATGCAAAGCAGACTCTCTAGGCATCCATTTTTGGAATCCTGCTCTGGCGCCGTTCCATATGGGATGTCCTGGAGCCTTCCAACAGGTCTTGACTGTCCCACAGAAGGAATCCTTGCAGATTGGAGCATCTCACAACTCCTATCGTGGGAAAACCTACATGGCCTCATGAGATGCTCCCCTTTATAAAGGGGCCATCATGGACAGAAACTCCAACCTGAGCCAACTTCTGATGCATTGCTTTGGTTTCTAGGTATCTCTCCTCAGAGGCCTGGTTTCCAATATCAGAATATGGGGGTTTCCTAAGGAAACAATCAGAACAGATCTCATCTCCACATGGGAAACTTGCTCTTTGGAGCTGTGTCAATACCTCAGGTTAGGAGGATCCTTCAGGGCGCTGGCACCATGGCCCAATCCCAAGGTCTCCAAGGACACAAACTTACATTATGAACCATTCTCAGGAGAGTCCATTTCAAATCAGCCCCCTCGGCTGCTCACCCAGAGCCAGCAGATCAAACCTTCCTTGTCACTCGGAGACAGTTAGAATGGGAGGCGGGCTGCCCAGGCATCCATCCTTAGAACCCTGCTCTGGAGAACTTCTTTATGGGACGTCTTGAATCCAACCAACCTGTCTTGACTGTCTCGCAGAATGAATCCTTGTGGTTTGAAGCATCACACAATAACACTGTGAGAAAACCTCCATTTCCTCATGATGCACCAAACCTTCATAAATGGGCCATCATGGACAAAAACTCCATCCTAACCCAAAGTCTGATCCTCGCCCTGAATTCAGAAGCATGAGATCTCGATTCAGCACTTGAGAGTGTGCCTGCTGGGCCCTCGCCTTGAAACCTAAGCCTATCTTGTGTTCTCAGACTTCCGTCCTCAGAATCCTGGCCAACCCCTCCAGTTTGGAAATTCTGGAGACACAATGCAGCACTCTGCCTGGCCTCCAGAAGAAAAATGTTGCCCTATAGGGCTAACCGGAAACGCCAAATGAGTAACAACCTGCATGCCACTCGACCATACCCCAATTATACAGTCTAGCCTGTGCACTAAAGCCCTGTCTGACACAGCCTGAGGGCAGACCTCCAGTCCAACACCCAGAAAGCTGGCCGTACACAGAACATATCACACCCACAATGGCTTTAGGCCATCAACTCTACCCAACCTCAATTTTCACCTTCAGAATTTAGACCTTATCTACACTCACTGCTCAGGAGTGAACGTGATGCAAGAATCAGGACTTCTCCTTCACCATGGCAAGAAACCTTGTGGTTGGCATGTTGTCCAACGTTCATTGTAGGAGAAAGCAGCATGGACTATGAGGTCCCACCTATCCCTGAGGGCCACAATTTGCACAAACACATATTGTGACCCTCAGCGTGAGCCTTAATTTCTTGTGAAGCCTCTTAGTGACTGGAACAACAGCCCACATATGGGGCTTGCCAAGCCCCTAGTCACCCAATCTCAACCAGAGTTCGAGATGTCTAGTCACCCGACTCAGGGCTCTGCTCTGGAATCCCTCTTTGGTGGGACACCTGAGGTAAAAAAAAAAAATACAGAAAGGACTTTTCCCATCCACAGAATGATCCCAACCCCTTGGGATCAGGCCAAATCACCAGAGAAAGAATTGTCCATGGCCCTTGAGGACACTCCGACATTCCACGGCCACCGTTGACACAAAATCCAGGGACAAAAGCCTGAGCAAGTGCCACATACTCGCCCTTTGTTCATAGCCCGGAAAATTCTCACGGTCTGTAGATCGAGCCTTCATACATACATCCCCAAACATAAGCTGAGTTTGTGTTTTCAAACTTCTGTCCCCACAGTCCTGGCCCACACACCATCCAAGCTGGGGCCCCTGGAGCCACACCTCAGGTGTGTGGCTTCCCTCTCCAGGGGAATTCTGACATTTCCATTGGCCACAACCTTATAGATTAGGAGAAACCTCCAAACTCCCCGAGGCCATCTGAATAGTGTTGGCTGCCCAGGACAAACAGGGATGATCTTTCACAAGTTAGGAAACTACCTCCACTCAGACCCAGAGACAGATATACCCATAGAATAAGATTGAACTGGACAGGCACTTAGGCCCTAATCAGATCCATTGCTTTTGTTTCCAGGCATCTCTCCTCAGAGGCCTGGTTTCCAATACCAGCATAAGGGGATTACTGAGGCACTCATCAGAAAAATCTCGTCTCCACATAGGAAATGTACTCTTTGGAGCTCTATAAAAACCTCTGTTTAGGAGAATCTTTCAGGGCCCCGGATCAAGCGCCCCATTCCAAGGTCTCCATGGACTTAAACCCACATTATGATCTATCCTCGGGAGCGTCCATGTCAACTCAACCCCCTTGGTTTCTCCCCCAGGGCCTGCAGATCAAACCTGCCTTGTCGCTAGGAGACAACTAGAATGGGAGGTGGGCTGCCTAGGCATCAATCCTTAGAACCCTACTCTGGAGTCATTCCATATGGGACATCCTAGAGCCATCCAACAGGTCTCAAGTGTTCCACAGAAGGAATCTTTGCAGTCTGGAGCATCTCAGAACTCCCATTGTGGGAAAATCTACATGGCCTCTTGAGACGCTCCACTTTATAAAGTGGCCATCATGGACAGAAACTCCAACCTGAGCAAACGTCTGATATTCGCCCTGACTTCAGGTGCATGAGATCATGATTCAGCTCTGCAGAGTGTGCCTTCTGTGCCCTCACTTCAAAAACGAAGCCTAGCTTGTGTTCTCAGACTACAGTCCTCACACCCCTGGCCCAAAAGCCCTACAGTTTGGCAATACTGGGGCCACAATGCAGCACTCTGCCTGCCCTCCCAGAGAAAAAACGTTGCCTTATGGAACTACCTAGAGACCCGAATGAGGATCAATTGAACGCCACTCGACTGCACCCCAAATATACAGTCTACCCTGTCTAATGCCTTGTCTGACACAGCATGAGCCCACACCTCCAGAACTACGCTGAACAGCTGGCCGCACACTGAGCTCATTGGACCCAACAGGTCCTTAGGTCTTCATCTCTTCCCAACCTCGGTTTTCGGGTTTCAGAACCTAGACCTAAACTCCAATCACTGTCCAGGGGTTAACGTGATGCAGAAGTCACAACTCTTCCTTCGCCATGGCCAGAAACCTTGTGGTTGGCATATTCTCCAACGTTCAGTGTCGGAGAATCCAGCGTGGCCCATGAGGCCCTTCCCATGCTTGAGGGCCTTGTTGGCACAAATAGGCATTGTGACCCTCAGCATGAGCCCTGTCCTCAAGGAAGGCCTCTCAGTGTCTGAATCAAGAGCCCACATATTGGACTTGCCATGCCCCTAGGCCCCCAAACTAAAACAGAGGTGGGGTTGTCCAGTGTCCCTCCCGAGGACTCTGCTCTGGAATCCCTCCTTTATTGGGACACATGAGGTACAAAAAATAAAATAAAATAAAATAAAAAACAGAAAGGACTCCTCCCATCCCACAGAACATACCCAAACTCTTGGGATTGGGTCAAATCCTCAGAGAAGGAAAGCCGTCCACAACCCATGAGGCCACGCCAGCATTCCACCCACATTGTTCACACAAATCCAGAGACAAAATCTGAGCAAGCACCTCAAACTCACACTTTTTCATATCCTGAAGTGTTATCAAGGTCTGTAGATTGGGCGTGCCATAACTATGTCCCCAATTCTAAGCGGAGTTTGTGTTTTCAGATTTTTGCTCAACAGGCCTGGCCCACACACCCACAAGGTTGGGCCCCTAGAGCCAAACTCAGAACTTTGCCTGCCCTCTCCAGGGGATTTCTGCCCATTCCATTGACCACAACCCTATAGATTAGGAGAAACTCCAAAGTCCCGAGGCCATTCCAATATTATAGGTCGCCCAGGACAAACAGGGGCGATCTGACACAATCTGAGCAACTACCTCACCTCAGATACTTAGACACGTATCCCCAGCAAAGAGATTGAACCGGACAGGCACCTAGGCTCTAATCATATCCATTGCTTTTGTTTCCAGTCATCTCTCCTCAGAGACCTGGTTTCCAATACCAGCATATGGGAGATTCCTTAGGCACTCATCAAAACAATTCTCTTCTCTACATAGGAAACATACTCTTTAGAGCTCCATCAAAACCTCCGGTTATGAACATCCCTCAAGGACCCGGATCAAGACCCCATTCCAAGTATACATGGACACAAATGCACATTATGACCCATCCTCAACTCACCCATTTCAACACACCCGCCTCGGTTGCTCCCCTAGATCCAGCAGATCGAACTTGCCTTGGCGCTATGAGACACCTGGAATGGGAGGCAGGCTGCTCAGGCATCCATCCTTAGAACCCTGCTCTGGATAACTTCCTTATGGGATGTCCTGGAGCCATCCAACAGGTCTCGACTGTCCCACAGAAGGAATCATTGCGGTTTGGAGCATCTCACAATTCCCATCGTGGGAAAACCTCCATGTCCTCGTGACACCCTCCCCTTCATGAAGGGGCTGTCATGGACAGAAACTTCGACCTAAGCCAACGTCTGATCCTAGCTCTGTCTTCAGGTATACAGGATCTCGAATCATCTCTGCAGAGGGTGCCTGCCGTCCCCTCACCCCGAAATCTAAGTCTGGCTTGTGTTCTCAGAATTTTTTCATCACACTCCTGGCCCACAAGCCTTCCAGTTTGGGAATTCTGGAGCCACTATGTGGCACTGTGTCTTCCCTCCAGAAGAAAAACGTTGCCCTCTGGGGCTACCCAGTAACCACAAATGAGTACCATTCTGCACGAAACTCGACTGCACCCCAATGATACAGTCTAGCCTGGGCACTAATTCCCTGTCTGCCACAGCCTGAGCCTGCACCTCCCAACCCACACTCAACAGCTGGCCGAACACTGAGCACATCAGCCACACCATGGCCTTAGGTCTTCATCTCTTCCCAACCTCAGTTTTCAGGCTTCAGAACCTAGACCTTAAATCCAATCACAGTCCAGGAGTGAAAGTGTTGCAGAAATTAGAACTCCATCTTCCCCATGGCCAGAAAACTTGTAGTTGCCATATTGTGCAACGTTCCCTGTAGGAGAAACCAGCATGGTACATTAGGCCACGCCCTGACTTGAGGGGCTCCTTGGGCACAAAAACACATTGTGAAACTCAGTGTGAGACCATTCCTCAGGGAAGGCCTCTCAGTGTCTGAACCAAGAGCCCACATATGGGGCTTGCCATGTTCTTAGGTCCCAATGTTAACCAGAGGTCTGGTTGTCCAGTTGCCCCCACCCACGACTCTGCTCTGGAATCCCTCTTTGGTGGTCCTCGGAGGTTAAAAAAAAATAAAATAAACAAAAAAACCCAGAAAGACCTCCTCCCTTCCCACAGAATGACCCCAAACTCTTGGGATCGGGTCAAATCCCCAGAAAGGGAGCCTCATCGATGGCCCATGAGGACACCCCGACATTCCATGGCAATCGGTGACACATTTCCAGAAAAAAAAAAAAAAAAAAGCATGAGCCAGCACCTCACATTCGCCCTTTGTTCATATCCTGAAGAGTTCTCCTCACGGACTATAGATCGGGCCGGCCATACCTACATCCCCCAACCTAAGTGGAGTTTGTGTTTTCAGACTTTTGTCCAAATAGCCCTGGACCACACACGCTCCACACTTGGGTCCCTGGAGCCACACCTCAGGACTGTGCTTCCCTTTCAAGGGAATTCTTCCCATTCCATTGGCCACAACCTTGCATGAGGAAAAACCTCCAAAGTCACCGAGGCCATCCCAATAGTGTAGGCCGCTCAGGACAAACAGGGGTGATCTCAAACCAGCTGAGCAACTACCTCCACTCAGACAACAGATGTCCCCAGAGAAGAATATTGAACCGGACAGGCCCCTAGGCCCTAATCAGATCCATTGCTTTGGTTTTTAGGCATCTCTCCTCAGAGGCCTCGTTTCCAATACCAGCATATGGTGGTTTCCTGAGGCACCAATAAGAACAAATCTCGTCTCCCCATGGAAAACTTGCTCATTGGAGCTTTGTCATAACCTCTGGTTAGGAGAATCCTTCAGGGCCCTGGTGCCACTGCCCCATACCAAGGTCTCCATGGACTCAAACCAACATTAAGACCATCCTCAGGAAAGTCCATTTCAACTCAGCCCCCTCTGTTGCTACCCCAAGCCAGCAGATCAAACGTTTCTTGTTGCTAGGAGACAATTGGATTGTGAGGCTGACTGCCCAGGCATCCATACTTAGAACCCTGTTCTGGAAAAATACCTTATAAGACGTCCTGGAGCCATCCAACAAATCTTAATTGTCCCACAGAAGGAATCCTTGCGGTTTGGAGCATCTCACAACTCCAATAGTGGGAAAACCCCCATGGGCTCATAATGTCCCCCCTTCATGAAGGGGCCAACATGGACAGAAACTCAAACCTGAGCCAAAGTCTGATCCTCGACCTGACTTCAGACACATGAGATCTCAATTCAGCTCTGCAGAGTGTGGCTGCCATGTCCTTGCCCCGAAACCTAAGCCTAGCTTGTGTTCTCAGACGTCCGTCCTCACTCTCCTGGCCCACAAACCCTCCAGATTGGGAATTCCGAAGCCACAATGCAGCACTCTGCCTGCCCTCCAGAAGAAAAACTTTGCCCTATGCTTCTAATAAGAAACCCCAAATGATTTTCTAATGCATGCCACTCGATTGTAAAGCAATTATACAGCCCACCCTGTATTCTAATGCCCTGTCTGGCACAGCCTGAGACAAGACATCCCAAACGACACCCAGACAGCTGGCCCCAACCTGGACACATAGGACCCGCTATGGCTGTAGGTCGTCATCTCTTCCCAACCTCGGTTTTCAGGCTTCAGAACCTAGACCTTATCTCCAATCACTGCCCAGGGTGAACGTGATGCAGAAATTAGAATTCCTCCTTCCCCATGGCCAGAAACCTTGTGGTTGGCATGTTGTCCAACGTTCAATGTGGGAAAACCTGCATTGTCCGAAAGGCCACGCCAGTGCTTGAGGGCCGCCTAGGGCACAGACATGCATTGTGACCTGCAGCGTGAGTCCCGTATTAAAGTAACGCCTCTCAGGGGCTGGACCAAGATCCTGCATATGGGGCTTGTCATATCCATAGGCCCCCAGGCTTAACCCGAGGGCGAGTATTCCAGTTGTCAGTACCCACTGCTATGCTCTAGAATCCCTCTACTGGGGGGACATATGAGGCAAAAAACAGGACACTTCCCTTCCCACAGAATGACCCCAAACACTTGGGGGCTGGACAAACTACCAGAGAGGGAGACTTCTACGACCCATGAGGCAACTCCTACATTAAACGGCCATTGTGGACAAAACATCCAGAGACAAAAGCCTGAGCGACTGCCTCCCTCTCACCCTTCTTTCATATCCAGAGGAGCTCCCCTCATGGACTGTAGATCAGGCCTGCCGTAACCTCGGCCCCAAACCTGAGCTGAGTTAGGGTTTTTGGATGTCTGTCTGCACAGCCATGGCCCACACAGCCTCCAGGCTGGGGTCTCTGGAGCCACACCACAGAACTGTGCCTGCTCTCTCCTAAGAAACTGCCCATTCCATTGGCCACAACTCTACAAAATAGTAGAAACCTCAAGGTCCCCAAGGACATCCCACTACCGCAAGCCGCACTGGACAAATAGGGGCATTATGACACAAGCTGAGCAACTACTACCTCCATGCAGACACACAGACAGATATCCGCAGAGACAGAAGATTGAACCAGACAGGCCCCTAGGCCCTATTATGAACTCTTGCTTTGGTGTCCAGGTATCACTCCTCAGAGGCCTGGGTTCGAAGACCAGCATACGGGGCTTTCCTGAGGCACCAGACAGAAGACCTCTCATCTCCACATGGGAAGCTTCCTTGTTGGAGTTGTGTCAAGCCCTTCGGGTTGGAGAATCCTGCAGAGTCCCTTAGCTACTGCCACATTCCAAGGTCTCCATGGCCACCAACCCACATTATGACTCATCCTCAGGAGAGTCCATTTAAACTCAGCCTTCTGGGTAGCTCACCCAAGAGCCCGCAGATTGAGCGTGCCTTGTCTCCACCAGGCAATGGGAAGGTGAGTTGGCGTTTCTCGGCATCCATGCTTAGGCCCCTGCTCTCGAGTCTTTCTGTATGGGGCATCCTGGAACCATACAATAGTACTCGACTGTCCTGAAGAAGGAAACTTTGAAGTTGGGAGCAGCTCACAACTCCCAGCGTAGGGAAACCTCCCTGGCCTCATGACGCCCCCACCCCCTTCAGGAAGGGGCCGTCATGGACACAAACTCCAGCTTGAGGCAACATCTGATACTCGCCCTGACCTCACCTGCAGGAGATCTCGATTCAGCCTCTTCAGAGTGGGCCTGCCATGCTCTTGGCCCCAAAACTCATGCTAGCTTGTGTTTTCAGACTTCCTTCCTCACAATCCTGGCCACACCCCTCCAGTTTGGCAATTCTGGAGACACAATGCAGCACTCTGCCTGCCCTCCAGAAGAAAAATGTTGCCCTATAGGGCTAACCGGAAACGCCAAATGAGTAACAACCTGCATGCCACTCGACCACACCCCAATTATACAGTCTAGCCTGTGCACTAAAGCCCTGTCTGACACAGCCTGAGGGCAGACCTCCAGTCCAACACCCAGACAGCTGGCCGTACACAGAGCATATCACACCCACAATGGCTTTAGGCCATCATCTCTACCCAACCTCAGTTTTCACCTTCAGAACCTAGACTTTATCTCCACTCACTGCTCAGGAGTGAACGTGATGCAAGAATCAGAACTTCTCCTTCGCCTTGGCAAGAAACCTAGTGGTTGGCATGTTGTCCAATGTTCATTGTAGGAGAAAGCAGCATGGACTATGAGGCCCCACCTATCCCTGAGGGCCACAATGTGCACAAACACACATTGTGACCCTCAGCGTGAGCCCTATCCTCATGTAAAGCCTCTTAGTCACTGGAACAACAGCCCACATATGGGGCTTGCCAAGCCCCTAGTCCCCCAATCTCAACCAGAGTTCGAGATGTCTAGTCACACCTACTCAGGGCTCTACTCTGGAATCCCTCTTTGGTGGGAGAACTGAGGTAAAAAAAAATACGTAAAGGACTCTTCCCATCCACAGAATGATCCCAACCACTTGGGATCAGGCCAAATCACCAGAGAAAGAATTGTCCATGGCCCTTGAGGACACTCCGACATTCCACGGCCACCGTTGACACAAAATCCAGAGACAAAAGCCTGAGCAAGCGTCACATACTCGCCCTTTGTTCATAGCCCGGAAAATTCTCACGGTCTGTAGATCGAGCCTTCATACATACATCCCCAAAACTAAGCTGAGTTTGTGTTTTCAGACTTCTGTCCCCACAGGCCTGGCCAACACACCATCCAAGCTGGGGCCCCTGGAGCCACACCTCAGGACTGTGGCTTCCCTCTCCAGGGGAATTCTGCTATTTCCATTGGCCACAACCCAATAGATTAGGAGAATCCGCCAAACTCCCCCAGGCCATCCGAATAATGTTGGCTGCCCAGGACACACAGGGATGATCTCTCACAAGTTAGGAAACTACCTCCACTCAGACCCAGAGACAGATATCCCCATAGAATAAGATTGAACTGGACAGGCACTTAGGCCCTAATCAGATCCATTGCTTTTGATTCCAGTCATCTCTCCTCAGAGGCCTGTTTTCCAATACCAGCATATGGGAGATTCCTTAGGCACTCATCAAAACAATTCTCTTCTCTACATAGGAAACATACTCTTTAGAGCTCCATCAAAACCTCCGGTTATGAACATCCCTCAAGGCCCCGGTTCAAGCACCCCATTCCAAGGTCTACATGGACACAAATGCACATTATGACCCATCCTCAACTCACCCATTTCAACACACCCGCCTCGGTTGCTCCCCTAGATCCAGCAGATCGAACTTGCCTTGGCGCTATGAGACACCTGGAATGGGAGGCAGGCTGCCCAGGCATCCATCCTTAGAACCCTGCTCTGGATAACGTCCTTATGTCCTGGAGCCATCCAACAGGTCTCGACTGTCCCACAGAAGGAATCATTGCGGTTTGGAGCATCTCACAATTCCCATCGTGGGAAAACCTCCATGTCCTCGTGACACCCTCCCCTTCATGAAGGGGCTGTCATGGACAGAAACTTCGACCTAAGCCAACGTCTGATCCTAGCTCTGTCTTCAGGTATACAGGATCTCGAATCATCTCTGCAGAGGGTGCCTGCCGTCCCCTCACCCCGAAATCTAAGTCTGGCTTGTGTTCTCAGAATTTTTTCATCACACTCCTGGCCCACAAGCCTTCCAGTTTGGGAATTCTGGAGCCACTATGTGGCACTGTGTCTTCCCTCCAGAAGAAAAACGTTGCCCTCTGGGGCTACCCAGTAACCACAAATGAGTACCATCCTGCACGAAACTCGACTGCACCCCAATGATACAGTCTAGCCTGGGCACTAATTCCCTGTCTGCCACAGCCTGAGCCTGCACCTCCCAACCCACACTCAACAGCTGGCCGAACACTGAGCACATCAGCCACACCATGGCCTTAGGTCTTCATCTCTTCCCAACCTCAGTTTTCAGGCTTCAGAACCTAGACCTTAAATCCAATCACAGTCCAGGAGTGAAAGTGTTGCAGAAATTAGAACTCCATCTTCCCCATGGCCAGAAAACTTGTGGTTGCCATATTGTGCAACGTTCCCTGTAGGAGAAACCAGCATGGTACATTAGGCCACGCCCTGACTTGAGGGGCTCCTTGGGCACAAAAACACATTGTGAAACTCAGTGTGAGACCATTCCTCAGGGAAGGCCTCTCAGTGTCTGGACCAAGAGCCCACATATGGGGCTTGCCATGTTCTTAGGTCCCAATGTTAACCAGAGGTCTGGTTGTCCAGTCGCCCCTCCCCAGGACTCTGCTCTGGAATCCCTCTTTTGGTGGTCCACCTTAGGTAAAAAAAATAATAATAATAAAAAAATAAACAAAAAAACAAGAAAGGCCTCCTCCCTTCCCACAGAATGACCCCAAACTCTTGGGATCGGGTCAAATCCCCAGAAAGGGAGCCTCATCGATGGCCCATGAGGACACCCCGACATTCCATGGCAATCGGTGACACATTTCCAGAAAAAAAAAAAAAAAAAAAAAAGCATGAGCCAGCACCTCACATTCGCCCTTTGTTCATATCCCGAAGAGTTCTCCTCACGGTCTATAGATCAGGCCGGCCATACCTACATCCCCCAACCTAAGTGGAGTTTGTGTTTTCAGACTTTTGTCCAAATAGCCCTGGACCACACACGCTCCACACTTGGGTCCCTGGAGCCACACCTCAGGACTGTGCTTCCCTTTCAAGGGAATTCTTCCCATTCCATTGGCCACAACCTTGCAAATGAGGAAAAACCTCCAAAGTCACCGAGGCCATCCCATTAGTGTAGGCCGCCCAGGACAAACAGGGGTAATCTCAAACCAGCTGAGCAACTACCTCCACTCAGACAACAGATGTCCCCAGAGAAGAATATTGAACCGGACAGGCCCCTAGGCCCTAATCAGATCCATTGCTTTGGTTTTTAGGCATCTCTCCTCAGAGGCCTCGTTTCCAATACCAGCATATGGTGGTTTCCTGAGGCACCAATAAGAACAAATCTCGTCTCCCCATGGAAAACTTGCTCATTGGAGCTTTGTCATAACCTCTGGTTAGGAGAATCCTTCAGGGCCCTGGTGCCACTGCCCCATACCAAGGTCTCCATGGACTCAAACCAACATTAAGACCATCCTCAGGAAAGTCCATTTCAACTCAGCCCCCTCTGTTGCTACCCCAAGCCAGCAGATCAAACGTTTCTTGTTGCTAGGAGACAATTGGATTGTGAGGCTGACTGCCCAGGCATCCATACTTAGAACCCTGTTCTGGAAAAATACCTTATAAGACGTCCTGGAGCCATCCAACAAATCTTAATTGTCCCACAGAAGGAATCCTTGCGGTTTGGAGCATCTCACAACTCCAATAGTGGGAAAACCCCCATGGGCTCATAATGTCCCCCCTTCATGAAGGGGCCAACATGGACAGAAACTCAAACCTGAGCCAAAGTCTGATCCTCGACCTGACTTCAGACACATGAGATCTCAATTCAGCTCTGCAGAGTGTGGCTGCCATGTCCTTGCCCCGAAACCTAAGCCTAGCTTGTGTTCTCAGACGTCCGTCCTCACTCTCCTGGCCCACAAGCCCTCCAGTTTGGGAATTCCGAAGCCACAATGCAGCACTCTGCCTGCCCTCCAGAAGAAAAACTTTGCCCTATGCTTCTAATAAGAAACCCCAAATGATTTTCTAATGCATGCCACTCGATTGTAAAGCAATTATACAGCCCACCCTGTATTCTAATGCCCTGTCTGGCACAGCCTGAGACAAGACATCCCAAACGACACCCAGACAGCTGGCCCCAACCTGGACACATAGGACCCGCTATGGCTGTAGGTCGTCATCTCTTCCCAACCTCGGTTTTCAGGCTTCAGAACCTAGACCTTATCTCCAATCACTGCCCAGGGTGAACGTGATGCAGAAATTAGAATTCCTCCTTCCCCATGGCCAGAAACCTTGTGGTTGGCATGTTGTCCAACGTTCAATGGGGGAAAACCTGCATTGTCCGAAAGGCCACGCCAGTGCTTGAGGGCCGCCTAGGGCACAGACATGCATTGTGACCTGCAGCGTGAGTCCCGTATTAAAGTAACGCCTCTCAGGGGCTGGACCAAGATCCTGCATATGGGGCTTGTCATATCCATAGGCCCCCAGGCTTAACCCGAGGGCGAGTATTCCAGTTGTCAGTACCCACTGCTATGCTCTAGAATCCCTCTACTGGGGGGACATATGAGGCAAAAAACAGGACACTTCCCTTCCCACAGAATGACCCCAAACACTTGGGGGCTGGACAAACTACCAGAGAGGGAGACTTCTACGACCCATGAGGCAACTCCTACATTAAACGGCCATTGTGGACAAAACATCCAGAGACAAAAGCCTGAGCGACTGCCTCCCTCTCACCCTTCTTTCATATCCAGAGGAGCTCCCCTCATGGACTGTAGATCAGGCCTGCCGTAACCTCGGCCCCAAACCTGAGCTGAGTTAGGGTTTTTGGATGTCTGTCTGCACAGCCATGGCCCACACAGCCTCCAGGCTGGGGTCTCTGGAGCCACACCACAGAACTGTGCCTGCTCTCTCCTAAGAAACTGCCCATTCCATTGGCCACAACTCTACAAAATAGTAGAAACCTCAAGGTCCCCAAGGACATCCCACTACCGCAAGCCGCACTGGACAAATAGGGGCATTATGACACAAGCTGAGCAACTACTACCTCCATGCAGACACACAGACAGATATCCGCAGAGACAGAAGATTGAACCAGACAGGCCCCTAGGCCCTATTATGAACTCTTGCTTTGGTGTCCAGGTATCACTCCTCAGAGGCCTGGGTTCGAAGACCAGCATACGGGGCTTTCCTGAGGCACCAGACAGAAGACCTCTCATCTCCACATGGGAAGCTTCCTTGTTGGAGTTGTGTCAAGCCCTTCGGGTTGGAGAATCCTGCAGAGTCCCTTAGCTACTGCCACATTCCAAGGTCTCCATGGCCACCAACCCACATTATGACTCATCCTCAGGAGAGTCCATTTAAACTCAGCCTTCTGGGTAGCTCACCCAAGAGCCCGCAGATTGAGCGTGCCTTGTCTCCACCAGGCAATGGGAAGGTGAGTTGGCGTTTCTCGGCATCCATGCTTAGGCCCCTGCTCTCGAGTCTTTCTGTATGGGGCATCCTGGAACCATACAATAGTACTCGACTGTCCTGAAGAAGGAAACTTTGAAGTTGGGAGCAGCTCACAACTCCCAGCGTAGGGAAACCTCCCTGGCCTCATGACGCCCCCACCCCCTTCAGGAAGGGGCCGTCATGGACACAAACTCCAGCTTGAGGCAACATCTGATACTCGCCCTGACCTCACCTGCAGGAGATCTCGATTCAGCCTCTTCAGAGTGGGCCTGCCATGCTCTTGGCCCCAAAACTCATGCTAGCTTGTGTTTTCAGACTTCCTTCCTCACAATCCTGGCCACACCCCTCCAGTTTGGCAATTCTGGAGACACAATGCAGCACTCTGCCTGCCCTCCAGAAGAAAAATGTTGCCCTATAGGGCTAACCGGAAACGCCAAATGAGTAACAACCTGCATGCCACTCGACCACACCCCAATTATACAGTCTAGCCTGTGCACTAAAGCCCTGTCTGACACAGCCTGAGGGCAGACCTCCAGTCCAACACCCAGACAGCTGGCCATACACAGAGCATATCACACCCACAATGGCTTTAGGCCATCATCTCTACCCAACCTCAGTTTTCACCTTCAGAACCTAGACTTTATCTCCACTCACTGCTCAGGAGTGAACGTGATGCAAGAATCAGAACTTCTCCTTCGCCTTGGCAAGAAACCTAGTGGTTGGCATGTTGTCCAATGTTCATTGTAGGAGAAAGCAGCATGGACTATGAGGCCCCACCTAACCCTGAGGGCCACAATGTGCACAAACACACATTGTGACCCTCAGCGTGAGACCTATCCTCATGTAAAGCCTCTTAGTCACTGGAACAACAGCCCACATATGGGGCTTGCCAAGCCCCTAGTCCCCCAATCTCAACCAGAGTTCGAGATGTCTAGTCACACCTACTCAGGGCTCTACTCTGGAATCCCTCTTTGGTGGGAGAACTGAGGTAAAAAAAATACGTAAAGGACTCTTCCCATCCACAGAATGATCCCAACCACTTGGGATCAGGCCAAATCACCAGAGAAAGAATTGTCCATGGCCCTTGAGGACACTCCGACATTCCACGGCCACCGTTGACACAAAATCCAGAGACAAAAGCCTGAGCAAGCGCCACATACTCACCCTTTGTTCATAGCCCGGAAAATTCTCACGGTCTGTAGATCGAGCCTTCATACATACATCCCCAAAACTAAGCTGAGTTTGTGTTTTCAGACTTCTGTCCCCACAGGCCTGGCCAACACACCATCCAAGCTGGGGCCCCTGGAGCCACACCTCAGGACTGTGGCTTCCCTCTCCAGGGGAATTCTGCTATTTCCATTGGCCACAACCCAATAGATTAGGAGAATCCGCCAAACTCCCCCAGGCCATCTGAATAATGTTGGCTGCCCAGGACACACAGGGATGATCTCTCACAAGTTAGGAAACTACCTCCACTCAGACCCAGAGACAGATATCCCCATAGAATAAGATTGAACTGGACAGGCACTTAGGCCCTAATCAGATCCATTGCTTTTGATTCCAGTCATCTCTCCTCAGAGGCCTGTTTTCCAATACCAGCATATGGGAGATTCCTTAGGCACTCATCAAAACAATTCTCTTCTCTACATAGGAAACATACTCTTTAGAGCTCCATCAAAACCTCCGGTTATGAACATCCCTCAAGGCCCCGGTTCAAGCACCCCATTCCAAGGTCTACATGGACACAAATGCACATTATGACCCATCCTCAACTCACCCATTTCAACACACCCGCCTCGGTTGCTCCCCTAGATCCAGCAGATCGAACTTGCCTTGGCGCTATGAGACACCTGGAATGGGAGGCAGGCTGCCCAGGCATCCATCCTTAGAACCCTGCTCTGGATAACGTCCTTATGTCCTGGAGCCATCCAACAGGTCTCGACTGTCCCACAGAAGGAATCATTGCGGTTTGGAGCATCTCACAATTCCCATCGTGGGAAAACCTCCATGTCCTCGTGACACCCTCCCCTTCATGAAGGGGCTGTCATGGACAGAAACTTCGACCTAAGCCAACGTCTGATCCTAGCTCTGTCTTCAGGTATACAGGATCTCGAATCATCTCTGCAGAGGGTGCCTGCCGTCCCCTCACCCCGAAATCTAAGTCTGGCTTGTGTTCTCAGAATTTTTTCATCACACTCCTGGCCCACAAGCCTTCCAGTTTGGGAATTCTGGAGCCACTATGTGGCACTGTGTCTTCCCTCCAGAAGAAAAACGTTGCCCTCTGGGGCTACCCAGTAACCACAAATGAGTACCATCCTGCACGAAACTCGACTGCACCCCAATGATACAGTCTAGCCTGGGCACTAATTCCCTGTCTGCCACAGCCTGAGCCTGCACCTCCCAACCCACACTCAACAGCTGGCCGAACACTGAGCACATCAGCCACACCATGGCCTTAGGTCTTCATCTCTTCCCAACCTCAGTTTTCAGGCTTCAGAACCTAGACCTTAAATCCAATCACAGTCCAGGAGTGAAAGTGTTGCAGAAATTAGAACTCCATCTTCCCCATGGCCAGAAAACTTGTGGTTGCCATATTGTGCAACGTTCCCTGTAGGAGAAACCAGCATGGTACATTAGGCCACGCCCTGACTTGAGGGGCTCCTTGGGCACAAAAACACATTGTGAAACTCAGTGTGAGACCATTCCTCAGGGAAGGCCTCTCAGTGTCTGGACCAAGAGCCCACATATGGGGCTTGCCATGTTCTTAGGTCCCAATGTTAACCAGAGGTCTGGTTGTCCAGTCGCCCCTCCCCAGGACTCTGCTCTGGAATCCCTCTTTTGGTGGTCCACCTTAGGTAAAAAAAATAATAATAATAAAAAAATAAACAAAAAAACAAGAAAGGCCTCCTCCCTTCCCACAGAATGACCCCAAACTCTTGGGATCGGGTCAAATCCCCAGAAAGGGAGCCTCATCGATGGCCCATGAGGACACCCCGACATTCCATGGCAATCGGTGACACATTTCCAGAAAAAAAAAAAAAAAAAAAAAAGCATGAGCCAGCACCTCACATTCGCCCTTTGTTCATATCCCGAAGAGTTCTCCTCACGGTCTATAGATCAGGCCGGCCATACCTACATCCCCCAACCTAAGTGGAGTTTGTGTTTTCAGACTTTTGTCCAAATAGCCCTGGACCACACACGCTCCACACTTGGGTCCCTGGAGCCACACCTCAGGATTGTGCTTCCCTTTCAAGGGAATTCTTCCCATTCCATTGGCCACAACCTTGCAAATGAGGAAAAACCTCCAAAGTCACCGAGGCCATCCCATTAGTGTAGGCCGCCCAGGACAAACAGTAGTGATCTCAAACCAGCTGAGCAACTACCTCCACTCAGACAACAGATGTCCCCAGAGAAGAATATTGAACCGGACAGGCCCCTAGGCCCTAATCAGATCCATTGCTTTGGTTTTTAGGCATCTCTCCTCAGAGGCCTCGTTTCCAATACCAGCATATGGTGGTTTCCTGAGGCACCAATAAGAACAAATCTCGTCTCCCCATGGAAAACTTGCTCATTGGAGCTTTGTCATAACCTCTGGTTAGGAGAATCCTTCAGGGCCCTGGTGCCACTGCCCCATACCAAGGTCTCCATGGACTCAAACCAACATTAAGACCATCCTCAGGAAAGTCCATTTCAACTCAGCCCCCTCTGTTGCTACCCCAAGCCAGCAGATCAAACGTTTCTTGTTGCTAGGAGACAATTGGATTGTGAGGCTGACTGCCCAGGCATCCATACTTAGAACCCTGTTCTGGAAAAATACCTTATAAGACGTCCTGGAGCCATCCAACAAATCTTAATTGTCCCACAGAAGGAATCCTTGCGGTTTGGAGCATCTCACAACTCCAATAGTGGGAAAACCCCCATGGGCTCATAATGTCCCCCCTTCATGAAGGGGCCAACATGGACAGAAACTCAAACCTGAGCCAAAGTCTGATCCTCGACCTGACTTCAGACACATGAGATCTCAATTCAGCTCTGCAGAGTGTGCCTGCCATGTCCTTGCCCCGAAACCTAAGCCTAGCTTGTGTTCTCAGACGTCCGTCCTCACTCTCCTGGCCCACAAGCCCTCCAGTTTGGGAATTCCGAAGCCACAATGCAGCACTCTGCCTGCCCTCCAGAAGAAAAACTTTGCCCTATGCTTCTAATAAGAAACCCCAAATGATTTTCTAATGCATGCCACTCGATTGTAAAGCAATTATACAGCCCACCCTGTATTCTAATGCCCTGTCTGGCACAGCCTGAGACAAGACATCCCAAACGACACCCAGACAGCTGGCCCCAACCTGGACACATAGGACCCGCTATGGCTGTAGGTCGTCATCTCTTCCCAACCTCGGTTTTCAGGCTTCAGAACCTAGACCTTATCTCCAATCACTGCCCAGGGTGAACGTGATGCAGAAATTAGAATTCCTCCTTCCCCATGGCCAGAAACCTTGTGGTTGGCATGTTGTCCAACGTTCAATGGGGGAAAACCTGCATTGTCCGAAAGGCCACGCCAGTGCTTGAGGGCCGCCTAGGGCACAGACATGCATTGTGACCTGCAGCGTGAGTCCCGTATTAAAGTAACGCCTCTCAGGGGCTGGACCAAGATCCTGCATATGGGGCTTGTCATATCCATACGCCCCCAGGCTTAACCCGAGGGCGAGTATTCCAGTTGTCAGTACCCACTGCTATGCTCTAGAATCCCTCTACTGGGGGGACATATGAGGCAAAAAACAGGACACTTCCCTTCCCACAGAATGACCCCAAACACTTGGGGGCTGGACAAACTACCAGAGAGGGAGACTTCTACGACCCATGAGGCAACTCCTACATTAAACGGCCATTGTGGACAAAACATCCAGAGACAAAAGCCTGAGCGACTGCCTCCCTCTCACCCTTCTTTCATATCCAGAGGAGCTCCCCTCATGGACTGTAGATCAGGCCTGCCGTAACCTCGGCCCCAAACCTGAGCTGAGTTAGGGTTTTTGGATGTCTGTCTGCACAGCCATGGCCCACACAGCCTCCAGGCTGGGGTCTCTGGAGCCACACCACAGAACTGTGCCTGCTCTCTCCTAAGAAACTGCCCATTCCATTGGCCACAACTCTACAAAATAGTAGAAACCTCAAGGTCCCCAAGGACATCCCACTACCGCAAGCCGCACTGGACAAATAGGGGCATTATGACACAAGCTGAGCAACTACTACCTCCATGCAGACACACAGACAGATATCCGCAGAGACAGAAGATTGAACCAGACAGGCCCCTAGGCCCTATTATGAACTCTTGCTTTGGTGTCCAGGTATCACTCCTCAGAGGCCTGGGTTCGAAGACCAGCATACGGGGCTTTCCTGAGGCACCAGACAGAAGACCTCTCATCTCCACATGGGAAGCTTCCTTGTTGGAGTTGTGTCAAGCCCTTCGGGTTGGAGAATCCTGCAGAGTCCCTTAGCTACTGCCACATTCCAAGGTCTCCATGGCCACCAACCCACATTATGACTCATCCTCAGGAGAGTCCATTTAAACTCAGCCTTCTGGGTAGCTCACCCAAGAGCCCGCAGATTGAGCGTGCCTTGTCTCCACCAGGCAATGGGAAGGTGAGTTGGCGTTTCTCGGCATCCATGCTTAGGCCCCTGCTCTCGAGTCTTTCTGTATGGGGCATCCTGGAACCATACAATAGTACTCGACTGTCCTGAAGAAGGAAACTTTGAAGTTGGGAGCAGCTCACAACTCCCAGCGTAGGGAAACCTCCCTGGCCTCATGACGCCCCCACCCCCTTCAGGAAGGGGCCGTCATGGACACAAACTCCAGCTTGAGGCAACATCTGATACTCGCCCTGACCTCACCTGCAGGAGATCTCGATTCAGCCTCTTCAGAGTGGGCCTGCCATGCTCTTGGCCCCAAAACTCATGCTAGCTTGTGTTTTCAGACTTCCTTCCTCACAATCCTGGCCACACCCCTCCAGTTTGGCAATTCTGGAGACACAATGCAGCACTCTGCCTGCCCTCCAGAAGAAAAATGTTGCCCTATAGGGCTAACCGGAAACGCCAAATGAGTAACAACCTGCATGCCACTCGACCACACCCCAATTATACAGTCTAGCCTGTGCACTAAAGCCCTGTCTGACACAGCCTGAGGGCAGACCTCCAGTCCAACACCCAGACAGCTGGCCGTACACAGAGCATATCACACCCACAATGGCTTTAGGCCATCATCTCTACCCAACCTCAGTTTTCACCTTCAGAACCTAGACTTTATCTCCACTCACTGCTCAGGAGTGAACGTGATGCAAGAATCAGAACTTCTCCTTCGCCTTGGCAAGAAACCTAGTGGTTGGCATGTTGTCCAATGTTCATTGTAGGAGAAAGCAGCATGGACTATGAGGCCCCACCTAACCCTGAGGGCCACAATGTGCACAAACACACATTGTGACCCTCAGCGTGAGACCTATCCTCATGTAAAGCCTCTTAGTCACTGGAACAACAGCCCACATATGGGGCTTGCCAAGCCCCTAGTCCCCCAATCTCAACCAGAGTTCGAGATGTCTAGTCACACCTACTCAGGGCTCTACTCTGGAATCCCTCTTTGGTGGGAGAACTGAGGTAAAAAAAATACGTAAAGGACTCTTCCCATCCACAGAATGATCCCAACCACTTGGGATCAGGCCAAATCACCAGAGAAAGAATTGTCCATGGCCCTTGAGGACACTCCGACATTCCACGGCCACCGTTGACACAAAATCCAGAGACAAAAGCCTGAGCAAGCGCCACATACTCACCCTTTGTTCATAGCCCGGAAAATTCTCACGGTCTGTAGATCGAGCCTTCATACATACATCCCCAAAACTAAGCTGAGTTTGTGTTTTCAGACTTCTGTCCCCACAGGCCTGGCCAACACACCATCCAAGCTGGGGCCCCTGGAGCCACACCTCAGGACTGTGGCTTCCCTCTCCAGGGGAATTCTGCTATTTCCATTGGCCACAACCCAATAGATTAGGAGAATCCGCCAAACTCCCCCAGGCCATCTGAATAATGTTGGCTGCCCAGGACACACAGGGATGATCTCTCACAAGTTAGGAAACTACCTCCACTCAGACCCAGAGACAGATATCCCCATAGAATAAGATTGAACTGGACAGGCACTTAGGCCCTAATCAGATCCATTGCTTTTGATTCCAGTCATCTCTCCTCAGAGGCCTGTTTTCCAATACCAGCATATGGGAGATTCCTTAGGCACTCATCAAAACAATTCTCTTCTCTACATAGGAAACATACTCTTTAGAGCTCCATCAAAACCTCCGGTTATGAACATCCCTCAAGGCCCCGGTTCAAGCACCCCATTCCAAGGTCTACATGGACACAAATGCACATTATGACCCATCCTCAACTCACCCATTTCAACACACCCGCCTCGGTTGCTCCCCTAGATCCAGCAGATCGAACTTGCCTTGGCGCTATGAGACACCTGGAATGGGAGGCAGGCTGCCCAGGCATCCATCCTTAGAACCCTGCTCTGGATAACGTCCTTATGTCCTGGAGCCATCCAACAGGTCTCGACTGTCCCACAGAAGGAATCATTGCGGTTTGGAGCATCTCACAATTCCCATCGTGGGAAAACCTCCATGTCCTCGTGACACCCTCCCCTTCATGAAGGGGCTGTCATGGACAGAAACTTCGACCTAAGCCAACGTCTGATCCTAGCTCTGTCTTCAGGTATACAGGATCTCGAATCATCTCTGCAGAGGGTGCCTGCCGTCCCCTCACCCCGAAATCTAAGTCTGGCTTGTGTTCTCAGAATTTTTTCATCACACTCCTGGCCCACAAGCCTTCCAGTTTGGGAATTCTGGAGCCACTATGTGGCACTGTGTCTTCCCTCCAGAAGAAAAACGTTGCCCTCTGGGGCTACCCAGTAACCACAAATGAGTACCATCCTGCACGAAACTCGACTGCACCCCAATGATACAGTCTAGCCTGGGCACTAATTCCCTGTCTGCCACAGCCTGAGCCTGCACCTCCCAACCCACACTCAACAGCTGGCCGAACACTGAGCACATCAGCCACACCATGGCCTTAGGTCTTCATCTCTTCCCAACCTCAGTTTTCAGGCTTCAGAACCTAGACCTTAAATCCAATCACAGTCCAGGAGTGAAAGTGTTGCAGAAATTAGAACTCCATCTTCCCCATGGCCAGAAAACTTGTGGTTGCCATATTGTGCAACGTTCCCTGTAGGAGAAACCAGCATGGTACATTAGGCCACGCCCTGACTTGAGGGGCTCCTTGGGCACAAAAACACATTGTGAAACTCAGTGTGAGACCATTCCTCAGGGAAGGCCTCTCAGTGTCTGGACCAAGAGCCCACATATGGGGCTTGCCATGTTCTTAGGTCCCAATGTTAACCAGAGGTCTGGTTGTCCAGTCGCCCCTCCCCAGGACTCTGCTCTGGAATCCCTCTTTTGGTGGTCCACCTTAGGTAAAAAAAATAATAATAATAAAAAAATAAACAAAAAAACAAGAAAGGCCTCCTCCCTTCCCACAGAATGACCCCAAACTCTTGGGATCGGGTCAAATCCCCAGAAAGGGAGCCTCATCGATGGCCCATGAGGACACCCCGACATTCCATGGCAATCGGTGACACATTTCCAGAAAAAAAAAAAAAAAAAAAAAAGCATGAGCCAGCACCTCACATTCGCCCTTTGTTCATATCCCGAAGAGTTCTCCTCACGGTCTATAGATCGGGCCGGCCATACCTACATCCCCCAACCTAAGTGGAGTTTGTGTTTTCAGACTTTTGTCCAAATAGCCCTGGACCACACACGCTCCACACTTGGGTCCCTGGAGCCACACCTCAGGATTGTGCTTCCCTTTCAAGGGAATTCTTCCCATTCCATTGGCCACAACCTTGCAAATGAGGAAAAACCTCCAAAGTCACCGAGGCCATCCCATTAGTGTAGGCCGCCCAGGACAAACAGGGGTAATCTCAAACCAGCTGAGCAACTACCTCCACTCAGACAACAGATGTCCCCAGAGAAGAATATTGAACCGGACAGGCCCCTAGGCCCTAATCAGATCCATTGCTTTGGTTTTTAGGCATCTCTCCTCAGAGGCCTCGTTTCCAATACCAGCATATGGTGGTTTCCTGAGGCACCAATAAGAACAAATCTCGTCTCCCCATGGAAAACTTGCTCATTGGAGCTTTGTCATAACCTCTGGTTAGGAGAATCCTTCAGGGCCCTGGTGCCACTGCCCCATACCAAGGTCTCCATGGACTCAAACCAACATTAAGACCATCCTCAGGAAAGTCCATTTCAACTCAGCCCCCTCTGTTGCTACCCCAAGCCAGCAGATCAAACGTTTCTTGTTGCTAGGAGACAATTGGATTGTGAGGCTGACTGCCCAGGCATCCATACTTAGAACCCTGTTCTGGAAAAATACCTTATAAGACGTCCTGGAGCCATCCAACAAATCTTAATTGTCCCACAGAAGGAATCCTTGCGGTTTGGAGCATCTCACAACTCCAATAGTGGGAAAACCCCCATGGGCTCATAATGTCCCCCCTTCATGAAGGGGCCAACATGGACAGAAACTCAAACCTGAGCCAAAGTCTGATCCTCGACCTGACTTCAGACACATGAGATCTCAATTCAGCTCTGCAGAGTGTGCCTGCCATGTCCTTGCCCCGAAACCTAAGCCTAGCTTGTGTTCTCAGACGTCCGTCCTCACTCTCCTGGCCCACAAGCCCTCCAGTTTGGGAATTCCGAAGCCACAATGCAGCACTCTGCCTGCCCTCCAGAAGAAAAACTTTGCCCTATGCTTCTAATAAGAAACCCCAAATGATTTTCTAATGCATGCCACTCGATTGTAAAGCAATTATACAGCCCACCCTGTATTCTAATGCCCTGTCTGGCACAGCCTGAGACAAGACATCCCAAACGACACCCAGACAGCTGGCCCCAACCTGGACACATAGGACCCGCTATGGCTGTAGGTCGTCATCTCTTCCCAACCTCGGTTTTCAGGCTTCAGAACCTAGACCTTATCTCCAATCACTGCCCAGGGTGAACGTGATGCAGAAATTAGAATTCCTCCTTCCCCATGGCCAGAAACCTTGTGGTTGGCATGTTGTCCAACGTTCAATGTGGGAAACCCTGCATTGTCCGAAAGGCCACGCCAGTGCTTGAGGGCCGCCTAGGGCACAGACATGCATTGTGACCTGCAGCGTGAGTCCCGTATTAAAGTAACGCCTCTCAGGGGCTGGACCAAGATCCTGCATATGGGGCTTGTCATATCCATACGCCCCCAGGCTTAACCCGAGGGCGAGTATTCCAGTTGTCAGTACCCACTGCTATGCTCTAGAATCCCTCTACTGGGGGGACATATGAGGCAAAAAACAGGACACTTCCCTTCCCACAGAATGACCCCAAACACTTGGGGGCTGGACAAACTACCAGAGAGGGAGACTTCTACGACCCATGAGGCAACTCCTACATTAAACGGCCATTGTGGACAAAACATCCAGAGACAAAAGCCTGAGCGACTGCCTCCCTCTCACCCTTCTTTCATATCCAGAGGAGCTCCCCTCATGGACTGTAGATCAGGCCTGCCGTAACCTCGGCCCCAAACCTGAGCTGAGTTAGGGTTTTTGGATGTCTGTCTGCACAGCCATGGCCCACACAGCCTCCAGGCTGGGGTCTCTGGAGCCACACCACAGAACTGTGCCTGCTCTCTCCTAAGAAACTGCCCATTCCATTGGCCACAACTCTACAAAATAGTAGAAACCTCAAGGTCCCCAAGGACATCCCACTACCGCAAGCCGCACTGGACAAATAGGGGCATTATGACACAAGCTGAGCAACTACTACCTCCATGCAGACACACAGACAGATATCCGCAGAGACAGAAGATTGAACCAGACAGGCCCCTAGGCCCTATTATGAACTCTTGCTTTGGTGTCCAGGTATCACTCCTCAGAGGCCTGGGTTCGAAGACCAGCATACGGGGCTTTCCTGAGGCACCAGACAGAAGACCTCTCATCTCCACATGGGAAGCTTCCTTGTTGGAGTTGTGTCAAGCCCTTCGGGTTGGAGAATCCTGCAGAGTCCCTTAGCTACTGCCACATTCCAAGGTCTCCATGGCCACCAACCCACATTATGACTCATCCTCAGGAGAGTCCATTTAAACTCAGCCTTCTGGGTAGCTCACCCAAGAGCCCGCAGATTGAGCGTGCCTTGTCTCCACCAGGCAATGGGAAGGTGAGTTGGCGTTTCTCGGCATCCATGCTTAGGCCCCTGCTCTCGAGTCTTTCTGTATGGGGCATCCTGGAACCATACAATAGTACTCGACTGTCCTGAAGAAGGAAACTTTGAAGTTGGGAGCAGCTCACAACTCCCAGCGTAGGGAAACCTCCCTGGCCTCATGACGCCCCCACCCCCTTCAGGAAGGGGCCGTCATGGACACAAACTCCAGCTTGAGGCAACATCTGATACTCGCCCTGACCTCACCTGCAGGAGATCTCGATTCAGCCTCTTCAGAGTGGGCCTGCCATGCTCTTGGCCCCAAAACTCATGCTAGCTTGTGTTTTCAGACTTCCTTCCTCACAATCCTGGCCACACCCCTCCAGTTTGGCAATTCTGGAGACACAATGCAGCACTCTGCCTGCCCTCCAGAAGAAAAATGTTGCCCTATAGGGCTAACCGGAAACGCCAAATGAGTAACAACCTGCATGCCACTCGACCACACCCCAATTATACAGTCTAGCCTGTGCACTAAAGCCCTGTCTGACACAGCCTGAGGGCAGACCTCCAGTCCAACACCCAGACAGCTGGCCGTACACAGAGCATATCACACCCACAATGGCTTTAGGCCATCATCTCTACCCAACCTCAGTTTTCACCTTCAGAACCTAGACCTTATCTCCACTCACTGCTCAGGAGTGAACGTGATGCAAGAATCAGAACTTCTCCTTCGCCTTGGCAAGAAACCTAGTGGTTGGCATGTTGTCCAATGTTCATTGTAGGAGAAAGCAGCATGGACTATGAGGCCCCACCTATCCCTGAGGGCCACAATGTGCACAAACACACATTGTGACCCTCAGCGTGAGCCCTATCCTCATGTAAAGCCTCTTAGTCACTGGAACAACAGCCCACATATGGGGCTTGCCAAGCCCCTAGTCCCCCAATCTCAACCAGAGTTCGAGATGTCTAGTCACACCTACTCAGGGCTCTACTCTGGAATCCCTCTTTGGTGGGAGAACTGAGGTAAAAAAAAATACGTAAAGGACTCTTCCCATCCACAGAATGATCCCAACCACTTGGGATCAGGCCAAATCACCAGAGAAAGAATTGTCCATGGCCCTTGAGGACACTCCGACATTCCACGGCCACCGTTGACACAAAATCCAGAGACAAAAGCCTGAGCAAGCGCCACATACTCGCCCTTTGTTCATAGCCCGGAAAATTCTCACGGTCTGTAGATCGAGCCTTCATACATACATCCCCAAAACTAAGCTGAGTTTGTGTTTTCAGACTTCTGTCCCCACAGGCCTGGCCAACACACCATCCAAGCTGGGGCCCCTGGAGCCACACCTCAGGACTGTGGCTTCCCTCTCCAGGGGAATTCTGCTATTTCCATTGGCCACAACCCAATAGATTAGGAGAATCCGCCAAACTCCCCCAGGCCATCCGAATAATGTTGGCTGCCCAGGACACACAGGGATGATCTCTCACAAGTTAGGAAACTACCTCCACTCAGACCCAGAGACAGATATCCCCATAGAATAAGATTGAACTGGACAGGCACTTAGGCCCTAATCAGATCCATTGCTTTTGATTCCAGTCATCTCTCCTCAGAGGCCTGTTTTCCAATACCAGCATATGGGAGATTCCTTAGGCACTCATCAAAACAATTCTCTTCTCTACATAGGAAACATACTCTTTAGAGCTCCATCAAAACCTCCGGTTATGAACATCCCTCAAGGCCCCGGTTCAAGCACCCCATTCCAAGGTCTACATGGACACAAATGCACATTATGACCCATCCTCAACTCACCCATTTCAACACACCCGCCTCGGTTGCTCCCCTAGATCCAGCAGATCGAACTTGCCTTGGCGCTATGAGACACCTGGAATGGGAGGCAGGCTGCCCAGGCATCCATCCTTAGAACCCTGCTCTGGATAACGTCCTTATGGGATGTCCTGGAGCCATCCAACAGGTCTCGACTGTCCCACAGAAGGAATCATTGCGGTTTGGAGCATCTCACAATTCCCATCGTGGGAAAACCTCCATGTCCTCGTGACACCCTCCCCTTCATGAAGGGGCTGTCATGGACAGAAACTTCGACCTAAGCCAACGTCTGATCCTAGCTCTGTCTTCAGGTATACAGGATCTCGAATCATCTCTGCAGAGGGTGCCTGCCGTCCCCTCACCCCGAAATCTAAGTCTGGCTTGTGTTCTCAGAATTTTTTCATCACACTCCTGGCCCACAAGCCTTCCAGTTTGGGAATTCTGGAGCCACTATGTGGCACTGTGTCTTCCCTCCAGAAGAAAAACGTTGCCCTCTGGGGCTACCCAGTAACCACAAATGAGTACCATCCTGCACGAAACTCGACTGCACCCCAATGATACAGTCTAGCCTGGGCACTAATTCCCTGTCTGCCACAGCCTGAGCCTGCACCTCCCAACCCACACTCAACAGCTGGCCGAACACTGAGCACATCAGCCACACCATGGCCTTAGGTCTTCATCTCTTCCCAACCTCAGTTTTCAGGCTTCAGAACCTAGACCTTAAATCCAATCACAGTCCAGGAGTGAAAGTGTTGCAGAAATTAGAACTCCATCTTCCCCATGGCCAGAAAACTTGTGGTTGCCATATTGTGCAACGTTCCCTGTAGGAGAAACCAGCATGGTACATTAGGCCACGCCCTGACTTGAGGGGCTCCTTGGGCACAAAAACACATTGTGAAACTCAGTGTGAGACCATTCCTCAGGGAAGGCCTCTCAGTGTCTGGACCAAGAGCCCACATATGGGGCTTGCCATGTTCTTAGGTCCCAATGTTAACCAGAGGTCTGGTTGTCCAGTCGCCCCTCCCCAGGACTCTGCTCTGGAATCCCTCTTTTGGTGGTCCACCTTAGGTAAAAAAAATAATAATAATAAAAAAATAAACAAAAAAACAAGAAAGGCCTCCTCCCTTCCCACAGAATGACCCCAAACTCTTGGGATCGGGTCAAATCCCCAGAAAGGGAGCCTCATCGATGGCCCATGAGGACACCCCGACATTCCATGGCAATCGGTGACACATTTCCAGAAAAAAAAAAAAAAAAAAAAAGCATGAGCCAGCACCTCACATTCGCCCTTTGTTCATATCCCGAAGAGTTCTCCTCACGGTCTATAGATCGGGCCGGCCATACCTACATCCCCCAACCTAAGTGGAGTTTGTGTTTTCAGACTTTTGTCCAAGTAGCCCTGGACCACACACGCTCCACACTTGGGTCCCTGGAGCCACACCTCAGGACTGTGCTTCCCTTTCAAGGGAATTCTTCCCATTCCATTGGCCACAACCTTGCAAATGAGGAAAAACCTCCAAAGTCACCGAGGCCATCCCATTAGTGTAGGCCGCCCAGGACAAACAGGGGTGATCTCAAACCAGCTGAGCAACTACCTCCACTCAGACAACAGATGTCCCCAGAGAAGAATATTGAACCGGACAGGCCCCTAGGCCCTAATCAGATCCATTGCTTTGGTTTTTAGGCATCTCTCCTCAGAGGCCTCGTTTCCAATACCAGCATATGGTGGTTTCCTGAGGCACCAATAAGAACAAATCTCGTCTCCCCATGGAAAACTTGCTCATTGGAGCTTTGTCATAACCTCTGGTTAGGAGAATCCTTCAGGGCCCTGGTGCCACTGCCCCATACCAAGGTCTCCATGGACTCAAACCAACATTAAGACCATCCTCAGGAAAGTCCATTTCAACTCAGCCCCCTCTGTTGCTACCCCAAGCCAGCAGATCAAACGTTTCTTGTTGCTAGGAGACAATTGGATTGTGAGGCTGACTGCCCAGGCATCCATACTTAGAACCCTGTTCTGGAAAAATACCTTATAAGACGTCCTGGAGCCATCCAACAAATCTTAATTGTCCCACAGAAGGAATCCTTGCGGTTTGGAGCATCTCACAACTCCAATAGTGGGAAAACCCCCATGGGCTCATAATGTCCCCCCTTCATGAAGGGGCCAACATGGACAGAAACTCAAACCTGAGCCAAAGTCTGATCCTCGACCTGACTTCAGACACATGAGATCTCAATTCAGCTCTGCAGAGTGTGGCTGCCATGTCCTTGCCCCGAAACCTAAGCCTAGCTTGTGTTCTCAGACTTCCGTCCTCACTCTCCTGGCCCACAAGCCCTCCAGTTTGGGAATTCCGAAGCCACAATGCAGCACTCTGCCTGCCCTCCAGAAGAAAAACTTTGCCCTATGCTTCTAATAAGAAACCCCAAATGATTTTCTAATGCATGCCACTCGATTGTAAAGCAATTATACAGCCCACCCTGTATTCTAATGCCCTGTCTGGCACAGCCTGAGACAAGACATCCCAAACGACACCCAGACAGCTGGCCCCAACCTGGACACATAGGACCCGCTATGGCTGTAGGTCGTCATCTCTTCCCAACCTCGGTTTTCAGGCTTCAGAACCTAGACCTTATCTCCAATCACTGCCCAGGGTGAACGTGATGCAGAAATTAGAATTCCTCCTTCCCCATGGCCAGAAACCTTGTGGTTGGCATGTTGTCCAACGTTCAATGTGGGAAAACCTGCATTGTCCCAAAGGCCACGCCAGTGCTTGAGGGCCGCCTAGGGCACAGACATGCATTGTGACCTGCAGCGTGAGTCCCGTATTAAAGTAACGCCTCTCAGGGGCTGGACCAAGATCCTGCATATGGGGCTTGTCATATCCATAGGCCCCCAGGCTTAACCCGAGGGCGAGTATTCCACTGCTATGCTCTAGAATCCCTCTACTGGGGGGACATATGAGGCAAAAAACAGGACACTTCCCTTCCCACAGAATGACCCCAAACACTTGGGGGCTGGACAAACTACCAGAGAGGGAGACTTCTACGACCCATGAGGCAACTCCTACATTAAACGGCCATTGTGGACAAAACATCCAGAGACAAAAGCCTGAGCAACTGCCTCCCTCTCACCCTTCTTTCATATCCAGAGGAGCTCCCCTCATGGACTGGAGATCAGGCCTGCCGTAACCTCGGCCCCAAACCTGAGCTGAGTTAGGGTTTTTGGATGTCTGTCTGCACAGCCATGGCCCACACAGCCTCCAGGCTGGGGTCTCTGGAGCCACACCACAGAACTGTGCCTGCTCTCTCCTAAGAAACTGCCCATTCCATTGGCCACAACTCTACAAAATAGTAGAAACCTCAAGGTCCCCAAGGACATCCCACTACCGCAAGCCGCACTGGACAAATAGGGGCATTATGACACAAGCTGAGCAACTACTACCTCCATGCAGACACACAGACAGATATCCGCAGAGACAGAAGATTGAACCAGACAGGCCCCTAGGCCCTATTATGAACTCTTGCTTTGGTGTCCAGGTATCACTCCTCAGAGGCCTGGGTTCGAAGACCAGCATACGGGGCTTTCCTGAGGCACCAGACAAAAGACCTCTCATCTCCACATGGGAAGCTTCCTTGTTGGAGTTGTGTCAAGCCCTTCGGGTTGGAGAATCCTGCAGAGTCCCTTAGCTACTGCCACATTCCAAGGTCTCCATGGCCACCAACCCACATTATGACTCATCCTCAGGAGAGTCCATTTAAACTCAGCCTTCTGGGTAGCTCACCCAAGAGCCCGCAGATTGAGCGTGCCTTGTCTCCACCAGGCAATGGGAAGGTGAGTTGGCGTTTCTCGGTATCCATGCTTAGGCCCCTGCTCTCGAGTCTTTCTGTATGGGGCATCCTGGAACCATACAATAGTACTCGACTGTCCTGAAGAAGGAAACTTTGAAGTTGGGAGCAGCTCACAACTCCCAGCGTAGGGAAACCTCCCTGGCCTCATGACGCCCCCACCCCCTTCAGGAAGGGGCCGTCATGGACACAAACTCCAGCTTGAGGCAACATCTGATACTCGCCCTGACCTCACCTGCAGGAGATCTCGATTCAGCCTCTTCAGAGTGGGCCTGCCATGCTCTTGGCCCCAAAACTCATGCTAGCTTGTGTTTTCAGACTTCCTTCCTCACAATCCTGGCCACACCCCTCCAGTTTGGCAATTCTGGAGACACAATGCAGCACTCTGCCTGCCCTCCAGAAGAAAAATGTTGCCCTATAGGGCTAACCGGAAACGCCAAATGAGTAACAACCTGCATGCCACTCGACCACACCCCAATTATACAGTCTAGCCTGTGCACTAAAGCCCTGTCTGACACAGCCTGAGGGCAGACCTCCAGTCCAACACCCAGACAGCTGGCCGTACACAGAGCATATCACACCCACAATGGCTTTAGGCCATCATCTCTACCCAACCTCAGTTTTCACCTTCAGAACCTAGACCTTATCTCCACTCACTGCTCAGGAGTGAACGTGATGCAAGAATCAGAACTTCTCCTTCGCCTTGGCAAGAAACCTAGTGGTTGGCATGTTGTCCAATGTTCATTGTAGGAGAAAGCAGCATGGACTATGAGGCCCCACCTATCCCTGAGGGCCACAATGTGCACAAACACACATTGTGACCCTCAGCGTGAGCCCTATCCTCATGTAAAGCCTCTTAGTCACTGGAACAACAGCCCACATATGGGGCTTGCCAAGCCCCTAGTCCCCCAATCTCAACCAGAGTTCGAGATGTCTAGTCACACCTACTCAGGGCTCTACTCTGGAATCCCTCTTTGGTGGGAGAACTGAGGTAAAAAAAAATACGTAAAGGACTCTTCCCATCCACAGAATGATCCCAACCACTTGGGATCAGGCCAAATCACCAGAGAAAGAATTGTCCATGGCCCTTGAGGACACTCCGACATTCCACGGCCACCGTTGACACAAAATCCAGAGACAAAAGCCTGAACAAGCGCCACATACTCGCCCTTTGTTCATAGCCCGGAAAATTCTCACGGTCTGTAGATCGAGCCTTCATACATACATCCCCAAAACTAAGCTGAGTTTGTGTTTTCAGACTTCTGTCCCCACAGGCCTGGCCAACACACCATCCAAGCTGGGGCCCCTGGAGCCACACCTCAGGACTGTGGCTTCCCTCTCCAGGGGAATTCTGCTATTTCCATTGGCCACAACCCAATAGATTAGGAGAATCCGCCAAACTCCCCCAGGCCATCCGAATAATGTTGGCTGCCCAGGACACACAGGGATGATCTCTCACAAGTTAGGAAACTACCTCCACTCAGACCCAGAGACAGATATCCCCATAGAATAAGATTGAACTGGACAGGCACTTAGGCCCTAATCAGATCCATTGCTTTTGATTCCAGTCATCTCTCCTCAGAGGCCTGTTTTCCAATACCAGCATATGGGAGATTCCTTAGGCACTCATCAAAACAATTCTCTTCTCTACATAGGAAACATACTCTTTAGAGCTCCATCAAAACCTCCGGTTATGAACATCCCTCAAGGCCCCGGTTCAAGCACCCCATTCCAAGGTCTACATGGACACAAATGCACATTATGACCCATCCTCAACTCACCCATTTCAACACACCCGCCTCGGTTGCTCCCCTAGATCCAGCAGATCGAACTTGCCTTGGCGCTATGAGACACCTGGAATGGGAGGCAGGCTGCCCAGGCATCCATCCTTAGAACCCTGCTCTGGATAACGTCCTTATGGGATGTCCTGGAGCCATCCAACAGGTCTCGACTGTCCCACAGAAGGAATCATTGCGGTTTGGAGCATCTCACAATTCCCATCGTGGGAAAACCTCCATGTCCTCGTGACACCCTCCCCTTCATGAAGGGGCTGTCATGGACAGAAACTTCGACCTAAGCCAACGTCTGATCCTAGCTCTGTCTTCAGGTATACAGGATCTCGAATCATCTCTGCAGAGGGTGCCTGCCGTCCCCTCACCCCGAAATCTAAGTCTGGCTTGTGTTCTCAGAATTTTTTCATCACACTCCTGGCCCAAAAGCCTTCCAGTTTGGGAATTCTGGAGCCACTATGTGGCACTGTGTCTTCCCTCCAGAAGAAAAACGTTGCCCTCTGGGGCTACCCAGTAACCACAAATGAGTACCATCCTGCACGAAACTCGACTGAACCCCAATGATACAGTCTAGCCTGGGCACTAATTCCCTGTCTGCCACAGCCTGAGCCTGCACCTCCCAACCCACACTCAACAGCTGGCCGAACACTGAGCACATCAGCCACACCATGGCCTTAGGTCTTCATCTCTTCCCAACCTCAGTTTTCAGGCTTCAGAACCTAGACCTTAAATCCAATCACAGTCCAGGAGTGAAAGTGTTGCAGAAATTAGAACTCCATCTTCCCCATGGCCAGAAAACTTGTGGTTGCCATATTGTGCAACGTTCCCTGTAGGAGAAACCAGCATGGTACATTAGGCCACGCCCTGACTTGAGGGGCTCCTTGGGCACAAAAACACATTGTGAAACTCAGTGTGAGACCATTCCTCAGGGAAGGCCTCTCAGTGTCTGGACCAAGAGCCCACATATGGGGCTTGCCATGTTCTTAGGTCCCAATGTTAACCAGAGGTCTGGTTGTCCAGTCGCCCCTCCCCAGGACTCTGCTCTGGAATCCCTCTTTTGGTGGTCCACCTTAGGTAAAAAAAATAATAATAATAAAAAAATAAACAAAAAAACAAGAAAGGCCTCCTCCCTTCCCACAGAATGACCCCAAACTCTTGGGATCGGGTCAAATCCCCAGAAAGGGAGCCTCATCGATGGCCCATGAGGACACCCCGACATTCCATGGCAATCGGTGACACATTTCCAGAAAAAAAAAAAAAAAAAAAAAAGCATGAGCCAGCACTTCACATTCGCCCTTTGTTCATATCCCGAAGAGTTCTCCTCACGGTCTATAGATCGGGCCGGCCATACCTACATCCCCCAACCTAAGTGGAGTTTGTGTTTTCAGACTTTTGTCCAAATAGCCCTGGACCACACACGCTCCACACTTGGGTCCCTGGAGCCACACCTCAGGACTGTGCTCTTCCCTTTCAAGGGAATTCTTCCCATTCCATTGGCCACAACCTTGCAAATGAGGAAAAACCTCCAAAGTCACCGAGGCCATCCCATTAGTGTAGGCCGCCCAGGACAAACAGGGGTGATCTCAAACCAGCTGAGCAACTACCTCCACTCAGACAACAGATGTCCCCAGAGAAGAATATTGAACCGGACAGGCCCCTAGGCCCTAATCAGATCCATTGCTTTGGTTTTTAGGCATCTCTCCTCAGAGGCCTCGTTTCCAATACCAGCATATGGTGGTTTCCTGAGGCACCAATAAGAACAAATCTCGTCTCCCCATGGAAAACTTGCTCATTGGAGCTTTGTCATAACCTCTGGTTAGGAGAATCCTTCAGGGCCCTGGTGCCACTGCCCCATACCAAGGTCTCCATGGACTCAAACCAACATTAAGACCATCCTCAGGAAAGTCCATTTCAACTCAGCCCCCTCTGTTGCTACCCCAAGCCAGCATATCAAACGTTTCTTGTTGCTAGGAGACAATTGGATTGTGAGGCTGACTGCCCAGGCATCCATACTTAGAACCCTGTTCTGGAAAAATACCTTATAAGACGTCCTGGAGCCATCCAACAAATCTTCATTGTCCCACAGAAGGAATCCTTGCGGTTTGGAGCATCTCACAACTCCAATAGTGGGAAAACCCCCATGGGCTCATAATGTCCCCCCTTCATGAAGGGGCCAACATGGACAGAAACTCAAACCTGAGCCAAAGTCTGATCCTCGACCTGACTTCAGACACATGAGATCTCAATTCAGCTCTGCAGAGTGTGGCTGCCATGTCCTTGCCCCGAAACCTAAGCCTAGCTTGTGTTCTCAGACTTCCGTCCTCACTCTCCTGGCCCACAAGCCCTCCAGTTTGGGAATTCCGAAGCCACAATGTAGCACTCTGCCTGCCCTCCAGAAGAAAAACTTTGCCCTATGCTTCTAATAAGAAACCCCAAATGATTTTCTAATGCATGCCACTCGATTGTAAAGCAATTATACAGCCCACCCTGTATTCTAATGCCCTGTCTGGCACAGCCTGAGACAAGACATCCCAAACGACACCCAGACAGCTGGCCCCAACCTGGACACATAGGACCCGCTATGGCTGTAGGTCGTCATCTCTTCCCAACCTCGGTTTTCAGGCTTCAGAACCTAGACCTTATCTCCAATCACTGCCCAGGGTGAACGTGATGCAGAAATTAGAATTCCTCCTTCCCCATGGCCAGAAACCTTGTGGTTGGCATGTTGTCCAACGTTCAATGTGGGAAAACCTGCATTGTCCGAAAGGCCACGCCAGTGCTTGAGGGCCGCCTAGGGCACAGACATGCATTGTGACCTGCAGCGTGAGTCCCGTATTAAAGTAACGCCTCTCAGGGGCTGGACCAAGATCCTGCATATGGGGCTTGTCATATCCATAGGCCCCCAGGCTTAACCCGAGGGCGAGTATTCCAGTTGTCAGTACCCACTGCTATGCTCTAGAATCCCTCTACTGGGGGGACATATGAGGCAAAAAACAGGACACTTCCCTTCCCACAGAATGACCCCAAACACTTGGGGGCTGGACAAACTACCAGAGAGGGAGACTTCTACGACCCATGAGGCAACTCCTACATTAAACGGCCATTGTGGACAAAACATCCAGAGACAAAAGCCTGAGCGACTGCCTCCCTCTCACCCTTCTTTCATATCCAGAGGAGCTCCCCTCATGGACTGTAGATCAGGCCTGCCGTAACCTCGGCCCCAAACCTGAGCTGAGTTAGGGTTTTTGGATGTCTGTCTGCACAGCCATGGCCCACACAGCCTCCAGGCTGGGGTCTCTGGAGCCACACCACAGAACTGTGCCTGCTCTCTCCTAAGAAACTGCCCATTCCATTGGCCACAACTCTACAAAATAGTAGAAACCTCAAGGTCCCCAAGGACATCCCACTACCGCAAGCTGCACTGGACAAATAGGGGCATTATGACACAAGCTGAGCAACTACTACCTCCATGCAGACACACAGACAGATATCCGCAGAGACAGAAGATTGAACCAGACAGGCCCCTAGGCCCTATTATGAACTCTTGCTTTGGTGTCCAGGTATCACTCCTCAGAGGCCTGGGTTCGAAGACCAGCATACGGGGCTTTCCTGAGGCACCAGACAAAAGACCTCTCATCTCCACATGGGAAGCTTCCTTGTTGGAGTTGTGTCAAGCCCTTCGGGTTGGAGAATCCTGCAGAGTCCCTTAGCTACTGCCACATTCCAAGGTCTCCATGGCCACCAACCCACATTATGACTCATCCTCAGGAGAGTCCATTTAAACTCAGCCTTCTGGGTAGATCACCCAAGAGCCCGCAGATTGAGCGTGCCTTGTCTCCACCAGGCAACGGGAAGGTGAGTTGGCGTTTCTCGGCATCCATGCTTAGGCCCCTGCTCTCGAGTCTTTCTGTATGGGGCATCCTGGAACCATACAATAGTACTCGACTGTCCTGAAGAAGGAAACTTTGAAGTTGGGAGCAGCTCACAACTCCCAGCGTAGGGAAACCTCCCTGGCCTCATGACGCCCCCACCCCCTTCAGGAAGGGGCCGTCATGGACACAAACTCCAGCTTGAGGCAACATCTGATACTCGCCCTGACCTCACCTGCAGGAGATCTCGATTCAGCCTCTTCAGAGTGGGCCTGCCATGCTCTTGGCCCCAAAACTCATGCTAGCTTGTGTTTTCAGACTTCCTTCCTCACAATCCTGGCCACACCCCTCCAGTTTGGCAATTCTGGAGACACAATGCAGCACTCTGCCTGCCCTCCAGAAGAAAAATGTTGCCCTATAGGGCTAACCGGAAACGCCAAATGAGTAACAACCTGCATGCCACTCGACCACACCCCAATTATACAGTCTAGCCTGTGCACTAAAGCCCTGTCTGACACAGCCTGAGGGCAGACCTCCAGTCCAACACCCAGACAGCTGGCCGTACACAGAGCATATCACACCCACAATGGCTTTAGGCCATCATCTCTACCCAACCTCAGTTTTCACCTTCAGAACCTAGACCTTATCTCCACTCACTGCTCAGGAGTGAACGTGATGCAAGAATCAGAACTTCTCCTTCGCCTTGGCAAGAAACCTAGTGGTTGGCATGTTGTCCAATGCTCATTGTAGGAGAAAGCAGCATGGACTATGAGGCCCCACCTATCCCTGAGGGCCACAATGTGCACAAACACACATTGTGACCCTCAGCGTGAGCCCTATCCTCATGTAAAGCCTCTTAGTCACTGGAACAACAGCCCACATATGGGGCTTGCCAAGCCCCTAGTCCCCCAATCTCAACCAGAGTTCGAGATGTCTAGTCACACCTACTCAGGGCTCTACTCTGGAATCCCTCTTTGGTGGGAGAACTGAGGTAAAAAAAATACATAAAGGACTCTTCCCATCCACAGAATGATCCCAACCACTTGGGATCAGGCCAAATCACCAGAGAAAGAATTGTCCATGGCCCTTGAGGACACTCCGACATTCCACAGCCACCGTTGACACAAAATCCAGAGACAAAAGCCTGAGCAAGCGCCACATACTCGCCCTTTGTTCATAGCCCGGAAAATTCTCACGGTCTGTAGATCGAGCCTTCATACATACATCCCCAAAACTAAGCTGAGTTTGTGTTTTCAGACTTCTGTCCCCACAGGCCTGGCCAACACACCATCCAAGCTGGGGCCCCTGGAGCCACACCTCAGGACTGTGGCTTCCCTCTCCAGGGGTATTCTGCTATTTCCATTGGCCACAACCCAATAGATTAGGAGAATCCGCCAAACTCCCCCAGGCCATCCGAATAATGTTGGCTGCCCAGGACACACAGGGATGATCTCTCACAAGTTAGGAAACTACCTCCACTCAGACCCAGAGACAGATATCCCCATAGAATAAGATTGAACTGGACAGGCACTTAGGCCCTAATCAGATCCATTGCTTTTGATTCCAGTCATCTCTCCTCAGAGGCCTGTTTTCCAATACCAGCATATGGGAGATTCCTTAGGCACTCATCAAAACAATTCTCTTCTCTACATAGGAAACATACTCTTTAGAGCTCCATCAAAACCTCCGGTTATGAACATCCCTCAAGGCCCCGGTTCAAGCACCCCATTCCAAGGTCTACATGGACACAAATGCACATTATGACCCATCCTCAACTCACCCATTTCAACACACCCGCCTCGGTTGCTCCCCTAGATCCAGCAGATCGAACTTGCCTTGGCGCTATGAGACACCTGGAATGGGAGGCAGGCTGCCCAGGCATCCATCCTTAGAACCCTGCTCTGGATAACGTCCTTATGGGATGTCCTGGAGCCATCCAACAGATCTCGAATGTCCCACAGAAGGAATCATTGCGGTTTGGAGCATCTCACAATTCCCATCGTGGGAAAACCTCCATGTCCTCGTGACACCCTCCCCTTCATGAAGGGGCTGTCATGGACAGAAACTTCGACCTAAGCCAACGTCTGATCCTAGCTCTGTCTTCAGGTATACAGGATCTCGAATCATCTCTGCAGAGGGTGCCTGCCGTCCCCTCACCCCGAAATCTAAGTCTGGCTTGTGTTCTCAGAATTTTTTCATCACACTCCTGGCCCACAAGCCTTCCAGTTTGGGAATTCTGGAGCCACTATGTGGCACTGTGTCTTCCCTCCAGAAGAAAAACGTTGCCCTCTGGGGCTACCCAGTAACCACAAATGAGTACCATCCTGCACGAAACTCGACTGCACCCCAATGATACAGTCTAGCCTGGGCACTAATTCCCTGTCTGCCACAGCCTGAGCCTGCACCTCCCAACCCACACTCAACAGCTGGCCGAACACTGAGCACATCAGCCACACCATGGCCTTAGGTCTTCATCTCTTCCCAACCTCAGTTTTCAGGCTTCAGAACCTAGACCTTAAATCCAATCACAGTCCAGGAGTGAAAGTGTTGCAGAAATTAGAACTCCATCTTCCCCATGGCCAGAAAACTTGTGGTTGCCATATTGTGCAACGTTCCCTGTAGGAGAAACCAGCATGGTACATTAGGCCACGCCCTGACTTGAGGGGCTCCTTGGGCACAAAAACACATTGTGAAACTCAGTGTGAGACCATTCCTCAGGGAAGGCCTCTCAGTGTCTGGACCAAGAGCCCACATATGGGGCTTGCCATGTTCTTAGGTCCCAATGTTAACCAGAGGTCTGGTTGTCCAGTCGCCCCTCCCCAGGACTCTGCTCTGGAATCCCTCTTTTGGTGGTCCACCTTAGGTAAAAAAAATAATAATAATAAAAAAATAAACAAAAAAACAAGAAAGACCTCCTCCCTTCCCACAGAATGACCCCAAACTCTTGGGATCGGGTCAAATCCCCAGAAAGGGAGCCTCATCGATGGCCCATGAGGACACCCCGACATTCCATGGCAATCGGTGACACATTTCCAGAAAAAAAAAAAAAAAAAAAAGCATGAGCCAGCACCTCACATTCGCCCTTTGTTCATATCCCGAAGAGTTCTCCTCACGGTCTATAGATCGGGCCGGCCATACCTACATCCCCCAACCTAAGTGGAGTTTGTGTTTTCAGACTTTTGTCCAAATAGCCCTGGACCACACACGCTCCACACTTGGGTCCCTGGAGCCACACCTCAGGACTGTGCTCTTCCCTTTCAAGGGAATTCTTCCCATTCCATTGGCCACAACCTTGCAAATGAGGAAAAACCTCCAAAGTCACCGAGGCCATCCCATTAGTGTAGGCCGCCCAGGACAAACAGGGGTGATCTCAAACCAGCTGAGCAACTACCTCCACTCAGACAACAGATGTCCCCAGAGAAGAATATTGAACCGGACAGGCCCCTAGGCCCTAATCAGATCCATTGCTTTGGTTTTTAGGCATCTCTCCTCAGAGGCCTCGTTTCCAATACCAGCATATGGTGGTTTCCTGAGGCACCAATAAGAACAAATCTCGTCTCCCCATGGAAAACTTGCTCATTGGAGCTTTGTCATAACCTCTGGTTAGGAGAATCCTTCAGGGCCCTGGTGCCACTGCCCCATACCAAGGTCTCCATGGACTCAAACCAACATTAAGACCATCCTCAGGAAAGTCCATTTCAACTCAGCCCCCTCTGTTGCTACCCCAAGCCAGCAGATCAAACGTTTCTTGTTGCTAGGAGACAATTGGATTGTGAGGCTGACTGCCCAGGCATCCATACTTAGAACCCTGTTCTGGAAAAATACCTTATAAGACGTCCTGGAGCCATCCAACAAATCTTCATTGTCCCACAGAAGGAATCCTTGCGGTTTGGAGCATCTCACAACTCCAATAGTGGGAAAACCCCCATGGGCTCATAATGTCCCCCCTTCATGAAGGGGCCAACATGGACAGAAACTCAAACCTGAGCCAAAGTCTGATCCTCGACCTGACTTCAGACACATGAGATCTCAATTCAGCTCTGCAGAGTGTGGCTGCCATGTCCTTGCCCCGAAACCTAAGCCTAGCTTGTGTTCTCAGACTTCCGTCCTCACTCTCCTGGCCCACAAGCCCTCCAGTTTGGGAATTCCGAAGCCACAATGTAGCACTCTGCCTGCCCTCCAGAAGAAAAACTTTGCCCTATGCTTCTAATAAGAAACCCCAAATGATTTTCTAATGCATGCCACTCGATTGTAAAGCAATTATACAGCCCACCCTGTATTCTAATGCCCTGTCTGGCACAGCCTGAGACAAGACATCCCAAACGACACCCAGACAGCTGGCCCCAACCTGGACACATAGGACCCGCTATGGCTGTAGGTCGTCATCTCTTCCCAACCTCGGTTTTCAGGCTTCAGAACCTAGACCTTATCTCCAATCACTGCCCAGGGTGAACGTGATGCAGAAATTAGAATTCCTCCTTCCCCATGGCCAGAAACCTTGTGGTTGGCATGTTGTCCAACGTTCAATGTGGGAAAACCTGCATTGTCCGAAAGGCCACGCCAGTGCTTGAGGGCCGCCTAGGGCACAGACATGCATTGTGACCTGCAGCGTGAGTCCCGTATTAAAGTAACGCCTCTCAGGGGCTGGACCAAGATCCTGCATATGGGGCTTGTCATATCCATAGGCCCCCAGGCTTAACCCGAGGGCGAGTATTCCAGTTGTCAGTACCCACTGCTATGCTCTAGAATCCCTCTACTGGGGGGACATATGAGGCAAAAAACAGGACACTTCCCTTCCCACTGAATGACCCCAAACACTTGGGGGCTGGACAAACTACCAGAGAGGGAGACTTCTACGACCCATGAGGCAACTCCTACATTAAACGGCCATTGTGGACAAAACATCCAGAGACAAAAGCCTGAGCGACTGCCTCCCTCTCACCCTTCTTTCATATCCAGAGGAGCTCCCCTCATGGACTGTAGATCAGGCCTGCCGTAACCTCGGCCCCAAACCTGAGCTGAGTTAGGGTTTTTGGATGTCTGTCTGCACAGCCATGGCCCACACAGCCTCCAGGCTGGGGTCTCTGGAGCCACACCACAGAACTGTGCCTGCTCTCTCCTAAGAAACTGCCCATTCCATTGGCCACAACTCTACAAAATAGTAGAAACCTCAAGGTCCCCAAGGACATCCCACTACCGCAAGCCGCACTGGACAAATAGGGGCATTATGACACAAGCTGAGCAACTACTACCTCCATGCAGACACACAGACAGATATCCGCAGAGACAGAAGATTGAACCAGACAGGCCCCTAGGCCCTATTATGAACTCTTGCTTTGGTGTCCAGGTATCACTCCTCAGAGGCCTGGGTTCGAAGACCAGCATACGAGGCTTTCCTGAGGCACCAGACAAAAGACCTCTCATCTCCACATGGGAAGCTTCCTTGTTGGAGTTGTGTCAAGCCCTTCGGGTTGGAGAATCCTGCAGAGTCCCTTAGCTACTGCCACATTCCAAGGTCTCCATGGCCACCAACCCACATTATGACTCATCCTCAGGAGAGTCCATTTAAACTCAGCCTTCTGGGTAGCTCACCCAAGAGCCCGCAGATTGAGCGTGCCTTGTCTCCACCAGGCAATGGGAAGGTGAGTTGGCGTTTCTCGGCATCCATGCTTAGGCCCCTGCTCTCGAGTCTTTCTGTATGGGGCATCCTGGAACCATACAATAGTACTCGACTGTCCTGAAGAAGGAAACTTTGAAGTTGGGAGCAGCTCACAACTCCCAGCGTAGGGAAACCTCCCTGGCCTCATGACGCCCCCACCCCCTTCAGGAAGGGGCCGTCATGGACACAAACTCCAGCTTGAGGCAACATCTGATACTCGCCCTGACCTCACCTGCAGGAGATCTCGATTCAGCCTCTTCAGAGTGGGCCTGCCATGCTCTTGGCCCCAAAACTCATGCTAGCTTGTGTTTTCAGACTTCCTTCCTCACAATCCTGGCCACACCCCTCCAGTTTGGCAATTCTGGAGACACAATGCAGCACTCTGCCTGCCCTCCAGAAGAAAAATGTTGCCCTATAGGGCTAACCGGAAACGCCAAATGAGTAACAACCTGCATGCCACTCGACCACACCCCAATTATACAGTCTAGCCTGTGCACTAAAGCCCTGTCTGACACAGCCTGAGGGCAGACCTCCAGTCCAACACCCAGACAGCTGGCCGTACACAGAGCATATCACACCCACAATGGCTTTAGGCCATCATCTCTACCCAACCTCAGTTTTCACCTTCAGAACCTAGACCTTATCTCCACTCACTGCTCAGGAGTGAACGTGATGCAAGAATCAGAACTTCTCCTTCGCCTTGGCAAGAAACCTAGTGGTTGGCATGTTGTCCAATGTTCATTGTAGGAGAAAGCAGCATGGACTATGAGGCCCCACCTATCCCTGAGGGCCACAATGTGCACAAACACACATTGTGACCCTCAGCGTGAGCCCTATCCTCATGTAAAGCCTCTTAGTCACTGGAACAACAGCCCACATATGGGGCTTGCCAAGCCCCTAGTCCCCCAATCTCAACCAGAGTTCGAGATGTCTAGTCACACCTACTCAGGGCTCTACTCTGGAATCCCTCTTTGGTGGGAGAACTGAGGTAAAAAAAATACATAAAGGACTCTTCCCATCCACAGAATGATCCCAACCACTTGGGATCAGGCCAAATCACCAGAGAAAGAATTGTCCATGGCCCTTGAGGACACTCCGACATTCCACGGCCACCGTTGACACAAAATCCAGAGACAAAAGCCTGAGCAAGCGCCACATACTCGCCCTTTGTTCATAGCCCGGAAAATTCTCACGGTCTGTAGATCGAGCCTTCATACATACATCCCCAAAACTAAGCTGAGTTTGTGTTTTCAGACTTCTGTCCCCACAGGCCTGGCCAACACACCATCCAAGCTGGGGCCCCTGGAGCCACACCTCAGGACTGTGGCTTCCCTCTCCAGGGGAATTCTGCTATTTCCATTGGCCACAACCCAATAGATTAGGAGAATCCGCCAAACTCCCCCAGGCCATCCGAATAATGTTGGCTGCCCAGGACACACAGGGATGATCTCTCACAAGTTAGGAAACTACCTCCACTCAGACCCAGAGACAGATATCCCCATAGAATAAGATTGAACTGGACAGGCACTTAGGCCCTAATCAGATCCATTGCTTTTGATTCCAGTCATCTCTCCTCAGAGGCCTGTTTTCCAATACCAGCATATGGGAGATTCCTTAGGCACTCATCAAAACAATTCTCTTCTCTACATAGGAAACATACTCTTTAGAGCTCCATCAAAACCTCCGGTTATGAACATCCCTCAAGGCCCCGGTTCAAGCACCCCATTCCAAGGTCTACATGGACACAAATGCACATTATGACCCATCCTCAACTCACCCATTTCAACACACCCGCCTCGGTTGCTCCCCTAGATCCAGCAGATCGAACTTGCCTTGGCGCTATGAGACACCTGGAATGGGAGGCAGGCTGCCCAGGCATCCATCCTTAGAACCCTGCTCTGGATAACGTCCTTATGGGATGTCCTGGAGCCATCCAACAGGTCTCGACTGTCCCACAGAAGGAATCATTGCGGTTTGGAGCATCTCACAATTCCCATCGTGGGAAAACCTCCATGTCCTCGTGACACCCTCCCCTTCATGAAGGGGCTGTCATGGACAGAAACTTCGACCTAAGCCAACGTCTGATCCTAGCTCTGTCTTCAGGTATACAGGATCTCGAATCATCTCTGCAGAGGGTGCCTGCCGTCCCCTCACCCCGAAATCTAAGTCTGGCTTGTGTTCTCAGAATTTTTTCATCACACTCCTGGCCCAAAAGCCTTCCAGTTTGGGAATTCTGGAGCCACTATGTGGCACTGTGTCTTCCCTCCAGAAGAAAAACGTTGCCCTCTGGGGCTACCCAGTAACCACAAATGAGTACCATCCTGCACGAAACTCGACTGCACCCCAATGATACAGTCTAGCCTGGGCACTAATTCCCTGTCTGCCACAGCCTGAGCCTGCACCTCCCAACCCACACTCAACAGCTGGCCGAACACTGAGCACATCAGCCACACCATGGCCTTAGGTCTTCATCTCTTCCCAACCTCAGTTTTCAGGCTTCAGAACCTAGACCTTAAATCCAATCACAGTCCAGGAGTGAAAGTGTTGCAGAAATTAGAACTCCATCTTCCCCATGGCCAGAAAACTTGTGGTTGCCATATTGTGCAACGTTCCCTGTAGGAGAAACCAGCATGGTACATCAGGCCACGCCCTGACTTGAGGGGCTCCTTGGGCACAAAAACACATTGTGAAACTCAGTGTGAGACCATTCCTCAGGGAAGGCCTCTCAGTGTCTGGACCAAGAGCCCACATATGGGGCTTGCCATGTTCTTAGGTCCCAATGTTAACCAGAGGTCTGGTTGTCCAGTCGCCCCTCCCCAGGACTCTGCTCTGGAATCCCTCTTTTGTTGGTCCACCTTAGGTAAAAAAAATAATAATAATAAAAAAATAAACAAAAAAACAAGAAAGGCCTCCTCCCTTCCCACAGAATGACCCCAAACTCTTGGGATCGGGTCAAATCCCCAGAAAGGGAGCCTCATCGATGGCCCATGAGGACACCCCGACATTCCATGGCAATCGGTGACACATTTCCAGAAAAAAAAAAAAAATAAAAAGCATGAGCCAGCACCTCACATTCGCCCTTTGTTCATATCCCGAAGAGTTCTCCTCACGGTCTATAGATCGGGCCGGCCATACCTACATCCCCCAACCTAAGTGGAGTTTGTGTTTTCAGACTTTTGTCCAAATAGCCCTGGACCACACACGCTCCACACTTGGGTCCCTGGAGCCACACCTCAGGACTGTGCTTCCCTTTCAAGGGAATTCTTCCCATTCCATTGGCCACAACCTTGCAAATGAGGAAAAACCTCCAAAGTCACCGAGGCCATCCCATTAGTGTAGGCCGCCCAGGACAAACAGGGGTGATCTCAAACCAGCTGAGCAACTACCTCCACTCAGACAACAGATGTCCCCAGAGAAGAATATTGAACCGGACAGGCCCCTAGGCCCTAATCAGATCCATTGCTTTGGTTTTTAGGCATCTCTCCTCAGAGGCCTCGTTTCCAATACCAGCATATGGTGGTTTCCTGAGGCACCAATAAGAACAAATCTCGTCTCCCCATGGAAAACTTGCTCATTGGAGCTTTGTCATAACCTCTGGTTAGGAGAATCCTTCAGGGCCCTGGTGCCACTGCCCCATACCAAGGTCTCCATGGACTCAAACCAACATTAAGACCATCCTCAGGAAAGTCCATTTCAACTCAGCCCCCTCTGTTGCTACCCCAAGCCAGCAGATCAAACGTTTCTTGTTGCTAGGAGACAATTGGATTGTGAGGCTGACTGCCCAGGCATCCATACTTAGAACCCTGTTCTGGAAAAATACCTTATAAGACGTCCTGGAGCCATCCAACAAATCTTCATTGTCCCACAGAAGGAATCCTTGCGGTTTGGAGCATCTCACAACTCCAATAGTGGGAAAACCCCCATGGGCTCATAATGTCCCCCCTTCATGAAGGGGCCAACATGGACAGAAACTCAAACCTGAGCCAAAGTCTGAACCTCGACTTGACTTCAGACACATGAGATCTCAATTCAGCTCTGCAGAGTGTGGCTGCCATGTCCTTGCCCCGAAACCTAAGCCTAGCTTGTGTTCTCAGACTTCCGTCCTCACTCTCCTGGCCCACAAGCCCTCCAGTTTGGGAATTCCGAAGCCACAATGCAGCACTCTGCCTGCCCTCCAGAAGAAAAACTTTGCCCTATGCTTCTAATAAGAAACCCCAAATGATTTTCTAATGCATGCCACTCGATTGTAAAGCAATTATACAGCCCACCCTGTATTCTAATGCCCTGTCTGGCACAGCCTGAGACAAGACATCCCAAACGACACCCAGACAGCTGGCCCCAACCTGGACACATAGGACCCGCTATGGCTGTAGGTCGTCATCTCTTCCCAACCTCGGTTTTCAGGCTTCAGAACCTAGACCTTATCTCCAATCACTGCCCAGGGGTGAACGTGATGCAGAAATTAGAATTCCTCCTTCCCCATGGCCAGAAACCTTGTGGTTGGCATGTTGTCCAACGTTCAATGTGGGAAACCCTGCATTGTCCGAAAGGCCACGCCAGTGCTTGAGGGCCGCCTAGGGCACAGACATGCATTGTGACCTGCAGCGTGAGTCCCGTATTAAAGTAACGCCTCTCAGGGGCTGGACTAAGATCCTGCATATGGGGCTTGTCATATCCATAGGCCCCCAGGCTTAACCCGAGGGCGAGTATTCCAGTTGTCAGTACCCACTGCTATGCTCTAGAATCCCTCTACTGGGGGGACATATGAGGCAAAAAACAGGACACTTCCCTTCCCAAACAATGTCCCCAAACACTTGGGGGCTGGACAAACTACCAGAGAGGGAGACTTCTACGACCCATGAGGCAACTCCTACATTAAACGGCCATTGTGGACAAAACATCCAGAGACAAAAGCCTGAGCGACTGCCTCCCTCTCACCCTTCTTTCATATCCAGAGGAGCTCCCCTCATGGACTGTAGATCAGGCCTGCCGTAACCTCGGCCCCAAACCTGAGCTGAGTTAGGGTTTTTGGATGTCTGTCTGCACAGCCATGGCCCACACAGCCTCCAGGCTGGGGTCTCTGGAGCCACACCACAGAACTGTGCCTGCTCTCTCCTAAGAAACTGCCCATTCCATTGGCCACAACTCTACAAAATAGTAGAAACCTCAAGGTCCCCAAAGACATCCCACTACCGCAAGCCGCACTGGACAAATAGGGGCATTATGACACAAGCTGAGCAACTACTACCTCCATGCAGACACACAGACAGATATCCGCAGAGACAGAAGATTGAACCAGACAGGCCCCTAGGCCCTATTATGAACTCTTGCTTTGGTGTCCAGGTATCACTCCTCAGAGGCCTGGGTTCGAAGACCAGCATACGGGGCTTTCCTGAGGCACCAGACAAAAGACCTCTCATCTCCACATGGGAAGCTTCCTTGTTGGAGTTGTGTCAAGCCCTTCGGGTTGGAGAATCCTGCAGAGTCCCTTAGCTACTGCCACATTCCAAGGTCTCCATGGCCACAAACCCACATTATGACTCATCCTCAGGAGAGTCCATTTAAACTCAGCCTTCTGGGTAGCTCACCCAAGAGCCCGCAGATTGAGCGTGCCTTGTCTCCACCAGGCAATGGGAAGGTGAGTTGGCGTTTCTCGGCATCCATGCTTAGGCCCCTGCTCTCGAGTCTTTCTGTATGGGGCATCCTGGAACCATACAATAGTACTCGACTGTCCTGAAGAAGGAAACTTTGAAGTTGGGAGCAGCTCACAACTCCCAGCGTAGGGAAACCTCCCTAGCCTCATGACGCCCCCACCCCCTTCAGGAAGGGGCCGTCATGGACACAAACTCCAGCTTGAGGCAACATCTGATACTCGCCCTGACCTCACCTGCAGGAGATCTCGATTCAGCCTCTTCAGAGTGGGCCTGCCATGCTCTTGGCCCCAAAACTCATGCTAGCTTGTGTTTTCAGACTTCCTTCCTCACAATCCTGGCCACACCCCTCCAGTTTGGCAATTCTGGAGACACAATGCAGCACTCTGCCTGCCCTCCAGAAGAAAAATGTTGCCCTATAGGGCTAACCGGAAACGCCAAATGAGTAACAACCTGCATGCCACTCGACCACACCCCAATTATACAGTCTAGCCTGTGCACTAAAGCCCTGTCTGACACAGCCTGAGGGCAGACCTCCAGTCCAACACCCAGACAGCTGGCCGTACACAGAGCATATCACACCCACAATGGCTTTAGGCCATCATCTCTACCCAACCTCAGTTTTCACCTTCAGAACCTAGACCTTATCTCCACTCACTGCTCAGGAGTGAACGTGATGCAAGAATCAGAACTTCTCCTTCGCCTTGGCAAGAAACCTAGTGGTTGGCATGTTGTCCAATGTTCATTGTAGGAGAAAGCAGCATGGACTATGAGGCCCCACCTATCCCTGAGGGCCACAATGTGCACAAACACACATTGTGACCCTCAGCGTGAGCCCTATCCTCATGTAAAGCCTCTTAGTCACTGGAACAACAGCCCACATATGGGGCTTGCCAAGCCCCTAGTCCCCCAATCTCAACCAGAGTTCGAGATGTCTAGTCACACCTACTCAGGGCTCTACTCTGGAATCCCTCTTTGGTGGGAGAACTGAGGTAAAAAAAAATACGTAAAGGACTCTTCCCATCCACAGAATGATCCCAACCACTTGGGATCAGGCCAAATCACCAGAGAAAGAATTGTCCATGGCCCTTGAGGACACTCCGACATTCCACGGCCACCGTTGACACAAAATCCAGAGACAAAAGCCTGAGCAAGCGCCACATACTCGCCCTTTGTTCATAGCCCGGAAAATTCTCACGGTCTGTAGATCGAGCCTTCATACATACATCCCCAAAACTAAGCTGAGTTTGTGTTTTCAGACTTCTGTCCCCACAGGCCTGGCCAACACACCATCCAAGCTGGGGCCCCTGGAGCCACACCTCAGGACTGTGGCTTCCCTCTCCAGGGGAATTCTGCTATTTCCATTGGCCACAACCCAATAGATTAGGAGAATCCGCCAAACTCCCCCAGGCCATCCGAATAATGTTGGCTGCCCAGGACACACAGGGATGATCTCTCACAAGTTAGGAAACTACCTCCACTCAGACCCAGAGACAGATATCCCCATAGAATAAGATTGAACTGGACAGGCACTTAGGCCCTAATCAGATCCATTGCTTTTGATTCCAGTCATCTCTCCTCAGAGGCCTGTTTTCCAATACCAGCATATGGGAGATTCCTTAGGCACTCATCAAAACAATTCTCTTCTCTACATAGGAAACATACTCTTTAGAGCTCCATCAAAACCTCCGGTTATGAACATCCCTCAAGGCCCCGGTTCAAGCACCCCATTCCAAGGTCTACATGGACACAAATGCACATTATGACCCATCCTCAACTCACCCATTTCAACACACCCGCCTCGGTTGCTCCCCTAGATCCAGCAGATCGAACTTGCCTTGGCGCTATGAGACACCTGGAATGGGAGGCAGGCTGCCCAGGCATCCATCCTTAGAACCCTGCTCTGGATAACGTCCTTATGGGATGTCCTGGAGCCATCCAACAGGTCTCGACTGTCCCACAGAAGGAATCATTGCGGTTTGGAGCATCTCACAATTCCCATCGTGGGAAAACCTCCATGTCCTCGTGACACCCTCCCCTTCATGAAGGGGCTGTCATGGACAGAAACTTCGACCTAAGCCAACGTCTGATCCTAGCTCTGTCTTCAGGTATACAGGATCTCGAATCATCTCTGCAGAGGGTGCCTGCCGTCCCCTCACCCCGAAATCTAAGTCTGGCTTGTGTTCTCAGAATTTTTTCATCACACTCCTGGCCCACAAGCCTTCCAGTTTGGGAATTCTGGAGCCACTATGTGGCACTGTGTCTTCCCTCCAGAAGAAAAACGTTGCCCTCTGGGGCTACCCAGTAACCACAAATGAGTACCATCCTGCACGAAACTCGACTGCACCCCAATGATACAGTCTAGCCTGGGCACTAATTCCCTGTCTGCCACAGCCTGAGCCTGCACCTCCCAACCCACACTCAACAGCTGGCCGAACACTGAGCACATCAGCCACACCATGGCCTTAGGTCTTCATCTCTTCCCAACCTCAGTTTTCAGGCTTCAGAACCTAGACCTTAAATCCAATCACAGTCCAGGAGTGAAAGTGTTGCAGAAATTAGAACTCCATCTTCCCCATGGCCAGAAAACTTGTGGTTGCCATATTGTGCAACGTTCCCTGTAGGAGAAACCAGCATGGTACATCAGGCCACGCCCTGACTTGAGGGGCTCCTTGGGCACAAAAACACATTGTGAAACTCAGTGTGAGACCATTCCTCAGGGAAGGCCTCTCAGTGTCTGGACCAAGAGCCCACATATGGGGCTTGCCATGTTCTTAGGTCCCAATGTTAACCAGAGGTCTGGTTGTCCAGTCGCCCCTCCCCAGGACTCTGCTCTGGAATCCCTCTTTTGGTGGTCCACCTTAGGTAAAAAAAATAATAATAATAATAAAATAAACAAAAAAACAAGAAAGGCCTCCTCCCTTCCCACAGAATGACCCCAAACTCTTGGGATCGGGTCAAATCCCCAGAAAGGGAGCCTCATCGATGGCCCATGAGGACACCCCGACATTCCATGGCAATCGGTGACACATTTCCAGAAAAAAAAAAAAAAAAAAAACAGCATGAGCCAGCACCTCACATTCGCCCTTTGTTCATATCCCGAAGAGTTCTCCTCACGGTCTATAGATCGGGCCGGCCATACCTACATCCCCCAACCTAAGTGGAGTTTGTGTTTTCAGACTTTTGTCCAAATAGCCCTGGACCACACACGCTCCACACTTGGGTCCCTGGAGCCACACCTCAGGACTGTGCTTCCCTTTCAAGGGAATTCTTCCCATTCCATTGGCCACAACCTTGCAAATGAGGAAAAACCTCCAAAGTCACCGAAGCCATCCCATTAGTGTAGGCCGCCCAAGACAAACAGGGGTGATCTCAAACCAGCTGAGCAACTACCTCCACTCAGACAACAGATGTCCCCAGAGAAGAATATTGAACCGGACAGGCCCCTAGGCCCTAATCAGATCCATTGCTTTGGTTTTTAGGCATCTCTCCTCAGAGGCCTCGTTTCCAATACCAGCATATGGTGGTTTCCTGAGGCACCAATAAGAACAAATCTCGTCTCCCCATGGAAAACTTGCTCATTGGAGCTTTGTCATAACCTCTGGTTAGGAGAATCCTTCAGGGCCCTGGTGCCACTGCCCCATACCAAGGTCTCCATGGACTCAAACCAACATTAAGACCATCCTCAGGAAAGTCCATTTCAACTCAGCCCCCTCTGTTGCTACCCCAAGCCAGCAGATCAAACGTTTCTTGTTGCTAGGAGACAATTGGATTGTGAGGCTGACTGCCCAGGCATCCATACTTAGAACCCTGTTCTGGAAAAATACCTTATAAGACGTCCTGGAGCCATCCAACAAATCTTAATTGTCCCACAGAAGGAATCCTTGTGGTTTGGAGCATCTCACAACTCCAATAGTGGGAAAACCCCCATGGGCTCATAATGTCCCCCCTTCATGAAGGGGCCAACATGGACAGAAACTCAAACCTGAGCCAAAGTCTGATCCTCGACCTGACTTCAGACACATGAGATCTCAATTCAGCTCTGCAGAGTGTGGCTGCCATGTCCTTGCCCCGAAACCTAAGCCTAGCTTGTGTTCTCAGACTTCCGTCCTCACTCTCCTGGCCCACAAGCCCTCCAGTTTGGGAATTCCGAAGCCACAATGCAGCACTCTGCCTGCCCTCCAGAAGAAAATCTTTGCCCTATGCTTCTAATAAGAAACCCCAAATGATTTTCTAATGCATGCCACTCGATTGTAAAGCAATTATACAGCCCACCCTGTATTCTAATGCCCTGTCTGGCACAGCCTGAGACAAGACATCCCAAACGACACCCAGACAGCTGGTCCCAACCTGGACACATAGGACCCGCTATGGCTGTAGGTCGTCATCTCTTCCCAACCTCGGTTTTCAGGCTTCAGAACCTAGACCTTATCTCCAATCACTGCCCAGGGTGAACGTGATGCAGAAATTAGAATTCCTCCTTCCCCATGGCCAGAAACCTTGTGGTTGGCATGTTGTCCAACGTTCAATGTGGGAAAACCTGCATTGTCCGAAAGGCCACGCCAGTGCTTGAGGGCCGCCTAGGGCACAGACATGCATTGTGACCTGCAGCGTGAGTCCCGTATTAAAGTAACGCCTCTCAGGGGCTGGACCAAGATCCTGCATATGGGGCTTGTCATATCCATAGGCCCCCAGGCTTAACCCGAGGGCGAGTATTCCAGTTGTCAGTACCCACTGCTATGCTCTAGAATCCCTCTACTGGGGGGACATATGAGGCAAAAAACAGGACACTTCCCTTCCCACAGAATGACCCCAAACACTTGGGGGCTGGACAAACTACCAGAGAGGGAGACTTCTACGACCCATGAGGCAACTCCTACATTAAACGGCCATTGTGGACAAAACAGCCAGAGACAAAAGCCTGAGCGACTGCCTCCCTCTCACCCTTCTTTCATATCCAGAGGAGCTCCCCTCATGGACTGTAGATCAGGCCTGCCGTAACCTCGGCCCCAAACCTGAGCTGAGTTAGGGTTTTTGGATGTCTGTCTGCACAGCCATGGCCCACACAGCCTCCAGGCTGGGGTCTCTGGAGCCACACCACAGAACTGTGCCTGCTCTCTCCTAAGAAACTGCCCATTCCATTGGCCACAACTCTACAAAATAGTAGAAACCTCAAGGTCCCCAAGGACATCCCACTACCGCAAGCCGCACTGGACAAATAGGGGCATTATGACACAAGCTGAGCAACTACTACCTCCATGCAGACACACAGACAGATATCCGCAGAGACAGAAGATTGAACCAGACAGGCCCCTAGGCCCTATTATGAACTCTTGCTTTGGTGTCCAGGTATCACTCCTCAGAGGCCTGGGTTCGAAGACCAGCATACGGGGCTTTCCTGAGGCACCAGACAAAAGACCTCTCATCTCCACATGGGAAGCTTCCTTGTTGGAGTTGTGTCAAGCCCTTCGGGTTGGAGAATCCTGCAGAGTCCCTTAGCTACTGCCACATTCCAAGGTCTCCATGGCCACAAACCCACATTATGACTCATCCTCAGGAGAGTCCATTTAAACTCAGCCTTCTGGGTAGCTCACCCAAGAGCCCGCAGATTGAGCGTGCCTTGTCTCCACCAGGCAACGGGAAGGTGAGTTGGCGTTTCTCGGCATCCATGCTTAGGCCCCTGCTCTCGAGTCTTTCTGTATGGGGCATCCTGGAACCATACAATAGTACTCGACTGTCCTGAAGAAGGAAACTTTGAAGTTGGGAGCAGCTCACAACTCCCAGCGTAGGGAAACCTCCCTGGCCTCATGACGCCCCCACCCCCTTCAGGAAGGGGCCGTCATGGACACAAACTCCAGCTTGAGGCAACATCTGATACTCGCCCTGACCTCACCTGCAGGAGATCTCGATTCAGCCTCTTCAGAGTGGGCCTGCCATGCTCTTGGCCCCAAAACTCATGCTAGCTTGTGTTTTCAGACTTCCTTCCTCACAATCCTGGCCACACCCCTCCAGTTTGGCAATTCTGGAGACACAATGCAGCACTCAGCCCTCCAGAAGAAAAATGTTGCCCTATAGGGCTAACCGGAAACGCCAAATGAGTAACAACCTGCATGCCACTCGACCACACCCCAATTATACAGTCTAGCCTGTGCACTAAAGCCCTGTATGACACAGCCTGAGGGCAGACCTCCAGTCCAACACCCAGACAGCTGGCCGTACACAGAGCATATCACACCCACAATGGCTTTAGGCCATCATCTCTACCCAACCTCAGTTTTCACCTTCAGAACCTAGACCTTATCTCCACTCACTGCTCAGGAGTGAACGTGATGCAAGAATCAGAACTTCTCCTTCGCCTTGGCAAGAAACCTAGTGGTTGGCATGTTGTCCAATGTTCATTGTAGGAGAAAGCAGCATGGACTATGAGGCCCCACCTATCCCTGAGGGCCACAATGTGCACAAACACACATTGTGACCCTCAGCGTGAGCCCTATCCTCATGTAAAGCCTCTTAGTCACTGGAACAACAGCCCACATATGGGGCTTGCCAAGCCCCTAGTCCCCCAATCTCAACCAGAGTTCGAGATGTCTAGTCACACCTACTCAGGGCTCTACTCTGGAATCCCTCTTTGGTGGGAGAACTGAGGTAAAAAAAAAATACGTAAAGGACTCTTCCCATCCACAGAATGATCCCAACCACTTGGGATCAGGCCAAATCACCAGAGAAAGAATTGTCCATGGCCCTTGAGGACACTCCGACATTCCACGGCCACCGTTGACACAAAATCCAGAGACAAAAGCCTGAGCAAGCGTCACATACTCGCCCTTTGTTCATAGCCCGGAAAATTCTCACGGTCTGTAGATCGAGCCTTCATACATACATCCCCAAAACTAAGCTGAGTTTGTGTTTTCAGACTTCTGTCCCCACAGGCCTGGCCAACACACCATCCAAGCTGGGGCCCCTGGAGCCACACCTCAGGACTGTGGCTTCCCTCTCCAGGGGAATTCTGCTATTTCCATTGGCCACAACCCAATAGATTAGGAGAATCCGCCAAACTCCCCCAGGCCATCCGAATAATGTTGGCTGCCCAGGACACACAGGGATGATCTCTCACAAGTTAGGAAACTACCTCCACTCAGACCCAGAGACAGATATCCCCATAGAATAAGATTGAACTGGACAGGCACTTAGGCCCTAATCAGATCCATTGCTTTTGATTCCAGTCATCTCTCCTCAGAGGCCTGTTTTCCAATACCAGCATATGGGAGATTCCTTAGGCACTCATCAAAACAATTCTCTTCTCTACATAGGAAACATACTCTTTAGAGCTCCATCAAAACCTCCGGTTATGAACATCCCTCAAGGCCCCGGTTCAAGCACCCCATTCCAAGGTCTACATGGACACAAATGCACATTATGACCCATCCTCAACTCACCCATTTCAACACACCCGCCTCGGTTGCTCCCCTAGATCCAGCAGATCGAACTTGCCTTGGCGCTATGAGACACCTGGAATGGGAGGCAGGCTGCCCAGGCATCCATCCTTAGAACCCTGCTCTGGATAACGTCCTTATGGGATGTCCTGGAGCCATCCAACAGGTCTCGACTGTCCCACAGAAGGAATCATTGCGGTTTGGAGCATCTCACAATTCCCATCGTGGGAAAACCTCCATGTCCTCGTGACACCCTCCCCTTCATGAAGGGGCTGTCATGGACAGAAACTTCGACCTAAGCCAACGTCTGATCCTAGCTCTGTCTTCAGGTATACAGGATCTCGAATCATCTCTGCAGAGGGTGCCTGCCGTCCCCTCACCCCGAAATCTAAGTCTGGCTTGTGTTCTCAGAATTTTTTCATCACACTCCTGGCCCACAAGCCTTCCAGTTTGGGAATTCTGGAGCCACTATGTGGCACTGTGTCTTCCCTCCAGAAGAAAAACGTTGCCCTCTGGGGCTACCCAGTAACCACAAATGAGTACCATCCTGCACGAAACTCGACTGCACCCCAATGATACAGTCTAGCCTGGGCACTAATTCCCTGTCTGCCACAGCCTGAGCCTGCACCTCCCAACCCACACTCAACAGCTGGCCGAACACTGAGCACATCAGCCACACCATGGCCTTAGGTCTTCATCTCTTCCCAACCTCAGTTTTCAGGCTTCAGAACCTAGACCTTAAATCCAATCACAGTCCAGGAGTGAAAGTGTTGCAGAAATTAGAACTCCATCTTCCCCATGGCCAGAAAACTTGTGGTTGCCATATTGTGCAACGTTCCCTGTAGGAGAAACCAGCATGGTACATTAGGCCACGCCCTGACTTGAGGGGCTCCATGGGCACAAAAACACATTGTGAAACTCAGTGTGAGACCATTCCTCAGGGAAGGCCTCTCAGTGTCTGGACCAAGAGCCCACATATGGGGCTTGCCATGTTCTTAGGTCCCAATGTTAACCATAGGTCTGGTTGTCCAGTCGCCCCTCCCCAGGACTCTGCTCTGGAATCCCTCTTTTGGTGGTCCACCTTAGGTAAAAAAAATAATAATAATAAAAAAATAAACAAAAAAACAAGAAAGGCCTCCTCCCTTCCCACAGAATGACCCCAAACTCTTGGGATCGGGTCAAATCCCCAGAAAGGGAGCCTCATCGATGGCCCATGAGGACACCCCGACATTCCATGGCAATCGGTGACACATTTCCAGAAAAAAAAAAAAAAAGCATGAGCCAGCACCTCACATTCGCCCTTTGTTCATATCCCGAAGAGTTCTCCTCACGGTCTATAGATCGGGCCGGCCATACCTACATCCCCCAACCTAAGTGGAGTTTGTGTTTTCAGACTTTTGTCCAAATAGCCCTGGACCACACACGCTCCACACTTGGGTCCCTGGAGCCACACCTCAGGACTGTGCTTCCCTTTCAAGGGAATTCTTCCCATTCCATTGGCCACAACCTTGCAAATGAGGAAAAACCTCCAAAGTCACCGAGGCCATCCCATTAGTGTAGGCCGCCCAGGACAAACAGGGGTGATCTCAAACCAGCTGAGCAACTACCTCCACTCAGACAACAGATGTCCCCAGAGAAGAATATTGAACCGGACAGGCCCCTAGGCCCTAATCAGATCCATTGCTTTGGTTTTTAGGCATCTCTCCTCAGAGGCCTCGTTTCCAATACCAGCATATGGTGGTTTCCTGAGGCACCAATAAGAACAAATCTCGTCTCCCCATGGAAAACTTGCTTATTGGAGCTTTGTCATAACCTCTGGTTAGGAGAATCCTTCAGGGCCCTGGTGCCACTGCCCCATACCAAGGTCTCCATGGACTCAAACCAACATTAAGACCATCCTCAGGAAAGTCCATTTCAACTCAGCCCCCTCTGTTGCTACCCCAAGCCAGCAGATCAAACGTTTCTTGTTGCTAGGAGACAATTGGATTGTGAGGCTGACTGCCCAGGCATCCATACTTAGAACCCTGTTCTGGAAAAATACCTTATAAGACGTCCTGGAGCCATCCAACAAATCTTAATTGTCCCACAGAAGGAATCCTTGCGGTTTGGAGCATCTCACAACTCCAATAGTGGGAAAACCCCCATGGGCTCATAATGTCCCCCCTTCATGAAGGGGCCAACATGGACAGAAACTCAAACCTGAGCCAAAGTCTGATCCTCGACCTGACTTCAGACACATGAGATCTCAATTCAGCTCTGCAGAGTGTGGCTGCCATGTCCTTGCCCCGAAACCTAAGCCTAGCTTGTGTTCTCAGACTTCCGTCCTCACTCTCCTGGCCCACAAGCCCTCCAGTTTGGGAATTCCGAAGCCACAATGCAGCACTCTGCCTGCCCTCCAGAAGAAAAACTTTGCCCTATGCTTCTAATAAGAAACCCCAAATGATTTTCTAATGCATGCCACTCGATTGTAAAGCAATTATACAGCCCACCCTGTATTCTAATGCCCTGTCTGGCACAGCCTGAGACAAGACATCCCAAACGACACCCAGACAGCTGGCCCCAACCTGGACACATAGGACCCGCTATGGCTGTAGGTCGTCATCTCTTCCCAACCTCGGTTTTCAGGCTTCAGAACCTAGACCTTATCTCCAATCACTGCCCAGGGGTGAACGTGATGCAGAAATTAGAATTCCTCCTTCCCCATGGCCAGAAACCTTGTGGTTGGCATGTTGTCCAACGTTCAATGTGGGAAAACCTGCATTGTCCGAAAGGCCACGCCAGTGCTTGAGGGCCGCCTAGGGCACAGACATGCATTGTGACCTGCAGCGTGAGTCCCGTATTAAAGTAACGCCTCTCAGGGGCTGGACCAAGATCCTGCATATGGGGCTTGTCATATCCATAGGCCCCCAGGCTTAACCCGAGGGCGAGTATTCCAGTTGTCAGTACCCACTGCTATGCTCTAGAATCCCTCTACTGGGGGGACATATGAGGCAAAAAACAGGACACTTCCCTTCCCACAGAATGACCCCAAACACTTGGGGGCTGGACAAACTACCAGAGAGGGAGACTTCTACGACCCATGAGGCAACTCCTACATTAAACGGCCATTGTGGACAAAACATCTAGAGACAAAAGCCTGAGCGACTGCCTCCCTCTCACCCTTCTTTCATATCCAGAGGAGCTCCCCTCATGGACTGTAGATCAGGCCTGCCGTAACCTCGGCCCCAAACCTGAGCTGAGTTAGGGTTTTTGGATGTCTGTCTGCACAGCCATGGCCCACACAGCCTCCAGGCTGGGGTCTCTGGAGCCACACCACAGAACTGTGCCTGCTCTCTCCTAAGAAACTGCCCATTCCATTGGCCACAACTCTACAAAATAGTAGAAACCTCAAGGTCCCCAAGGACATCCCACTACCGCAAGCCGCACTGGACAAATAGGGGCATTATGACACAAGCTGAGCAACTACTACCTCCATGCAGACACACAGACAGATATCCGCAGAGACAGAAGATTGAACCAGACAGGCCCCTAGGCCCTATTATGAACTCTTGCTTTGGTGTCCAGGTATCACTCCTCAGAGGCCTGGGTTCGAAGACCAGCATACGGGGCTTTCCTGAGGCACCAGACAGAAGACCTCTCATCTCCACATGGGAAGCTTCCTTGTTGGAGTTGTGTCAAGCCCTTCGGGTTGGAGAATCCTGCAGAGTCCCTTAGCTACTGCCACATTCCAAGGTCTCCATGGCCACCAACCCACATTATGACTCATCCTCAGGAGAGTCCATTTAAACTCAGCCTTCTGGGTAGCTCACCCAAGAGCCCGCAGATTGAGCGTGCCTTGTCTCCACCAGGCAACGGGAAGGTGAGTTGGCGTTTCTCGGCATCCATGCTTAGGCCCCTGCTCTCGAGTCTTTCTGTATGGGGCATCCTGGAACCATACAATAGTACTCGACTGTCCTGAAGAAGGAAACTTTGAAGTTGGGAGCAGCTCACAACTCCCAGCGTAGGGAAACCTCCCTGGCCTCATGACGCCCCCACCCCCTTCAGGAAGGGGCCGTCATGGACACAAACTCCAGCTTGAGGCAACATCTGATACTCGCCCTGACCTCACCTGCAGGAGATCTCGATTCAGCCTCTTCAGAGTGGGCCTGCCATGCTCTTGGCCCCAAAACTCATGCTAGCTTGTGTTTTCAGACTTCCTTCCTCACAATCCTGGCCACACCCCTCCAGTTTGGCAATTCTGGAGACACAATGCAGCACTCTGCCTGCCCTCCAGAAGAAAAATGTTGCCCTATAGGGCTAACCGGAAACGCCAAATGAGTAACAACCTGCATGCCACTCGACCACACCCCAATTATACAGTCTAGCCTGTGCACTAAAGCCCTGTCTGACACAGCCTGAGGGCAGACCTCCAGTCCAACACCCAGACAGCTGGCCGTACACAGAGCATATCACACCCACAATGGCTTTAGGCCATCATCTCTACCCAACCTCAGTTTTCACCTTCAGAACCTAGACCTTATCTCCACTCACTGCTCAGGAGTGAACGTGATGCAAGAATCAGAACTTCTCCTTCGCCTTGGCAAGAAACCTAGTGGTTGGCATGTTGTCCAATGTTCATTGTAGGAGAAAGCAGCATGGACTATGAGGCCCCACCTATCCCTGAGGGCCACAATGTGCACAAACACACATTGTGACCCTCAGCGTGAGCCCTATCCTCATGTAAAGCCTCTTAGTCACTGGAACAACAGCCCACATATGGGGCTTGCCAAGCCCCTAGTCCCCCAATCTCAACCAGAGTTCGAGATGTCTAGTCACACCTACTCAGGGCTCTACTCTGGAATCCCTCTTTGGTGGGAGAACTGAGGTAAAAAAAAAATACGTAAAGGACTCTTCCCATCCACAGAATGATCCCAACCACTTGGGATCAGGCCAAATCACCAGAGAAAGAATTGTCCATGGCCCTTGAGGACACTCCGACATTCCACGGCCACCGTTGACACAAAATCCAGAGACAAAAGCCTGAGCAAGCGTCACATACTCGCCCTTTGTTCATAGCCCGGAAAATTCTCACGGTCTGTAGATCGAGCCTTCATACATACATCCCCAAAACTAAGCTGAGTTTGTGTTTTCAGACTTCTGTCCCCACAGGCCTGGCCAACACACCATCCAAGCTGGGGCCCCTGGAGCCACACCTCAGGACTGTGGCTTCCCTCTCCAGGGGAATTCTGCTATTTCCATTGGCCACAACCCAATAGATTAGGAGAATCCGCCAAACTCCCCCAGGCCATCCGAATAATGTTGGCTGCCCAGGACACACAGGGATGATCTCTCACAAGTTAGGAAACTACCTCCACTCAGACCCAGAGACAGATATCCCCATAGAATAAGATTGAACTGGACAGGCACTTAGGCCCTAATCAGATCCATTGCTTTTGATTCCAGTCATCTCTCCTCAGAGGCCTGTTTTCCAATACCAGCATATGGGAGATTCCTTAGGCACTCATCAAAACAATTCTCTTCTCTACATAGGAAACATACTCTTTAGAGCTCCATCAAAACCTCCGGTTATGAACATCCCTCAAGGCCCCGGTTCAAGCACCCCATTCCAAGGTCTACATGGACACAAATGCACATTATGACCCATCCTCAACTCACCCATTTCAACACACCCGCCTCGGTTGCTCCCCTAGATCCAGCAGATCGAACTTGCCTTGGCGCTATGAGACACCTGGAATGGGAGGCAGGCTGCCCAGGCATCCATCCTTAGAACCCTGCTCTGGATAACGTCCTTATGGGATGTCCTGGAGCCATCCAACAGGTCTCGACTGTCCCACAGAAGGAATCATTGCGGTTTGGAGCATCTCACAATTCCCATCGTGGGAAAACCTCCATGTCCTCGTGACACCCTCCCCTTCATGAAGGGGCTGTCATGGACAGAAACTTCGACCTAAGCCAACGTCTGATCCTAGCTCTGTCTTCAGGTATACAGGATCTCGAATCATCTCTGCAGAGGGTGCCTGCCGTCCCCTCACCCCGAAATCTAAGTCTGGCTTGTGTTCTCAGAATTTTTTCATCACACTCCTGGCCCACAAGCCTTCCAGTTTGGGAATTCTGGAGCCACTATGTGGCACTGTGTCTTCCCTCCAGAAGAAAAACGTTGCCCTCTGGGGCTACCCAGTAACCACAAATGAGTACCATCCTGCACGAAACTCGACTGCACCCCAATGATACAGTCTAGCCTGGGCACTAATTCCCTGTCTGCCACAGCCTGAGCCTGCACCTCCCAACCCACACTCAACAGCTGGCCGAACACTGAGCACATCAGCCACACCATGGCCTTAGGTCTTCATCTCTTCCCAACCTCAGTTTTCAGGCTTCAGAACCTAGACCTTAAATCCAATCACAGTCCAGGAGTGAAAGTGTTGCAGAAATTAGAACTCCATCTTCCCCATGGCCAGAAAACTTGTGGTTGCCATATTGTGCAACGTTCCCTGTAGGAGAAACCAGCATGGTACATTAGGCCACGCCCTGACTTGAGGGGCTCCTTGGGCACAAAAACACATTGTGAAACTCAGTGTGAGACCATTCCTCAGGGAAGGCCTCTCAGTGTCTGGACCAAGAGCCCACATATGGGGCTTGCCATGTTCTTAGGTCCCAATGTTAACCAGAGGTCTGGTTGTCCAGTCGCCCCTCCCAAGGACTCTGCTCTGGAATCCCTCTTTTGGTGGTCCACCTTAGGTAAAAAAAATAATAATAATAAAAAAATAAACAAAAAAAACAGAAAGGCCTCCTCCCTTCCTACAGAATGACCCCAAACACTTGGGATCAGGTCAAATCCCCAGAAAGGGAGCCTCATCGATGGCCCATGAGGACACCCCGACATTCCATGGCAATCGGTGACACATTTCCAGAAAAAAAAAAAAAAAGCATGAGCAAGCACCTCACATTCGCCCTTTGTTCATATCCCGAAGAGTTCTCCTCACGGTCTATAGATCGGGCCGGCCATACCTACATCCCCCAACCTAAGTGGAGTTTGTGTTTTCAGACTTTTGTCCAAATAGCCCTGGACCACACACGCTCCACACTTGGGTCCCTGGAGCCACACCTCAGGACTGTGCTTCCCTTTCAAGGGAATTCTTCCCATTCCATTGGCCACAACCTTGCAAATGAGGAAAAACCTCCAAAGTCACCGAGGCCATCCCATTAGTGTAGGCCGCCCAGGACAAACAGGGGTGATCTCAAACCAGCTGAGCAACTACCTCCACTCAGACAACAGATGTCCCCAGAGAAGAATATTGAACCGGACAGGCCCCTAGGCCCTAATCAGATCCATTGCTTTGGTTTTTAGGCATCTCTCCTCAGAGGCCTCGTTTCCAATACCAGCATATGGTGGTTTCCTGAGGCACCAATAAGAACAAATCTCGTCTCCCCATGGAAATCTTGCTCATTGGAGCTTTGTCATAACCTCTGGTTAGGAGAATCCTTCAGGGCCCTGGTGCCACTGCCCCATACCAAGGTCTCCATCGACTGAAACCAACATTAAGACCATCCTCAGGAAAGTCCATTTCAACTCAGCCCCCTCTGTTGCTACCCCAAGCCAGCAGATCAAACGTTTCTTGTTGCAAGGAGACAATTGGATTGTGAGGCTGACTGCCCAGGCATCCATACTTAGGACCCTGTTCTGGAAAAATACCTTATAAGACGTCCTGGAGCCATCCAACAAATCTTTATTGTCCCACAGAAGGAATCCTTGCGGTTTGGAGCATCTCACAACTCCAATAGTGGGAAAACCCCCATGGCCTCATAATGCCCCCCCTTCCTGAAGGGGCCCACATGGACAGAAACTCAAACCTGAGCCAAAGTCTGAACCTCGACCTGACTTCAGACGCATGAGATCTCAATTCAGCTCTGCAGAGTGTGCCTGCCATGTCCTTGCCCCGAAACCTAAGCCTAGCTTGTGTTCTCAGACTTCCGTCCTCACTCTCCTGGCCCACAAGCCCTCCAGTTTGGGAATTCCGAAGCCACAATGCAGCACTCTGCCTGCCCTCCAGAAGAAAAATGTTGCCCTATAGGGCTAACCGGAAACGCCAAATGAGTAACAACCTGCATGCCACTCGACCATACCCCAATTATAAGTCTAGCCTGTGCACTAAAGCCCTGTCTGACACAGCCTGAGGGCAGACCTCCAGTTCAACACCCAGACAGCTGGCCGTACACAGAGCATATCACACCCACAATGGCTTTAGGCCATCATCTCTACCCAACCTCAGTTTTCACCTTCAGAACTTAGGCCTTATCTCCACTCACTGCTCAGGAGTGAACGTGATGCAAGAATCAGAACTTCTCCTTCGCCTTGGCAAGAAACCTAGTGGTTGGCATGTTTTCCAATGTTCATTGTAGGAGAAAGCAGCATGGACTATGAGGCCCCACCTATCCCTGAGGGCCACAATTTGCACAAACACACATTGTGACCCTCAGCGTGAGCCCTATCCTCATGTAAAGCCTCTTAGTCACTGGAACAACAGCCCACATATGGGGTTTGCGAAGCCCCTAGTCCCCCAATCTCAACCAGAGTTCGAGATGTCTAGTCACCCCTACTCAGGGCTCTACTCTGGAATCCCTCTTTGGTGGAACACCTGAGGTAAAAAAAAAAATACAGAAAGGACTCTTCCCATCCACAGAATGATCCCAACCCCTTGGGATCAGGCCAAATCACCAGAGAAAGGATTGTCCATGGCCCTTGAGGACACCCCGACATTCCACGGCCACCGTTGACACAAAATCCAGAGACAAAAGCTTGAGCAAGCGCCACATACTCGCCCTTTGTTCATAGCCCGGGAAATTCTTACTGTCTGTAGATCGAGCCTTCATACATACCAAACCTAAGCTGAGTTTGTGTTTTCAGACTTCTGTCCCCACAGTCCTGGCCCACACACCATCCAAGCTGGGGCCCCTGGAGACACACCTCAGGACTGTGGCTTCCCTCTCCACTGGAATTCTGCCATTTCCATTGGCCACAACCCTATAGATTAGGAGAATCCTCCAAACTCCCCGAGGCCATCCCAATAGTGTTGGCTGCCCAGGACAAACAGGGATGATCTTTCACAAGTTAGGAAACTACCTCCACTCAGACCCAGAGACAGATATCCCCATAGAATACGATTTAACTGGACAGGCACTTAGGCTCTAATCAGATCCATTGCTTTTGTTTCCAGGCATCTCTCCTCAGAGGCCTGGTTTCCAATACCAGAATACGGGGGATTACTGATGCACTCATCAGAAAAATCTCATCTCCACATAGGAAATGTACTCTTTGGAGCTCTATAAAAACCTCTGTTTAGGAGAATCTTTCAGGGCCCCGGATCAAGCGCCCCATTCCAAGGTCTCCATGGACTTAAACCCACATTATGATCTATTGTCGGGAGAGTCCATGTCAACTCAACCCCTTTGGTTTCTCCCCCAGGGCCTGCAGATCAAACCTGCCTTGTTGCTAGGAGACAACTAGAATGGGAGGCGGGCTGCCCAGGCATCCATCCTTAGAACCCTACTCTGGAGTCGTTCCACATGGGACATCCTAGAGCCATCCAACAGGTCTCAAGTGTCCCACAGAAGGAATCTTTGCAGTCTGGAGCATCTCACAACTCCCATTGTGGGAAAATCTACATGGCCTCTTGAGACGCTCCACTTTATAAAGGGGCCATCATGGACAGAAACTCCAACCTGAGCAAACGTCTGATATTCGCCCTGACTTCAGGTGCATGAGATCTTGATTCAGCTCTGCAGAGTGTGCCTTCTGTGCACTCACCCCCAAAACTAAGCCTAGCTTGTGTTCTCAGACTACCGTCCTCACACCCCTGCCCCAAAAGCCCTACAGATTGGCAATACTGGGGCCACAATGCAGCACACTGCCTGCCCTCCAGAAGAAAAACGTTGCCTTATGGAGCTACCTAGAAACCCGAATAAGGATCAACTGAACACCACTCGACTGCACCCCAAATATACAGTCTACCCTGTCTAATGCCTTGTCGGACACAGCATGAGCCCACACCTCCAGACCTACGCTCAAGAGCTGGCCGCACATTGAGCTCATTGGACCCATCAGGTCCTTAGGTCTTCATCTCTTCCCAACCTCAGTTTTCGGGTTTCAGAACCTAGACCTAAACTCCAATCACTGTCCAGGGGTGAACGTGATGCAGAAACCACAACTCTTCCTTCTCCATGGCTGCAAAACTTGTGGTTGGCATATTCTCCAACGTTCAGTGTAGGAGAATCCAGCGTGGCCCATGAGGCACTTCCCATGCTTGAAGGCCTTGTTGGAACAAATAGGCATTGTGACCCTCAGCATGAGCCCTGTCCTCAAGGAAGGCCTCTCAGTGTCTGAATCAAGAGCCCGCCTATTGGACTGTCCATGCCCCTAGGCCCCCAAACTTAAACAGAGGTGGGGTTGTCCAGTGTCCCTCCCGAGGACTCTGCTCTGGAATCCCTCTTTTATTGGGACACTTGAGGTACATAAAATAAAATATAAAATAAAATAAAATAAAAAACAGAAAAGACTCCCCCCATCCCACAGAATGTACCCAAACTCTTGGGATCGGGTCAAATCCTCAGAGAAGGAAAGCCATCTACAACCCAGGAGGCCACGCCAGCATTCCACCCACATTGTTGACACAAATCCAGAGACAAAACCTGAGCAAGCACCTCAAACTCACCCTTTTTCATATCCCTAAGTGTTATCATGGTCTGTAGATTGGGCGTGCCATACCTATGTCCCCAATCCTAAGCGGAGTTTGTGTTTTTAGACTTTTGTCCCCACAGGCCTGGCCCACACAGAATCAAGGCTGGGCCCCTAGAGCCAAACTCAGAACTGTGCTTGCCCTCTCCAGGGGATTTCTGCCCATTCCATTGGCCACAACCCTATAGATTAGGAGAAACTCCAAAGTCCTGAGGCCATCCCAATATTATAGGCTGCCCAGGACAAACAGGGGAGATCTGACACAAGCTGAGCAACTACATCCCCTCAGATCCTTAGACACGTATCCTCAGGAAAGAGATTGAACCGGACAGGCACCTAATCATCTCGATTGCTTTTGTTTCCAGTCATCTCTCCTCAGAGGCCTGGTTTCCCATACCAGCATATGGGAGATTCCTTAGGCACTCATCAAAACAATTCTCTTCTCTACATAGGAAACGTACTCTTTAGAGGCCATAAAAACCTCCGGTTATGAACATCCCTCAAGGCCCCGGATCAAGCACCCCATTCCAAGGTCTACATCGACACAAATGCACATTATGACCCATCCTCAACTCACCAATTTCAACACACCCGCCTCGGTTGCTCCCCTAGATCCAGCAGGCGAACTTGCCTTGGCGCTATGAGACACCTGGAATGGGAGGCAGGCTGCCCAGGCATCGATCCTTAGAACCCTGCTCTGGATAACTTCCTTATGGGATGTCCTGGAGCCATCCAACAGGTCTCGACTGTCCCACAGAAGGAATCATTGCGGTTTGGAGCATCTCACAATTCCCATCATGGGAAAACCTCCATGTCCTCGCGACACCGTCCCCTTCATGAAGGGGCCGTCATGGACAGAAACTCCGACGTAAGCCAACGTCTGATCCTAGCTCTGTCTTCAGGCATACGGGATCTCGAATCATCTCTGCAGAGGGTGCCTGCCGTCCCCTCACCCCGAAATCTAAGTCTGGCTTGTGTTCTCAGAATTTGTTTCTCACACTCCTGGCCCACAAGCCTTCCAGTTTGGGAATTCTGGAGCCACTATGTGGCACTGTGTCTTCCCTCCAGAAGAAAAACGTTGCCCTCTGGGGCTACCCAGTAACCACAAATGAGTACCATCCTGCACGAAACTCGACTGCACCCCAATGATACAGTCTAGCCTGGGCACTAATTCCCTGTCTGCCACAGCCTGAGCCTGCACCTCCCAATCCACACTCAACAGCTGGCCGAACACTGAGCACATCAGCCACACCCTGGCCTTAGCTCTACATCTCTTCCCAACCTCAGTTTTCAGGCTTCAGAACCTAGACCTTAAATCCAATCACAGTCCAGGAGTGAAAGTGTTGCAGAAATTAGAACTCCATCTTCCCCATGGCCAGAAAACTTGTGGTTGCCATATTGTCCAACGTTCCGTGTAGGAGAAACCAGCATGGTACATTAGGCCACGCCCTGACTTGAGGGGCTCCTTGGGCACAAAAACACATTGTGAAACTCAGTGTGAGACCTATCCTCAAGGAAGGCCTCTCAGTGACTGGACCAAGAGCCCACATATGGGGCTTGCCATGTTCTTAGGTCCCAATGTTAACCAGAGGTCTGGTTGTCCAGTCGCCCCTCCCCAGGTCTCTGCTCTGGAATCCCTCTTTTGGTGGTCTACCTTAGGTAAAAAAATAATAATAATAATAAAAAAGTAAACAAAAAAAACAAGAAAGGCCTCCTCTCTTCCCACAGAATGACCCCAAACTCTTGGGATCAGGTCAAATCCCCAGAAAAGGAGCCTCATCGATGGCCCATGAGGACACCCCGACATTCCATGGCAATCGGTGACAGATTTCCAGAAAAAAAAAAAAAAAAAGCATGAGCCAGCACCTCACATTCGCCCTTTGTTCATATCCCGATGAGTTCTCCTCACGGTCTATAGATCGGGCCGGCCATACCTACATCCCTCAACCTAAGTGGAGTTTGTGTTTTCAGACTTTCGTCCAAATAGCCCTGGACCACACACGCTCCACACTTGGGTCCCTGGAGCCACACCTCAGGACTGTGCTTCCCTTTCAATGGAATTCTTCCCATTCCATTGGCCACAACCTTGCAAATGAGGAAAAACCTCCAAAGTCACCGAGGCCATCCCAATAGTGTAGGCCGCCCAGGACAAACAGGGGTGATCTCAAATCAGCTGAGCAACTATCTCCACTCAGACAACAGATGTCCCCAGAGAAGAATATTGAACCGGACAGGCCCCTAGGCCCTAGTCAGATCCATTGCTTTGGTTTTTAGGCATCTCTCCTCAGAGGCCTCGTTTCCAATACCAGCATATGGTGGTTTCCTGAGGCACCAATAAGAACAAATCTCGTCTCCCCATGGAAAACTTGCTCATTGGAGCTTTGTCATAACCTCTGGTTAGGAGAATCCTTTAGGGCCCTGGTGCCACTGCCCCATACCAAGGTCTCCATGGACTCAAACCAACATTAAGACCATCCTCAGGAAAGTCCATTTCAACTCAGCCCCCTCTGTTGCTACCCCAAGCCAGCAGATCAAACGTTTCTTGTTGCTAGGAGACAATTGGAATGTGAGGCTGGCTGCCCAGGCATCCATACTTAGAACCCTGTTCTGGAAAAATACCTTATAAGACGTCCTGGAGCCATCCAACAAATCTTAATTGTCCCACAGAAGGAATCCTTGCGGTTTGGAGCATCTCACAACTCCAATAGAGGGAAAACCCCCATGGGCTCATAATGTCCCCCCTTCATGAAGGGGCCAACATGGACAGAAACTCAAACCTGAGCCAAAGTCTGATCCTCAACCTGACTTCAGACGCATGAGATGTCAATTCAGCTCTGCAGAGTGTGCCTGCCATGTCCTTGCCCCGAAACCTAAACCTAGCTTGTGTCCTCAGACTTCCGTCCTCACTCTCCTGGCCCACAAGCCCTCCAGTTTGGGAATTCCGAAGCCACAATGCAGCACTCTGCCTGCCCTCCAGAAGAAAAACTTTGCCCTATGCTGCTAATAAGAAACCCCAAATGATTTTCTAATGCATGCCACTCGATTGTAAAGCAATTATACAGCCTACCCTGTATATTAATGCCCTGTCTGGCACAGCCTGAGACAAGACATCCCAAACGATACCCAGACAGCTGGCCCCAACATGGTCACATAGGACCCGCTATGGCTGTAGGTCGTCATCTCTTCCCAACCTCGGTTTTCAGGCTTCAGAACCTAGACCTTATCTCCAATCACTGCCCAGGGGTGAACGTGATGCAGAAATTAGAATTCCTCCTTCCCCGTGGCCAGAAACCTTGTGGTTGGCATGTTGTCCAACGTTCAATGTGGGAAAACCTGCATTGTCCGAAAGGCCACGCCAGTGCTTGAGGGCCGCCTAGGGCACAAACATGCATTGTGACCTGCAGCGTGAGTCCCGTATTAAAGTAACGCCTCTCAGTGGCTGGACCAAGATCTTGCATATGGGGCTTGTCATATCCATAGGCCCCCAGGCTTAACCAGAGGGCGAGTATTCCAGTTGTCAGTACCCACTGCTATGCTATAGATTCCCTCTACAGGGGGGACACATGAAGCAGAAAACAGGACACTTCCCTTCCCACAGAATGACCCCAAACTCTTGGGGGCTGGACAAACTACCAGAGAGGGAGACTTCTACGACCCATGAGGCAACTCCTACATTAAACGGCCATTGTGGACAAAACATCCAGAGACAAAAGCCTGAGCGACTGCCTCCCTCTCACCCTTCTTTCATATCCAGAGGAGCTCCCCTCATGGACTGTAGATCAGGCCTGCCGTAACCTCGGCCCCAAACCTGAGCTGAGTTAGGGATTTTGGATGTCTGTCTGCACAGCCATGGCCCACACGGCCTCCAGGCTGGGGTCTCTGGAGCCACACCACAGAACTGTGCCTGCTCTCTCTTAAGAAACTGCCCATTCCATTGGCCACAACTCTACAAAATAGTAGAAACCTCAAGGTCCCCAAGGACATCCCACTATCGCAAGCCGCACTGGACAAATAGGGGCATTATGACACAAGCTGAGCAACTACTACCTCCATGCAGACACACAGACAGATATCCGCAGAGAAAGAAGATTGAACCAGACAGGCCCCTAGGCCCTATTATGAACTCTTGCTTTGGTGTCCAGGTATCACTCCTCAGAGGCCTGGGTTCGAAGACCAGCATACGGGGCTTTCCTGAGGCACCAGACAGAAGATCTCTCATCTCCACCTGGGAAGCTTCCTTGTTGGAGTTGTGTCAAGCCCTTTGGGTTGGAGAATCCTGCAGAGTCCCTTAGCTACTGCCACATTCCAAGGTCTCCATGGCCACTAAACCACATTATGACTCATCCTCAGGAGAGTCCATTTAAACTCAGCCTTCTGGGTAGCTCACCCAAGAGCCCGCAGATTGAGCGTGCCTTGTCTCGACCAGGCAATGGGAAGGTGAGTTGGCGTTTCTCGGCATCCATGCTTAGGCCCCTGCTCTCGAGTCTTTCTGTATGGGGCATCAAGGGACCATCCAATAGTACTCGACTGTCCTGAAGAAGGAAACTTTGAAGTTTGGAGCAGCTCACAACTCCCAGTGTAGGGAAACCTCCCTGGCCTCATGACACCCCCACCCTTTTCATGTAAGGGCCGTCATAGACACAAACTCCAGCTTGAAGCAACATCTGATACTCGCCCTGACCTCACTGCAGGAGATCTCGATTCAGCCTCTGCAGAGTGGACCTGCCATGCTCTTGGTCCCAAAACTCGTGCTAGCTTGTGTTTTCAGACTTCCTTCCTCACAATCCTGGCCACACCCCTCCAGTTTGGCAATTCTGGAGACACAATGCAGCACTCTGCCTGCCCTCCAGAAGAAAAATGTTGCCCTATAGGGCTAACCGGAAACGCCAAATGAGTAACAACCTGCATGCCACTCGAACATACCCCAATTATACAGCCTAGCCTGTGCGCTAAAGCCCTGTCTGACACAGCCTGAGGGCAGACCTCCAGTCCAACACCCAGACAGCTGGCCGTACACAGAGCATATCACACCCACAATGGCTTTAGGCCATCATCTCTACCCAACCTCAGTTTTCACCTTCAGAACCTAGACATTATCTCCACTCACTGCTCAGGAGTGAACGTGATGCAAGAATCAGAACTTCTCCTTCGCCTTGGCAAGAAACCTAGTGGTTGGCATGTTGTCCAATGTTCATTGTAGGAGAAAGCAGCATGGACTATGAGGCCCCACCTATCCCTGAGGGCCACAATGTGCACAAACACACATTGTGACCCTCAGCGTGAGCCCTATCCTCATGTAAAGCCTCTTAGTCACTGGAACAACAGCCCACATATGGGGCTTGCCAAGCCCCTAGTCCCCCAATCTCAACCAGAGTTCGAGATGTCTAGTCACCCCTACTCAGGGCTCTACTCTGGAATCCCTCTTTGGTGGAACACCTGAGGTAAAAAAAAAAAAAAATACAGAAAGGACTCTTCCCATCCACAGAATGATCCCAACCCCTTGGGATCAGGCCAAATCACCAGAGAAAGAATTGTCCATGGCCCTTGAGGACACCCTGACATTCCACGGCCACCGTTGACACAAAATCCAGAGACAAAACCCTGAGCAAGCGCCACATACTCGCCCTTTGTTCATAGCCCGGAAAATTCTCACGGTCTGTAGATCGAGCCTTCATACATACATCCCCAAACCTAAGCTGAGTTTGTGTTTTCAGACTTCTGTCCCCACAGTCCTGGCCCACACACCATCCAAGCTGGGGCCCCTGGAGACACACCTCAGGACTGTGGCTTCCCTCTCCACTGGAATTCTGCCATTTCCATTGGCCACAACCCTATAGATTAGGAGAATCCTCCAAACTCCCCGAGGCCATCCCAATAGTGTTGGCTGCCCAGGACAAACAGGGATGATCTTTCACAAGTTAGGAAACTACCTCCACTCAGACCCAGAGACAGATATCCCCATAGAATACGATTTAACTGGACAGGCACTTAGGCTCTAATCAGATCCATTGCTTTTGTTTCCAGGCATCTCTCCTCAGAGGCCTGGTTTCCAATACCAGAATACGGGGGATTACTGATGCACTCATCAGAAAAATCTCATCTCCACATAGGAAATGTACTCTTTGGAGCTCTATAAAAACCTCTGTTTAGGAGAATCTTTCAGGGCCCCGGATCAAGCGCCCCATTCCAAGGTCTCCATGGACTTAAACCCACATTATGATCTATTGTCGGGAGAGTCCATGTCAACTCAACCCCCTTGGTTTCTCCCCCAGGGCCTGCAGATCAAACCTGCCTTGTTGCTAGGATACAACTAGAATGGGAGGCGGGCTGCCCAGGCATCCATCCTTAGAACCCTACTCTGGAGTCGTTCCACATGGGACATCCTAGAGCCATCCAACAGGTCTCAAGTGTCCCACAGAAGGAATATTTGCAGTCTGGAGCATCTCACAACTCCCATTGTGGGAAAATCTACATGGTCTCTTGAGACGCTCCACTTTATAAAGGGGCCATCATGGACAGAAACTCCAACCTGAGCAAACGTCTGATATTCGCCCTGACTTCAGGTGCATGAGATCTTGATTCAGCTCTGCAGAGTGTGCCTTCTGTGCACTCACCCCCAAAACTAAGCCTAGCTTGTGTTCTCAGACTACCGTCCTCACACCCCTGCCCCAAAAGCCCTACAGATTGGCAATACTGGGGCCATAACGCAGCACACTGCCTGCCCTCCAGAAGAAAAACGTTGCCTTATGGAGGTACCTAGAAACCCGAATAAGGATCAACTGAACGCCACTCGACTGCACCCCAAATATGCAGTCTACCCTGTCTAATGCCTTGTCTGACACAGCATGAGCCCACACCTCCAGACCTACGCTCAACAGCTGGCTGCACACTGAGCTCATTGGACCCATCAGGTCCTTAGGTCTTCATCTCTTCCAACCTCAGTTTTCGGGTTTCAGAACCTAGACCTAAACTCCAATCACTGTCCAGGGGTGAACGTGATGCAGAAATCACAACTCTTCCTTCGCCATGGCTGGAAACCTTGTGGTTGGCATATTCTCCAACGTTCAGTGTAGAATAATCTAGCGTGGCCAATGAGGCACTTCCCATGCTTGAGGGCCTTGTTGGGCACAAATAGGCATTGTGAACCTCAGCATGAGCCCTGTCCTCAAGGAAGGCCTCTCAGTGTCTGAATCAAGAGCCCGCCTATTGGACTTTCCATGCCCCTAGGCCCCCAAACTTAAACAGAGGTGGGGATATCCAGTTGTCCCTCCCAAGGACTCTGCTCTGGAATCCCTCTTTTATTGGGACACTTGAGGTACATAAAATAAAATATAAAATAAAATAAAATAAAAAACAGAAAAGACTCCTCCCATCCCACAGAATGTACCCAAACTCTTGGGATCGGGTCAAATCCTCAGAGAAGGAAAGCAATCCACAACCCATGAGGCCACGCCAGCATTCCACCCACATTGTTGACACAAATCCAGAGACAAAACCTGAGCAAGCACCTCAAACTCACCCTTTTTCATATCCCTAAGTGTTATCACAGTCTGTAGATTGGGCGTGCCATACCTATGTCCCCAATCCTAAGCGGAGTTTGTGTTTTCAGACTTTTGTCCCCACAGGCCTGGCCCACACAGCCTCAAGGCTGGGCCCCTAGAGCCAAACTCAGAACTGTGCCTGCCCTCTCCAGGGGATTTCTGCCCATTCCATTGGCCACAAACCTATAGATTAGGAGAAACTCCAAAGTCCGGAAGCCATCCCAATATTATAGGCTGCCCAGGACAAACAGGTGCGATCTGACACAAGCTGAGCAACTACATCCCCTCAGATCCTTAGACACGTATCCTCAGGAAAGAGATTGAACCGGACAGGCACCTAGGCCCTAATCATCTCGATTGCTTTTGTTTCCAGTCATCTACCTCAGAGGCCTGGTTTCCCATACCAGCATATGGGAGATTCCTTAGGCACTCATCAAAACAATTTTCTTCTCTACATAGGAAACGTACTCTTTAGAGCCCATCAAAACCTCCGGGAATGAACGTCCCTCAAGGCCCCGGATCAAGCACCCCCTTCCAAAGTCTCCATGGACACAAATGCACATTATGACCCATCCTCAACTCACCCATTTCAACACACCCGCCTCGGTTGCTCCCCTAGATCCAGCAGATCGAACTTGCCTTGGCGCTATGAGACACCTGGAATGGGAGGCAGGCTGCCCAGGCATTCATCCTTAGAACCCTGCTCTGGATAACTTCCTTATGGGATGTCCTGGAGCCATCCAACAGGTCTCGACTGTCCCACAGAAGGAATCATTGCGGTTTGGAGCATCTCACAATTCCCATCGTGGGAAAACCTCCATGTCCTCGTGACACCGTCCCCTTCATGAAGGGGCCGTCATGGACAGAAACTCCGACGTAAGCCAACGTCTGATCCTAGCTCTGTCTTCAGGCATACAGGATCTCGAATCATCTCTGCAGAGGGTGCCTGCCGTCCCCTCACCCCGAAATCTAAGTCTGGCTTGTGTTCTCAGAATTTTTTTCTCACACTCCTGGCCCACAAGACTTCCAGTTTGGGAATTCTGGAGCCACTATGTGGCACTGTGTCTTCTCTCCAGAAGAAAAACGTTGCCCTCTGGGGCTACCCAGTAACCACAAATGAGTACCATCCTGCACGAAACTCGACTGCACCCCAATGATACAGTCTAGCCTGGGCACTAATTCCCTGTCTGCCACAGCCTGAGCCTGCACCTCCCAACCCACACTCAACAGCTGGCCGAACACTGAGCACATCAGCCACACCATGGCCTTAGGTCTTCATCTCTTCCCAACCTCAGTTTTCAGGCTTCAGAACCTAGACCTTAAATCCAATCACAGTCCAGGAGTGAAAGTTTTGCAGAAATTAGAACTCCTTCTTCCCCATGGCCAGAAAAATTGTGGTTGCCATATTGTGCAACGTTCCGTGTAGGAGAAACCAGCATGGTACATTAGGCCACGCCCTGACTTGAGGGGCTCCTTGGGCACAAAAACACATTGTGAAACTCAGTGTGAGACCTATCCTGAAGGAAGGCCTCTCAGTGTCTGGACCAAGAGTCCACATATGGGGCTTGCCATGTTCTTAGGTCCCAATGTTAACCAGAGGTCTGGTTGTCCAGTCGCTCCTCGCCAGGACTCTGCTCTTGGATCCCTCTTTTGGTGGTCCACCTTAGGTAAAAAAAAATAATAATAATAAAAAAATAAACAAAAAAACAAGAAAGGCCTCCTCCCTTCCCACAGAATGACCCCAAACTCTTGGGATCGGGTCAAATCCCCAGAAAGGGAGCCTCATCAATGACCCATGAGGACACCCCGACATTCCATGGCAATTGGTGACACAATTCCAGAAAAAAAAAAAAAGCATGAGCCAGCACCTCACATTCGACCTTTGTTCATATCCCGAAGAGTTCTCCTCACGGTCTATAGATCGCGTCGGCCATAACTACATCCCCCAACCTAAGTGGAGTTTGTGTTTTCAGACTTTTGTCCAAATAGCCCTGGACCAAACACGCTCCACAATTGGGTCCCTGGAGCCACACCTCAGGACTGTGCTTCCCTTTCAAGGGAATTCTTCCCATTCCATTGGCCACAACCTTGCAAATGAGGAAAAACCTCCAAAGTCACCGAGGCCATCCCATTAGTGTAGGCCACCCAGGACAAACAGGGGTGATCTCAAACCGGCTGAGCAACTACCTCCACTCAGACAACAGATGTCCCCAGAGAAGAATATTGAACCGGACAGACCCCTAGGCCCTAATCAGATCCATTGCTTTGGTTTTCAGGCATCTCTTCTCAGAGGCCTCCTTTCCAATACCAGCATATGGTGGTTTCCTGAGGCACCAATAAGAACAAATCTCGTCTCCCCATGGAAAACTTGCTCATTGGAGCTTTGTCATAACCTCTGGTTAGGAGAATCCTTCAGGGCCCTGGTGCCACTACCCCATACCAAGGTCTCCATGGACTCAAACCAACATTAAGACCATCCTCAGGAAAGTCCATTTCAACTCAGCCCCCTCTGTTGCTACCCCAAGCCAGCAGATCAAACGTTTCTTGTTGCTAGGAGACAATTGGAATGTGAGGCTGGCTGCCCAGGCATTCATACTTAGAACCCTGTTCTGGAAAAATACCTTATAAGACGTCCTGGAGCCATCCAACAAATCTTAATTGTCCCACAGAAGGAATCCTTGCGGTTTGGAGCATCTCACAACTCCAATAGAGGGAAAACCCCCATGGGCTCATAATGTCCCCCCTTCCTGAAGGGGCCAACATGGACAGAAACTCAAACCTGAGCCAAAGTCTGAATCTCGACCTGACTTCAGACGCATGAGATCTCAATTCAGCTCTGCAGAGTGTGCCTGCCATGTCCTTGCCCCGAAACCTAAGCCTAGCTTGTGTTCTCAGACTTCCGTTCTCACTCTCCTGGCCCACAAGCCCTCCAGTTTGGGAATTCCGATGCCACAATGCAGCACTCTGCCTGCCATCCAGAAGAAAAACTTTGCCCTATGCTGCTAATAAGAAACCCCAAATGATTTTCGAATGCATGCCACTTGATTGTAAAGCAATTATACAGCCTACCCTGTATACTAATGCCCTGTCTGGCACAGCCTGAGACAAGACATCCCTAACGATACCCAGACAGCTGGCCCCAACCTGGACACATAGGACCCGCTATGGCTGTAGGTCGTCATCTCTTCCCAACCTCGGTTTTCAGGCTTCAGAACCTAGACCTTATCTCCAATCACTGCCCAGGGGTGAACGTGATGCAGAAATTAGAATTCCTCCTTCCCCATGGCCAGAAACCTTGTGGTTGGCATGTTGTCCAACGTTCAATGTGGGAAATTCTGCATTGTCCGAAAGGCCACGCCAGTGCTTGAGGGCCGCCTAGGGCACAGACATGCATTGTGACCTGCAGCGTGAGTCCCGTATTAAAGTAACGCCTCTCAGTGGCTGGACCAAGATCCTGCATATGGGGCTTGTCATATCCATAGGCCCCCAGGCTTAACCAGAGGGCGAGTATTCCAGTTGTCAGTACCCACTGCTATGCTCTAGAATCCCTCTACTGGGGGGACACATGAAGCAGAAAACAGGACACTTCCCTTCCCACAGAATGACCCCAAACACTTGGGGGCTGGACAAACTACCAGAGAGGGAGACTTCTACGACCCATGAGGCAACTCCTACATTAAACGGCCATTGTGGACAAAACATCCAGAGACAAAAGCCTGAGCGACTGCCTCCCTCTCACCCTTCTTTCATATCCAGAGGAGCTCCCCTCATGGACTGTAGATCAGGCCTGCCGTAACCTCGGCCCCAAACCTGAGCTGAGTTAGGGTTTTTGGATGTCTGTCTGCACAGCCATGGCCCACACAGCCTCCAGGCTGGGGTCTCTGGAGCCACACCACAGAACTGTGCCTGCTCTCTCCTAAGAAACTGCCCATTCCATTGGCCACAACTCTACAAAATAGTAGAAACCTCAAGGTCCCCAAGGACATCCCACTACCACAAGCCGCACTGGACAAATACTGGCATTATGACACAAGCTGAGCAACTACTACCTCCATGCAGACACACAGACAGATATCCGCAGAGAAAGAAGATTGAACCAGACAGGCCCCTAGGCCCTATTATGAACTCTTGCTTTGGTGTCCAGGTATCACTCCTCAGAGGCCTGGGTTTGAAGACCAGCATACGGGGCTTTCCTGAGTCACCAGACAGAAGACCTCTCATCTCCACATGGGAAGCTTCCTTGTTGGAGTTGTGTCAAGCCCTTCGGGTTGGAGATTCCTGCAGAGTCCCTTAGCTACTGCCACATTCCAAGGTCTCCTTGGCCACCAACCCACATTATGACTCATCCTCAGGAGAGTCCATTTAAACTCAGCCTTCTGGGTAGCTCACCCAAAAGCCCGCAGATTGAGCGTGCCATGTCTCGACCAGGCAATGGGAAGGTGAGTTGGCGTTTCTCGGCATCCATGCTTAGGGCCCTGCTCTCGAGTCTTTCTGTATGGGGCATCCTGGAACCATCCAATAGTACTCGACTGTCCTGAAGAAGGAAATTTTGAAGTTTGGAGCAGCTCACAACTCCCAGCGTAGGGAAACCTCCCTGGCCTCATGACGCCCCCACCCCCTTCAGGAAGGGGCCGTCATGGACACAAACTCCAGCTTGAGGCAACATCTGATACTCGCCCTGACCTCACCTGCAGGTGATCTCGATTCAGCCCCTGCAGAGTGGGCCTGCCATGCTCTTGGCCCCAAAACTCGTGCTAGCTTGTGTTTTCAGACTTCCTTCCTCACAATCCTGGCCACACCCCTCCAGTTTGGCAATTCTGGAGACACAATGCAGCACTCTGCCTGCCCTCCAGAAGAAAAATGTTGCCCTATAGGCCTAACCAGAAACGCCAAGTGAGTAACAACCTGCATGCCACTCGACCAAACCCCAATTATACAGTCTAGCCTGTGCACTAAAGCCCTGTCTGAAACAGCCTGAGGGCAGACCTCCAGTCCAACACCCAGACAGCTGGCCATAAACAGAGCATATCACACCCACAATGGCTTTAGGCCATCAACTCTACACAACCTCAGTTTTCACCTTCAGAACCTAGACCTTATCTCCACTCACTGCTCAGGAGTGAACGTGATACAAGAATCAGAACTTCTCCTTCGCCTTGGCAAGAAACCTAGTGGTTGGCATGTTTTTCCAACGTTCAGTGTAGTTGAAACCAGTGTGGCCCATGATGCCCCGCCCATGTTTATGGGCCACATTGGTCACAAACACACATTGTGTCCCTCAGCCTGATCCCAGGCCTCGTGTAAGGCCTCTCAGTGGCTGGATGAAGAGTCAGCATATTCGGCTTGCCATGCCCCTAGGCCCCAAATTTTACCCATAGTTCGGGTTCTCCCTTCACTTTTCCCCAGGGCTCATCTTTGGAATTCCTCTTTTGGCGGGACACCTGAGGTAACAAACCTGAAAGGAGTCCTCCCATTCCACAGATTGATGAAAAGCAATTGGGATCGGACCAAATCCCCAGAGAGAATGATTCGTCCATGGCCCATGAGGCTTCCCCGACATTCCACGGCCATCGCTGATACAAAATCCAGAGACAAAAGCCTGAGCAAGTGCCTCAGACTCGCTCTTTCTTTATATCCGGAAGAGTTCTTCTCATGGTTTATAGATCGGGCCTGCCATACCTACCTCCCCAAAGCTAAGCTAAGTTTGTGTTTTCAGCCTTCTGGTCCAAAGTCCTGGGCCACACACCTTCCAGGCTGGGGCCCCTGGTGTCACACATTAGGACTGTGTCTACCCAATCCATGGGAATTCTGCCCATTCCATGGTCCAAAACCGTAAAATTAGGAGAACCCTCCAAATCCCTGAGGCCATCCCAATAGTGCAGGTCGCCCGGGACAAACAAGGGCGGTCTGATACCAGCTGAGCATCTACCTCTACTCATAACATAGATGGATATCCCCTGAGAAGCAGATTGAACCAGACAGGACCCTAGGCCATAATCGGATACATTGCTTTGGATTACAGGCATGTCTCCTCAAAAGCCTGGATTCCAATACCAGCATAGGGGTTTTCCTGAGGCACCCATCAAAACAAATCTCGTCTCCACAAGGAACCTTGTGCATCGAGCTATGTCAAAAACTTAGGAGAATACTTCAGGGTCCCGGTGCCACCGCCCCATTTTAAGGCCCTCATGGACACAAACACACATTAGGACCCATCCTCAGGAAAGTCCATTTCAAGTCAGTCACTCCTGTTGCTCACGCAGAGCCATCAGATCTAAACTCTCTTGCTGCTAGGAGAAAATTGGAATGCGAGGCGGGCTTCCCAGTCATCCATTCTCGAATGGTGCCCTGGAGTCATTCCATATGGGATGTCCTGAAGCTGCCCAACAGGTCTCAATTGTCCCGCAGAAGGTATCCTTGAAGGGGGCATCCCACAACACCCAACGTGGGAAAACCTACATGGCCTCGAGATTTCACTCTCTTCATGAAGGGGCCGTCATGCCCATAAACTCCAACGTGAGACAACGTCTGATCTTCGCCCTGACTTCAGATGCATGAGATATTGGTTCAGATCTACAGTGGTCCCTGCCGTGTCCTCGCCCTGATACACAAGTCCAGCTTGTGTTCTCAGACTTCCGTCCTCACACTCCTGGACACGAAGCCCTCAAGTGGGCAATTCCGGACCGACAATGAAGCACTCTGCCTGCCCTCTAGAAAACAAATTTTGCCTAATGAGCTGCCCAGACAACTTATATGAGGATAAATCTACATGGCACTCGACTTTACCCAAATTATATAGTCTACGGGGGCACTAATGCACTGTCTGACACAACCTGAGCCCGGACCTCCTGACCAACACCCAGACAGCTGACCGCACACTGAGCACATCAGACCCGCCATGGCCTTAGGTTATCATCTCTTCCCTACCTCTGTTTTCAGGCTTCAGAATCTAGACCTTATCTCCAATCACTGCCCAAGGGTGACTGTGATGCAGAAATCAGAACTCTTCCTTACCCATGGCAAGAAATCTTGTCATTGGCAGGTTGTCCAACGTTCAGTGTAGGAGAAACCAGGATTCACCATGAGGCCCCGCCCATTCTTGTTTGCGAAGTGGGAATAAACACGCATTGTGACCCTCAGTGTGAGTCCTGTCCTCTAGTAAGTCCTCTCCGTCGCTCGACCATTAGATGTCATAATGGGCTTGACATGTCCCTAGGCCCAAATTTGTAACCAGATTTCTGGTTGTCCAGTCGGCCCTCCCCAGGGCTCTACTCTGGAATACCTCATTTGGTGGGACACCTGAGGTTAAAAAACAAAACAAGGCAAATCACAACAACAACAAAACGGACTTCTTCCATCCCACAGAATGACCCCAAAATCTTGCGATGGGGACAAACCACCAGAGAGTAAGACTCGTCCATTTCCCATGAAGTCAACCGGAAATTTCATGACCATGAGTGACACGATATCCAGAGACAAAAACTTGAGCAAGAGCCTGACACTCGCCCTTTTTTCATATCCCGAAGAGTTCTCCTCATGGTCTGTAGATCTATACTGCCATACCTATTACCTGAAACATAAGCCGCATTTGTGTTTTCAGACAACTGTCCAAACAGCTCTGCCTACACACCCTACAGGCTCAGGCCCCTGGAGCCAAACCTGAGGACTGTACTTGCCCTCTCCAAGGGAATTGTATGTGCCCATTCCAATGGCCACAACCTACTAATAGGATAAACCTCCAAACACCCTGAGGCCATCCCAATAGTGGTGGCTCTCCAGGACAAACAGGAGCAATCTGAGCCCATCTGACACCTACATGCACACAGATGCATAGACTGATGTCCCCAGAGGTTAAAAGGTACGAACAGGCCCCTAGGCACTATTTGGATTCATTGTTGTGCTATCCAGTCATCTCTCCTCAGAGGCCTGGATTTCAATACCAGCGTATTGCTGTTTCCTGACTCATCCCTCAGAACAAATCTCATTTACATATGGGAAACTTGCACGTTGGAGCTGTGTCAAAGCCTCTGTTTGAAAAAACCCATCGGGCCCCAGGGCCACCGCTTCATTCCAAGATCTCCATAGACACAAAAACATATTAGGACCCATCCACAGGAGAGTCCATTTCAACTCAGCCTCCTGGGTTGCTCCCCCAGATCCAGCAGATCTAACCTGTCTTGTTGCTAGGACACAATTGGAATGCGAGGTGGGCTACCCAGCCATCCATCCTTAGAACCCTGCTCGGAATCGTTGCCCTGGAGCCAACCAACAGGTCTCAATTGTCCTGCAGAAGAATCTTTGCAGTTTGGAGCTTCTCACAACTAACATCGTGGGAAAACCCCCACGGCCTCATGACCCCCCCGCCCCTTCATGAAGGGCCATCAGGGACAGAAACACCAACCTGAGCGATCTTCTGATCCTCGCCCTGACATCATAAGCACGAGATCTCGATTCAGGTCTGTAGATTGTTCCTGCCTTGTCCTCACCCAGAAACCTAAGCCTAGCTTGTTCTCAGATTTCCTTCCTCAGACTACTGGCCCACAAGCCTCCAGTTTGAAAACCAGAACTATAATGCAGCACTCTTCCTGCCCTCAGGAAGAAAAACATTGCCCTCTGGGGCTACCCAGAAACTCCAAAAGAGGATCAACCTGCACGCCATACGACTGTACCCCAAATATATAGGCTGACCTGGGCACTATTGCCCTTTTTGACACAGCCTGAGCCTGGATTACCTGGCCCCACACAGAAAGCTGGCCGCTCACTGAGCACATCGGACCCGCCATGGTCTTATGTCGTCATCTCTTCCCAACCTCGGTTGTCAAGTTTCAGAACCTAGACCTTATCTCCAATCACTGCCCAGGCTTGAAAGTGATGCAGAAAACACAACTCCTTCCCCGTGGCAAGAAACCATGTGGTTGGCATGTTGTCCAACGTTCAGTGTAGTTGAAACCAGGGTGGCCCATGAGGCCCCGCTCATGTTTGTGGGCCACATTGGTCAAAACCACACATTGTGACCCTCACCCTAATCCCAGTACTCAATAAGGCCTCTCAGTGGCTGGATGAAGAGATAGCATATTGGGCTTGCCATGCCCCTAGGCCCCAAATTTTACCCATAATTCGGGTTCTCCATTCACTTTTCCCCAGGGCTCTTCTTTGGAATTCCTCTTTTGGCGGGACACCTGAGGTAACAAACCTGAAAGGAGTCCTCCCATTCCACAGATTGACGAAAAACAATTGGGATCGGGCCAAATCCACAGAGAGGAAAATTCGTCCATGGCCCATGAGGCCTCCCCGACATTCCACGGCCATCTCTGATACAAAATCCAGAGACAAAAGCCTCAGCAAGCGCCTCAGACTCGCTCTTTCTTCATAACCGAAAGAGTTCTTCTTAAGGTTTATAGATCGGGCCTGCCATACCTACGTCCCCAAACCTAAGCTGAGTTTGTGTTTTCAGACTTCTGTCCTCAAAGTCCTGGGCCACACACCCTCCAGGCTGGGGCCCTTGGAGTCACACATTAGGACTGTGCCTACCCAATCCATGGGAATTCTGCCGATGCCATTGTCCAAAACAGTAAAATTTGGAGAACCCTCCAAATCCCTGCGGCCATCCCAATAGTGCAGGTCGCCCGGGACAAACAAGGGCGGTCTGATTCCAGCTGAGCATCTACCTCCACTCATAAAATAGATGGATGTCCCCTGAGAAGAAGATTGAACCAGACAGGACCTTAGGCCATAATCGGATACATTGCTTTGGATTACAGGCATGTCTCCTCAAAAGCCTGGATACCAATACCAGCATAGAGGTTTTCCTGAGGCACCCATCAAAACAAATCTCGTCTCCACAAGGAACCTTGTGCATCGAGCTATGTCAAAAGCTTAGGAGAATACTTCAGGGTCCCGGTGCCACCGCCCCATTTTAAGGCCCTCATGGACACAAACACACATTAGGACCCATCCTCAGGAAAGTCCATTTCAAGTCAGCCACCCCGGTTTCTCCCGCTAAGCCATCAGATCTAAACTGTCTTGTTGCTAGGAGACAATTGGAATGCGAGGCGGGCTTCCCAGGCATCCATCCTCGAACGGTGACCTGGAGTCATTCCATATGGGATGTCCTGGAGCTGCCCAACAAGTCTCAATTGTCCCGCAGAAGGAATCCTTGAAGGGGGCATCCCACAACTCCCAACGTGGGAAAACCTCCATGGCCTCGAGATTCCGCTCCCTTCATGAAGGGGCCGTCATGCACAGAAACTCCAACCTGAGCCAACTTCTGAACCTCGCCCTGACTTCAGATGCATGAGATATAGGTTCAGATCTACAGGGGTACCTGCCGTGCCCTGGCCCTGAAACCCAAGTCTAGCTTGTGTTCTCAGACTTCCGTCCTCACACTCCAGGCCCCGAAGCCCGGAAGTTTCGCAATTCCAGACCCACAATGCAGCACTCTGCCTGCCCTCTGGAAAAAAAAACTTGGCCTAATGAGTGCCCAGGCACCTTATATGAGGATAAATCTACATGGCATTCGACTATACCCAAAGTATATAGTCTAACCTGTGCACTAATGCACTGTCTGACACAACCTGAGCTCGGACCTCCTGACCAACACCCAGAAAGCTGACCGCACACTGAGCACATCAGAACCGCCATGGCCTTAGGTTATGATCTCTTCCCAACTGCGGTTTTTCAGGCTTCAGAACCTAGACCTTATCTCCAACCACTGCCCAGGGGTGCCTGTGATGCAGAAATCAGACCTTGTCCTTACCCATGGCAAGAAACCTTGTGGTTGGCATGTTGTCCAACGTTCAGTGTAGAAGAAACCAGCATTCACCCGGAGGCCCCGCCAATTCTTGAGTGCGAAGAGGGCATAAACACGCATTGTGACCCTCAGCGTGAGTCCTGTGCTCTAGTAAGTCCTCTCAGTGGCTCGACCATTAGATGTCATAATGGGCTTGACATGTCCCTAGGCCACAATTTTTAACCAGATTTCTGGTTGTCCGGTCGGCCCTCCCCAGGGCTCTACTCTGGAATACCTCATTTGGTGAGACACCTGAGGTTAAAAAACAAAACAAAACAAATCAACAACAACAACAACAAAACGGACTTCTTCCATCCCAAGAATGACCCAAAACTCTTGGGACGGGGCAAAACCCCAGAGAGTAAGACTCGTCCATTTCCCATGAGTCACCCGGAAATTTCACGACCATGAGTGACACGATATCCAGAGACAAAAACTTGAGCACGAGCCTCACACTCGCCCTTTTTTCATATCCTGAAGAGTTCTCCTCATGGTCTGTAGATCAGTCCTGCCATACCTATGACCCGAAACATAAGCCGCGTTTGTGTTTTCAGACAACTGTCCAAACAGCTCTGGCCTACACACCCTACAGGCTCAGGCCCCTGGAGCCAAACCTGAGGACTGTACTTGCCCTCTACAAGGGAATTGTATGTGCCCATTCCAATGGCCACAACCCTACTAATAGGATAAACCTCCAAACTGCCTGAGGCCATCCCAATAGTGGTGGCTTCCCAGGACAAACAGGGGCAATCTGAGCTCATCTGAGCACCTACCTGCACTCAGACGCATAGACTGATGTCCCCAGAGGTAAAAAGGAACGAACAGGCCCCTAGGCACTATTCGGATCCATTGCTGTGGTATCCAGTCATCTCTCCTCAGAGGCCTGGATTTCAATACCAGCGTATGGCTGTTTCTTGACTCACCCATCAGAAAACATCTCATCTACATATGGGAAACTTGCACGTTGGAGCTGTGTCAAAGCCTCTGTTTGGAAAAACCCTTCAGGACCCCAGTGCCACCGCTACATTCCAACGTCTCCATAGACACAAAAAGACATTAGGACCCATCCACAGGAGAGTTTATTTCAACTCAGCCTCCTGGGTTGCTCCCCCAGATCCAGCAGATCTAACCTGTCTTGTTGCTAGGACACAATTGGAATGCGAGGTGGGCTACCCAGCCATCCATCCTTAGAACCCTGCTCGGAATCGTTGCCCTGGAGCCAACCAACAGGTCTCAATTGTCCTGCAGAAGAATCTTTGCAGTTTGGAGCTTCTCACAACTAACATCGTGGGAAAACCCCCACGGCCTCATGACCCCCCCACCCCTTCATGAAGGGCCATCAGGGACAGAAACTCCAACCTGAGCGATCTTCTGATCCTCGCCCTGACATCATAAGCACGAGATCTCGATTCAGGTCTGTAGATTGTTCCTGCCTTGTCCTCACCCAGAAACCTAAGCCTAGCTTGTTCTCAGATTTCCTTCCTCAGACTACTGGACCACAAGCCTCCAGTTTGAAAACCAGAACTATAATGCAGCACTCTTCCTGCCCTCAGGAAGAAAAACATTGCCCTCTGGGGCTACCCAGAAACTCCAAAAGAGGATCAACCTGCACGCCATACGACTGTACCCCAAATATATAGGCTGACCTGGGCACTATTGCCCTTTTTGACACAGCCTGAGCCTGGATTACCTGGCCCCACACAGAAAGCTGGCCGCTCACTGAGCACATCGGACCCGCCATGGTCTTAGGTCGTCATCTCTTCCCAACCTCGGTTGTCAAGTTTCAGAACCTAGACCTTATCTCCAATCACTGCCCAGGCTTGAAAGTGATGCAGAAAACACAACTCCTTCCCCGTGGCAAGAAACCATGTGGTTGGCATGTTGTCCAACGTTCAGTGTAGTTGAAACCAGGGTGGCCCATGAGGCCCCGCTCATGTTTGTGGGCCACATTGGTCAAAACCACACATTGTGACCCTCACCCTGATCCCAGTCCTCAATAAGGCCTCTCAGTGGCTGGATGAAGAGATAGCATATTGGGCATGCCATGCCCCTAGGCCCCAAATTTTACCCATAGTTCGGGTTCTCCCTTCACTTTTCCCCAGGGCTCTTCTTTGGAATTCCTCTTTTGGCGGGACACCTGAGGTAACAAACCTGAAAGGAGTCCTCCCATTCCACAGATTGACGAAAAACAATTGGGATCGGGCCAAATCCACAGAGAGGAAGATTCGTCCATGGCCCATGAGGCCTCCCCAACATTCCACGGCCATCTCTGATACAAAATCCAGAGACAAAAGCCTAAGCAAGCCCCTCAGACTCACTCTTTCTTCACATCCGGAAGAGTTCTTCTCATGGTTTATAGATCGGGCCTGCCATACCTACGTCCCCAAACCTAAGCTGAGTTTGTGTTTTCAGACTTCTGTCCTCAAAGTCCTGGGCCACACACCATCCAGGCTGGGGCCCCTGGAGTCACACAGTAGGACTGTGCCTACCCAATCCATGGGAATACTGCCGATGCCATTGTCCAAAACAGTAAAATTTGGAGAACCCTACAAATCGCTGAGGCCATCCCAATAGTGCAGGTCGCCCAGGACAAACAAGGGCGGTCTGATACCAGCTGAGCATCTACCTCCACTCATACCATATATGGATGTCCCCTGAGAAGAAGATTGAACCAGACAGGACCCTAGGCCATAATCGGATACATTGCTTTGGATTACAGGCATGTCTCCTCAAAAGCCTGGATTCCAATACCAGCATAGAGGTTTTCCTGAGGCACCCATCAAAACAAATCTCGTCTCCACAAGGAACCTTGTGCATCGAGCTATGTCAAAAGCTTAGGAGAATACTTCAGGGTCTCGGTGCCACCGCCCCATTTTAAGGCCCTCATGGACACAAACACACATTAGGACCCATCCTCAGGAAAGTCCATTTCAAGTCAGCCACCCCGGTTTCTCCCGCAGAGCCATCAGATCTAAACTGTCTTGTTGCTGGGAGACAATTGGAATGTGAGGCCGGCTTCCCAGGCATCCAACCTCGAACAGTGCCCTGGAGTCATTCCATATGGGATGTCCTGAAGCTGCCCAACAGGTCTCAATTGTCCCGCAGAAGGAATCCTTGAAGTGGGCATCCCACAACTCCCAACGTGGGAAAAACTCCATGGCCTTGAGATTCCGCTCCCTTCATGAAGGGTCCGTCATGCACAGAAACTCCAACCTGAGCCAACGTCTGATCCTCGCCCTGACTTCAGATGCATGAGATATAGGTTCAGATCTACAGTGGTACCTGCCGTGTCCTCACCCTGAAACCCAAGTCTAGCTTGTGTTCTCAGACTTCCGTCCTCACACTCCTGGACACGAATCCCTCAAGTTTAAAATTCCGGACCGACAATTAAGCACTCTGCCTGCCCTCTAGAAAACAAATTTTGCCTAATGAGCTGCCCAGACAACTTATATGAGGATAAATCTACATGGCACTCGACTGTACCCAAAGTATATAGTCTAAACTGGGCACTAATGCACTCTCTGACACAACCTGAGCCCGGATCTCCTGACCAACACCCAGACAGCTGACCGCACACTGAGCACATCAGACCCGCCATGGCCTTAGGTCATCATCTCTTCCCTACCTCAGTTTTTAGGCTTCAGAACCTAGACCTTATCTCCAATCACTGCCCAGTGGTGCCTGTGATGCAGAAATCAGAACTCTTCCTTACCCATGGCAAGAAACCTTATGGTTGGCATGTTGTCCAACGTTCAGTGTACGAGAAACCAGGATTCACCATGAGGCCCTGCCCATTCATGTTTGCGAAGTGGGCATAAACACGCATTGTGACCCTCAGCGTGAGTCCTGTGCTCTAGTAAGTCCTCTCAGTGGCTCGACCATTAGATGTCATAATGTGCTTGACATGTCCCTAGGCCACAATTTTTAACCACATTTCTTGTTGTCCGGTCGGCCCTCCCCAGGGCTCTACTCTGGAATCCCCCATTTGGTGGGACACCTGAGGTTAAAAAACAAAACAAGGCAAATCAACAACAACAACAAAACGGACTTCTTCCATCCCCAGAATGACCCAAAACTCCTTGTACGGGGCCAAACCCCCAGAGTGTAAGACTCGTCCATTTCCCATGAAGTCACCAGGGAATTTCACGACCATGAGTGACACGATATCCAGAGACAAAAACTTGAGCACGAGCCTCACACTCGCCCCTTATTCATATCCCGAAGAGTTCTCCTCATGGTCTGTAGATCAATCCTGCCATACCTATGACCTGAAACATAAGCCGCGTTTGTGTTTTCAGACTGTCCAAACAGCTCTGCCTACACACCCTACAGGCTCAGGCCCCTGGAGCCAAACCTGAGGATTGTACTTGCCCTCTACAAGGGAATTGTATGTGCCCATTCCAATGGCCACAACCTACTAATAGGATAAACCTGCAAACTCCCTGAGGCCATCCCAATAGTGGTGGCTTCCCAGGACAAACAGGGGCAATCTGAGCCCATCTGAGCACCTACATGCTCTCAGACGCATAGACTGATGTCCCCAGAGGTAAAAATGTACGAACAGGCCCCTAGGCCCTATTCGGATCCATAGCTGTGGTATCCAGTCATCTCTCCTCAGAGGCCTGGATTTCAATACCAGCATATGGCTGTTTCCTGACTCATCCGTCAGAACAAATCTCATCTACATATGGGAAACTTGCACGTTGGAGCTGTGTCAAAGCCTCTGTTTGAAAAAACCCTTCAGGACCCCAGTGCCACCCCTTCATTCCAAGGTCTCCATAGACACAAAAACATATTAGGATCCATCCACAGGAGAGTCCATTTCAACCCAGATCCAGATTGCTCGCCCAGATCCAGCAGATATAACCTGTCTTGTTGCTAGGACACAATTGGAATGCAAGGTGGGCTACCCAGGAATCCATCCTTAGAACCCTGCTCGGAATCATTGCCCTGGAGCCAACCAACATGTCTCAATTGTCCTGCACAAGAATCTTTGCAGTTTGGACCTTCTCACAACTAACATCGTGGGAAAACCCCCACGAACTCGAGACCCCGCCTCTTCATGAAGGGGCCATCAGGGACAGAAACACCAACCTGAGCGATCTTCTGATCCTCACCCTGACTTTAGAAGCACGAGATCTCGATTCAGGTCTGTAGATTGTTCCTGCCTTGTCCTCACCCAGAAACCTAAGCCTAGCTTGTGTTATCAGATTTCCGTCTTCAGACTACTGGCCCACAAGACCTCCAGTTTGCAAACCAGAACTATAATGCAGCACTCTGCCAGCCTTCAGGAAGAAAAACATAGCCCTGTGGGGCTACCCAGAAACTCCAAAGGAGGATCAACCTGCATGCCATTCGACTGTACCCCAAATATATAGGATGACCTAGGCACTATTGCCCATTCTGACACAGCCTGAGCCTGGACTTCCTGGCCCCACCCAGAAAGCTGGTCGAACACTGAGCACGCCGGACGAGCCATGTCCTTAGGTCGTCATCTCTTCCCAACCTCGGTTGTCAAGTCTCAGAACCTAGACCTTATCTCCAATCACTGCCCAGGCTTGTAAGTGATGCAGAAATCACAACTCCTTCCCCGTGGCTAGAAACCATGTGGTTGGCATGTTTTCCAATGTTCATTGTAGTTGAAACCAGTGTGGCCCATGAGGCCCCGCCCATGTTTATGGGCCACATTGGTCACAAACACACATTGTGACCCTCAGCCTGATCCCAGTCCTCAGGTAAGGCCTCTCAGTGGCTGGATGAAGAGACAGCATATTGGGTTTGCTATGCCCCTAGGCCCCAAATTTTACCCATAATTCGGGTTGTCCCTTCGCTTTTCCCCAGGGCTCTTCTTTGGAATTCCTCTTTTGGCGGGACACCTAAGGTAACCAACCTGAAAGGAGACCTCCCATTGCACAGATTGACGAAAAAGAATTGGGATCGGTCCAATTCCACAGAGAGGAAGATTCGTCCATGGCCCATGAGGTTTCCCAGACAATCCACGGCCATCGCTGATACCGAATCTAGAGACAAAAGACTGAGCAAGCACCTCAGATTCGCTCTTTCTTCATATCCTGAAGAGTTCTTCTCATGGTTTATAGATCGGGCCTGCCATACCTACGTCTCCAAACCTAAGCTGAGTTTATGTTTTCAGACTTCTGTCCTCAAAGTCCTGGGCCACACACCCTCCAGGCTGCGGTCCCTGGGGCCACACATAAGGACTGTGCCTACCCAATCCATGGGAACTCTGCCCATTCCATTGTCCAAAACCGTAAAATTAGGAGAACCCTCCAAATCCCTGAGGCCATCCCAATAGGGCATGTCGCCCGTGGCATACAAGCGCGGTCTGATAGCAGCTGAGCATCAACCTCCACTCATACCATAGATGGATGTCCCCAGAGAAGAAGATTGAACCAGACAGGACCCTGGCCAATCGGATCCATTGCTTTGGTGAGAGGCATGTCTCCTCAAAAGCCTGGATTCCAATACCAGCATAGGTGTTTTCCTGAGGTAGCAATCAGAACAAATCTCGTCTCCACAAGGAAACATGTGCATCGAGCTCTGTCAAAAGCTTAGGAGAATACTTCAGGGTCCCGGTGCCACGGCCCCATTCCAAGGCCCCATGGACACAAAGACACATTAGGGCCCATCCTGAGGAAAGTCCATTTCAAGTCAGTCACCCCGGTTGCTCCCGCAGAGCCATCAGATCTAAACTGGCTTGTTGCTAGGAGACAATTGGAATGCGAGGCTGGCTTCCCAGGCATCCTCCCTCGAACGGTGCTATGGAGTCACTCCATATGGGATGTCCTGGAGCTGCCCAAAGGTCTCAATTGTCCCGCAGAAGGAATTCTTGAAGGGGGCAACCCACAACTCCCACGTGGGAAAATCTCCATGGACACGAGATTCCGCTCCCTTCATGAATGAGCCGTCAGGCACAGACACTCCAACCTAAGCCAAAGTCTAATTCTCTCCCTGACTTGAAATGGATGAGATATTGGTTCAGATCTGCAGGGGGTACCTGCCGTGCCCTCGCCCTTAGCCCAAGTATAACTTTTGTTCTCAGAATTCCGACCTCACTCTCCTGGCCTCAAAGCCCTCATGATTGGTAAATCCGGTCCCACAATGCAGCACATGGCCTGCTTTCTGGAAAAAAAATATTGCCTAAAGAGCTGCCAAGGCACCTTATATGAAGATAAACCTACACGGTACTCGACTTTGCCCGAATTATATAGTCTAACCTGGGCACTAATGCACTGTCTGACACAACCTGAGCCCGGACTTCCTGACCAACACCCAGACAGCTGACCGCACACTGAGCACATCAGACTCGCCATGGCCTTAGGTCCTCATCTCTTCCCTACCTCAGTTTTCAGGCCTCAGAAACTAGACTTTATCTCTGCCTGGGGGTGAGTGTGATGCAGAAATCAGAACTTTTCCTTACACATGGCAAGAAACCTTGTGGTTGGCATGTTGTCCAACGTTCATTGTAGGAGAAACTAGCATTCACCCTGAGGCCCGCCTATTCTTGAGTGCGACGAGGGCATAAATATGCATTGTGACCCTCAGGGTGAGTCCTGTCCTCTAGTAAGTCCTCTCAGAGCCTGGATCACTAGATGTCATAATGGGCTTGACATAGCCCTAGGCCCCAATTTTTAAGCAGATTTCTGGTTGTTCAGTCACCCCTCCCCAGAGCTCTACTCTGGAATTCCTCATGTGGTGGGACAACGGAGGTTAAAAAATGAAACAAAACAAAGCAACAACAACAAAAAAAAAACGACTTCTTCCATCCCACAGAATGACCCCAACCTCTTTGGAAGGGGCCAAATCTCCAGAGAGTAAGACTCGTCCATTTCCCATGAAGTCACCCGGAAATTTCACGACCATGAGTGACATGATATGCAGAGACAAAAACATGAGCAATAGCCTCACACTCGCCCTTTTTTCATATACCAAAATGTTCTCCTCATGGTCTGTAGATCAGTCCTGCTCTACCTATCACCCGAAACAGAAGTCGAGTTTGTGTTTTCAGACAACTGTCCAAACAGCCCTGGCCTACACACCCTATAGGCTCAGGCCCCTGAAGCCAAAACTGAGGACTGTTCTTGCCCTCGCAAGGGAATTGTGTGAGCCCATTCCAATGGCGACAACGCAACTAAAAGTATAAACCTTTAAATTCCCTGAGGCCATCCCATAGTGTTGGCTTCCAAGGACAAACACGGGCAATCTGAGTTCATCTGAGCACCTACCTGCACTCTGACCCATAGATAGATGTCGCCCGAGGTAAAAAGAAACCAACAGGCCCCTAGGCACTAATCGGATCCATTGCTTTGTTTTCCAGGCATCTCTCCTCAGAGGCCTGGATTTCAATACCAGAATATGGCTGTTTCTTGACTCACCCATCAGAACAAATCTCCTCTACACATGGGAAACTTGCATGGTGGACCTGTGTCAAACCTCTGTTTAGGAGAAGCCTTCAGGGCCCTAGTGCCACCGCTTAATGCCACAGTCTCCATAGACACAAAAACATATTAGGACCCATCCACAGGAGAGTCCATTTAAACTCAGCGTCCTCGGTTGCTCCCCGAGATCCAACAGATCTAGCCTGTCTTGTAGCTAGGAGAATATTGGAATGCGAGGTGGGCTACCCAGCCATCCATCCTTAGAACCCTGCTCAGAATCGTTGGCCTGGAGCCAACCAACTGGTCTCAATTGTCCCACAGTAGAATCTTTGCAGTTTGGAGCTTCTCACAACTCCCATGGTGGGTAAACCCCCACGGCCTCGTGATTCCCCCCCTTTATGAAGGGGCCATCAGGGACAGAAAGTCAAACCTGAGGCATCGTCTGATGCTCAACCTGACTTCAGGTGCAAGAGTTCTCGATTCAGGTCTGCCATGTCCTCACACATAAAACCTAAGCCTTGCTTGTGTTCTCGGAGTTCCGTCCTCAGACTACCGGCCCATAAGCCCTCCAGTTTGGCAATCCAGAAGTACAATGCGGCACTCTGCCTGCTCCCTGGAAGAAGAACATTGCCCTCTGGGGCTACCCAGAAACCCCAAATGAGGATCAACCTGCACGCCATTTGGCTGTACACCAAATATATAGGCTGAAGTGGGCACAATTGCCCATTCTGACACAGCCTGAGCCTGGAACTCCTGGCCCCACCCAGACAGCTGGCCACACACTGAGCACATCGGACCCGCCATGGCCATAGGTCGTCATCTCTACCCAACCTCGGTTTTCAGGCTTCAGAACCTTGACCTTATCTCCAATCACTGCCCAGGTTTGAAAATGTTGCAGAAATCCGAACTCGTTCCCTTGGCAAGAAACCTCGTGGTTGGCATGTTGTCCAACTTTCAGTGTAGTTGAAACCAGTGTGGCACATGAGACCCAGCCCACGCTTGAGGGCCACATTGGTCTCAAACACACATTGTGACCCTCAGCCTGAGCCCGGTCCTCAGGCAAGGCCTCTCAGTGGCTGCATGAAGAAAGAGCATATTGGGCTTGCCATGCCCCTAGACCCCAATTTTTAACCAAGTTCGGGTTGTCCCTTCACTCTTGCCCAGGGCTCTGCTTTGGAATTCCTCTTTTGGTGGGACACCTCAGGTAACAAACCTTAAAGGAGTCCTCCCATTCCACAGATTCACGAAAAAGAATTGGGATAGGGCCAAATCCACAGAGAGGAAGATTCGTCCATGGCTCATGAGGCCTCCCCGACATTCCACGGCCATCGCTGATACAAAATCCAGAGACAAAAGCCTAAGCAAGCGCCTCAGACTCGCTCTTTCTTCATATCCTGAAGAGTTCTTCTCATGATTTGTAGTTCGACCGTGCCATACCTACGTCCCCAAACCTAAGCTGAGTTTGTGTTTTTTGAGTTCTGTCCTCAAAGTCCTGGGCCACACACCCTCCAGGCTGGGCCCCTGGAACCACACATTAGGACTGTGCCTTACCAATCCATGGGAATTCTGCCCATTCCATTATCCAAAACCATACAAATTAGGAGAAACCTCCAAATTCCCTGAGGCCATACCAATGGTGTAGGTTGTCCGGGACAAAAAAGGGCCGTCTGACACCAGCTGAGCATCTACCTCCACTCATACCATAGATGGATGTCCCCAGAGAAGAAGATTGACCAGACAGGACCCCAGGCCATAATGGGATCCATAGCTTTGGTTTACAGGCATGTCTCTTCAAAAGCCTGGTTTCCAATACCAGCTGAGGGCTTTTCCTGAGGCACCCATCAGAACAAATCTCGTTTACACATGGGAAACTTGCATGTTGGAGCTCTCTCAAAGCCTCTGGTTAGAAGGACATTTCAGGTTCCCGGTGCCAGCGCCTCATTCCAAGGTCTCCATGGAGACACACCCACATTAGGACCCATCCACAGGAGAGTCCATTTCAACTCAGCCCCCTCAGTTGCTCCCCCTGATCCAGCAGATCTAACCCGTCTTGTCGCTAGGAGATGATTGGAATGAGAGGCAGGCTTCCCAGACATCCATACTTAGAACCATTCTCAGAATTATGCTGTATGGGAAGTCCTGGAGCCAACCAACAGGTCTCAATAGTCCCGCAGAAGAATCTTTACTGTTTGGAGCATCTCACAACTCCCATCGTGGGAAAACCTCCATGGCCTCGTGATCCCGCCCCCTGCGCTTCATGAAGGCGCCATCAGGGACAGAAGCTCCAACCTGAGCGATCGTCTGATCCTCGCCCTGACTTCAGATGCAGGACATCTTGATTCAGCTCTGCAGAGTGTGCCTGCCGTGCCCTTGCCCAGAAACGTAAGTCTAGTTTGTGTTCTCAACTTCCATCCTCACATTCCTGGCCCACAAGCCCTCCAGTTTGGCAATTCCAGAACTACAAGGCAGCACTCTGCCTGCTTTCCGGAAGAAAAACTTTGCCCTCTGGGCCTACCCAGATTCCCCAAATGAGGATCAACTTGCATGCCACTTGACTGGACCCCAATTATACAGGCTGCCCTGGGCACTACTGCCCTTTCTGGCACAGCCTGAGACTGAACCTCCTGGCTCGCACCCACCCAGCTAGCCACACACTGAGCCACAGACCCGCCATGGCCTTAGGTCATCATCTCTTTCCAACCTCGGTTTTCAGGCTTCAGATCCTAAACCTTATCTCCAGTCACCACCCAGGGTTGAACATGATGCAGGAATCAGAACTCCTTCCCCATGGCAAGAAACCTTGTGGTTGGCATGTTGTCCAACGTAAAGTGTAGTTGAAACCAGTGTGGCCCATGAGGCCCTACAGATGCTTGAGGACCAAGTCGGTCACAAACATGCATTGTGACCCTCAACGTGAGCCCAGTTCTCAAGTAAGGCCTCTCAGCGGCTGGACCAAAAGACAGCATATTGGGCTTGCAATGCCCCTAGGCCCCAATTTTTAAACAGATTTCTGGTTGTCCAGTCTCCCCTCCCCAGGGCTCGGCTTTGGAATCCCTCTTTTGGTGGGACACCTGAGGTAACAAAACTGAAAGGACTCCTCCCATCCCACAGTTTGACCCAAAACAATTGGAATCGGGCCAAATCCACAGAGCGGAAGACTCGTCCATGGCCCATGAGGCCTCCCCGACATTCCACGCCCATCGTTGACACAAAATCCAGAAACAAAAGCCTGAACAAGTGCCTCACAATCTCTCTTTCTTCATATCCGGAAGAATTCTCCTCACGGTCTGTAGATCGGGCCTGCCATACCTACGTCCCTAAACCTAAACTGAGTTTGTGTTTTAGACTTCTGTCTCCACAGTCCTGGTGCACACACCCTGCAGGCTGGGGCCCCTGGAGCCACATCAAAACTGTGCCTTCCCTCTCCACGGGAATTCTGCCCATTCCATTGTCCATAATCATAAAATTAGGAGAAACCTCCAAAGTCCCCAAGGCCTTCACAATAGTGTAGGCCGCCTGGGACAAACAAGGGCCATCTGACACCAGCTGAGCATCTAACTCCACTAATACCTTAGATGGATGTACACAGAGAAGCAGATTCAACCGGACAGGCCCCTAGGCTCTAAATGGAGCCATTGCTTTGGTTTCCAGTTATCTCTCTTCAGAGGCCTATATTCCAATAACAGTATATGGGGGTTTCCTGAGGCACCAATCAGAACAAATCTCGTCTCCACATGGGAAACTTGTCCTTTGGAGATGTCTCAAAACCTCCGGTTAGGAGAATCCTTCAGGGCCCATGCACCAACGCCCCATTCCAAGGTCTCCATGGACACAAACCCACATTAGCATCCATCCTCAGGAGAGTCCATTTCAACTCAGCCCCCTTGGTTGCTCTGACAGAGCCAGCATATCAAACCTGTCTATTTGCTAGGAGACAACTGCAATGTGAGGCGGGCTTCCCATGCATCCATCCTTAGATCCCTGCTCTGGTGTCATTCTGTATGGTATGTACTGGAGTGATACAAAAGGTCTCAATTGTTGATCAGAAGGAATCTTTGTTGTTTGGAGCATCTCACAACTTCCATTGTAGGTAAACCTCCATGGACTGGAGATGCTGTCCCCTTCATAAAGTGGCCAGAATGGACAGAAATTCAAACCTAAGCCTAGGTTTGAACCTCGCCCTGACTTCAGATTCATGATATCCCGATTCAGATCTTCAGAGGGTGCCTGCCGTGCCCTCGCCCAGAACCTACGCCTAACATGTGTTCTCAGACTTCCGTCCTCACACTCCCCGTCCACAAGGCATCCACTTTGGAAATTCCAGAGCCACAATGCAGCACTCTGCCTGTTCTCCAGAAGAAAAACATTGCCCTTGGGGCTACCCAGAAATGCCAAATAAAGATCAACCTGCACGGCACTCAGTTGTACCCCAATTATACAATCTACCCTGGGCACTAAGGCCCTGTCTGACACAGCCCAAGCTTGGACCTCCCGACCAACACCCAGACAGCTGGCTCCACGCTGAGCATATCGGACCCAACATGGTCTTAGGTCGTCATCTCTTCCCAACCTCGGTTTTCAGACTTCACAACCTAGACCTTATCTCCAATCACTGCCCAGGGGTGAATGACATGCAGAAATCAGAATTAATACTTCCCCATGCCAAGAACTCATGTGGTTGACATGTTGACTATCATTCAGTGTAGGAGAAACAAGCATGCACCATGAGTCCCCACCCATGCTTGAGTACCACGAGGGCATAAACACGCATTGTGACCCTCAGCATGAGTTCTGTCCTCAATGAAGGCCTCTCAGTGGCTGGACCATTAGAAGGCATATTGGGCTTGCCATGCCCCTAGGCCCGTATTTTTAGTTAGATTTCTTGTTGTCCAGGGCTCTGCTCTGGAATCCCTCTTTTGGTGGGACACCTTAGTTAACAAAACTGAATCCCACAGATTAACCCAAAACAATTGGGATCTGGCCAAATCCACAGAGAGAAAGACTCTTCCATGGCCCATGAGGACTCCTTGACATTCCACAGCCATCATTGACACAAAATCCAGGGGCAAAAGCCTGACAAGTGTCACACTTCCACCCTTTATTCATATCCCAAAAAGTTCTCCTCATAGTCTGTAAATCGGACCTGCCATACCTACGTCCCCAAAGCTAAGCTGAGTTTGTGTTTTCAGACATCTGTCCCCACAGTCCTTGCCCACACACCCTCAAGGCTGGGCCCTTGGAGCCACACATCAGGTCTGTGCCTGCCCACTTCACAGGAATTCTGCCCATGCCATTGTCCATAATCATAGAATTTAGGAGAAACCTCCAAAGTCCCCGAGGCCATCCCTATAGTGTAGGCCGCCCGGACAAACAGGAGCGGTCTGACACCAGCTGAGCAACTACCTCCATTTCATAAAATAGACAGATGTCGACAGAGAAGAAGATTGAACCAGAGAGGTTCCTAGGACCTAATTGGATGCATTGCTGTGGTTTCTATGTATCTCTCCTCAGAGGCCTGCTTCTAATACCAGCATATGTGGGTTTCCTGAGGCACCAATTAGAACAAATCTTGTCTCCACATGGAAAACTTGCTCTTTCGAGTTGTTTCAAAATCTCCGGTTAGAATCCTTTAGAGCCCTGGGGCCACCACCCCATTCCAACGTCCTCATGGACACAAACACACATTAAGACCCATATTCAGGAGAGTCCATTTCAACTCAGCTCCCACGATTGCTCCTGCATAGCCATCAGATCGTACCTGTCTTGTGGCAGGGAGACAATTGGTGTAAGAGGCAGTCTGCTCAGGCATCCATCCTTAGAACCCGGCTCTGGAGTCATTCCATATGGGATGTCCTGGAGCCATCCAACAGGTCTCAATTTTCCCGCAGAAGGAATCCTTGCAGTTTGGAGCATCCCACAACTCCCAACGTGGGAAAACCTCCATGGCCTCGAGATTCCACCCCTTTGATGAAGGGGCCATCATGGACAGAAACTCCAACCTGCGCCTAAGTCTGATCCTCGTCCTGACTTCAGATGAATGAGATTTTGATTCGGATCTGCAGAGGGTGCCTGCCGTGCCCTCGCCCTGAAACTTAAGTTTAGCTTATAATCTCAGACTTACGTCCTCACACTCCTGGTCCCGACGCCCTCAAGTTTGGCAATTCTGGACCCACAATGCTGCACTCTGCCTGCCCACCAGAAGAAAAATGTTGCCCCAGTGAGCTTCCCAGACACAATAAATGAGGATGAACCTACATGGAACTCAACTGTACCCAAATTATACATTCTAACCTGGGCACTAATGCATTGTCTGACACAGCCTGAATCCATACCTCCTGAACAACACCCAGAAAGCTGACCGCACACTGAGCACATCGGACCCTCCATGACCTTAGGTTATCATCTCATCCCAACCTCGATTTTCTGGATTCAGAACTTAGATCTTATCTCTAGTCACTGCCCAGGGGTGAACATGATGCAGAAATCAGAATTCCTCCTTCCCCATGGAAAGAAACCTTGTGGTTTGTATGTTGTCCAAAGTTCAGTGTAGGAGAATCAAGCATGGCCCATGAGTCCCCGCCCATGCTTGATGCCTACATTGGGCACAAACATGCATTGTGACCCTCAGTGTGAGCACTGTACTCAAGTAAGACCTCTCAGTGGCTGGACCAAGGTACCCCATATGGGGATTGCCATGCCCTTAGGCCCCCAATCTTATACAGAGTTCGGGTTGTCCAGTCGCCCCTTCCCAGGGTTCTTCTCTGGAATCCCTCTTTAGTGGCACACCTGAGGTAAAAAAAAAAAAAAAAAAAAAACAGAATGGACTTCTCCCATCCCACGGAATGACCCCAAAATATTGGGATCATCCAAATCCCCATAGAGGAAGTCTCACCCATGGTCCATGAGGACGCCCCTACATTCCACGGCCATCAGTGACACAAAATCCAGAGTCAAAAGCCTGAGCAAGTGCCTCACACTCACTCTTTGTTCATATCCTGAAGAGTTCTGCTCAAGGTCTGTAGATCGGGCCTCCCATACCTATGTCCCCAAACCTAAGACGAGTTTCTGTTTTCAGACTTCTGTCCCCACAGCTCTGACCCACACACCCTCCATGCTTGAGCCCCTAGAGCCACACCTCAGGATTGTGCCTTCCCTCCCCAAAGGAATTCTGCCCATTTCATTGGCCACAAACTTGCAAATTAGGAGAAACCTCCAAAGTCAAAGTGGCCATCCCAATAGTGTAGACTGCCCAGGACAAATAGGGGCAATCTGACACCAGCTGAGGAACTACCTCCACTCAATCCCATAGACAGATGAACCGAGAGAAGAAGATTAAACCAGACAGGCCCCAGGCCCTAATCAGATCCATTGCCTTGGTTTCCAGGCATCTCTCCTCAGAGTTCTGGTTTCCAATACCAGCATATTGGGGGTTACTGAAGCACCAATGAGAACAAATCTTGTTTCCCCATGGGAAAAATGCTTCTTGGAGCTGTGTCAAAACCTCTGGTTAGGAGCATCCTTCAGAGCCCTGGTGCCACTGCCCCATTCCAAGGTCTCCATGGACATAATCCCACATTATGACCGATCCTCAGGAGAATGCATTTCAACTCAGCCCCCTCGGCTGCTACATCATAGGCAGCAATCAAACGTGCCGTTTCGCTAGGAGACAATTGGAATGCAAGGCCGGATGCCCAGGCATCCATCCTTACAACCCTGCTCTGCAATTGTTCCATATGGGATGCCCTGGAGCCATCCAACAGGTTTCAACTGACCCGCAGAAAATCCTTGTGGTTTGGAGCATCTCACTACTGCCATCATGGGAAAACACCAATGGCGGTGTGATGACCCCCCTTCATGAAGGGGTCATCATGGACAGAAACTCCAACCTGAGCCAATATATGAACCTCGCCCTGACCTCAAATGCATGAAATCTAAATTCAGCTCTGCAGAGTGTGCCTGTCATTTCCTCGCCCTGAAACCAAAGCAAAGCTTCAGTTCTCAGACTTACATCCTTGCATTCCTGGCCGCAAGGCCTCCAGTTTGGCAGTTCCGGAGCCAGAATGCAGCACTCTGCCTGCCCTCCAGAAGAAAGACTTTGCCTTATGGGGCTACGGAGAAACCCCAAATAATTATCTTCTGCATGCCACTCAACTGTACCCCAATTATACAGCGTATCTGGGCACGAATGCCCTGTCTGGCACAGCCTGAGTGCAGACCTCCTGAACGACACCTAGAAAGCTGGCCCCAAACTGAACACATCGGACCTGCCATGGCCTTAGGTCGTCATCTCTTCCAAACCTCGGTTTTCAGGCTTCAGAACCTAGACCTTATCTCCAATTAGTGCCCAGAGGTGAACGTGATGCAGAAATCAAAACTCCTCCTTCCCCATGGCAAGAAACCCTGAGGTTGGCATGTCCAAGGTTCACTGTAGGAGAAACCTGCAAGCTCAATGAGGTCCCGCCCAATATTGAGGACCACCTTGGGCACAAACACACATTGTGACCCTCAGCATGAGTCCACTATTCAAGTAACGTCTCTCAGTGGCTGGACCAAGAATCTGCATATGGGCTTGCCATGCCCATAGGACCCCAGGCCTAACCAGAGGGTGGGTATTCCAGTTGTATGTACCCAGTGCTCTGCTCTAGAATCCCTCTATTGTGGGGACACATGAGGCAGAATACAGGACTCCTCCCTTCCCACAAAATGACCCCAATCTCTTGGGAGCCGGACAAATCACCAGAGAGGGAGACTTCCATGGCCCATGAGACCATGCTTACATTAAATGACCATCATGAATACAACATCCAGAGACATAAGCCTGAACGACCGCCTCTCACTCGCCTTACTTTCTAATCACAATGAGCTCCCCTCACGGACTGTAGATCACTCCTGCCATAACCTCAGCCCCAAACCTCAGCCGAGTTTGTGTTTTTGGATGTCTGTCCCCACAGCCCTGGCCCACACAGCCGCCAGGCTGGGGCCTCTGGAGCCACACCACAGGACTGTCCTGCTCTCTCCAAGGAGACTATGCCCATTCCATTGCCCATAACCCCACAGAATAGGAGAAACATCAAGGCCCCCGAGGACATCCCACTACTATAAGCCACTCCGGACAAAGGCATCCTGACACAAGCTGAGCAACTACCTCCATGCAGAAACACAGACAGATGTCGGCAGAGACAGTAGATTGAACCAGACAGGCCCCTGGGCCCTAATCTGAACTCTTGCTTTGGTTTCCAGGTGTCACTCCTCAGAGGCCTGGGTTTGAAGACCAGCATCTGGGGCTTTCCTGAGACACCAAACAGAACAACTATCGTCTCCACATGGGAAGCTTCATTGTTGGAGCTGTGTCAAACCCTTTGGTTTGGAGAAACCTGCAGAGTCCCTGAGCCACCGCCACATTCCAAGGTCTCCATGGCCACCAACCCACAGTATGACTCATCCTCAGGAGAGTCCATTTCAACTCAGCCCTCTGAGAAACCCGCCCAAGAGCCTGCAGATTGAGCCTGCCTTGCCCCAAGCAGCCAGTGGGAATGTGAGGTGGCATTTGCAGACATTCATGCTTAGACCCCTTCTCTCGAGTCTTTCTGTAGGGGTCATCCTAGAACCATCTCATAGTACTCGACTGTCCTACAGAGGAAACCTTGATGTTTGGGGCAGCTCATAACTCCCAGCGTTGGGAAACCTCCCTGGCCTCATGACGCCCCCACCCCCTTCAGGAAGGGGCCATAATGGACACAAACTCCAACCTGAGGCAACGTCTGATACTCGCCCTGACCTCAGATGCAGGAGATCTTGATTCAGTCTCTGCAGAGTGGGCCTGCCATGCCCTCGGCCCCAAACCTAACGCTAGCTTGTGTTTTCAGACTTCCCTCTTGACACTCCTGGCAAACAAGCCCTCCAGACTGGGAATTCCAGAACCACAACACAGTTTTCTGCCTGCCCACCAGAAGAAAAACGTTGCCCTATGGGGCTCTCCAGAAACCACAAATGAGAACCAACCTGCTCTGGCCTCGACCGCACCCTAACTGGAAAGGCTACCCTGGTCAGTAATGCTCTGTCTGACACAGCCTGACGTCCCGACAGACAAGGAAACAGCTGGCTGCACACTAAGCACATCAGACAAGCCATGGCCTTATGCCGTCATCTCTTCCCAACCTGGGTTTTCAGACATCTGACCCTAGATATTATATCAAATCCTGGCAAACGTGGGTAACTGAAGCACAAATCAGATCTTCTCCTTCCCCATGGCTGGAAAACTTGCTGTTGGCATGGAGTCATACCTTCAGTGTAGGAGAAACCTTCATGGCCCCTGAGGCCAAGCCTAAACTTGAGTGCCTCCTTGGGTACAAACTCGCATTGGGACCATCAGCATGGGCCCCATGTCGAAGTAAGGTCTCTCAGGGCCTCGACCAAGAGCCCGCATATGGGGCTTGCCAAGCCCCTATGATCCCAATCTTCACAAGAGCTCGAGTATTCCATTTGCTCGAACCCAGGACTGTGATCTGGAGTCCCTCTCCTGGAAGAACACCTGAGCCAGACAGCAGGACTCCACCCTTCCCACAAAATGTCCCCAAAATCTTAAGAGCTGGACCAACTCCTCAGAGAGGGAGACTCTTCCATAGCCCCTGAGGTCACCCCTACATTCCACGGCTATGGGAGACAAAACATCCAAAGACAAAAGCTTGCGTGACTGCCTCCCATTTGCCCTTCTTTCATAAGCTGAGGATCTCCTCTCACGGTCTGTGGGTCCATCCTGCCATGCTCTCGGCTCCACACCCAAGCCGAGTTTGTGTTTTCAGACTTCTGTGCCCACAGCCCGGACCCACACACCCTCCAGGCTAGGGCCTATGGAGACACACTGAAGGACTGTGCCAGTCCTCTCCAAGAAAATTGTACCCAATCCATTGGCCACAACCCTAGAGATTAGGAGAATCCATTAAGGTCTCCAAGGCCATGCCTCGGCCATGGACTAAGAGGGGCACTCTGACACCAGCTGAGCAACTATCTCCACTTAGATACTCAGACAGTGTCCCCAGAGACAGAAGATTGAAACGGACAGGCGTCTAGGCTCTAATCTGAACCCTAGCTTTGGTTTCCAGGTGTCTCTACTCAGAGAACTGGTTTGAAGACCAGTATCTGGGGCTTTTCTGAGGCACCAAAGAGAACCTGTCTCATCTCCACATAGGGATCTCTTTTTAATTGGAGCAATATTACACCCTTCGGTTAGGCGAATACTTCATGGCCCCTGAGCTGCCAAAATATTCCAAGGACTCCATGCACACAAACCCACAATATGACCCATCCGCAGGAGAGTCCATTTCAATTCAGCCCCCTAGTTAGCTCGCCCCAGAGCCAGTAGTTCAAACATGTCTTGTCACAAAGAGCCAATGGGAATGTGAGGTATGCTGTACAGGCATCCATCCTTCGAATCCTGCTCTCCAGTCTTTCCGTATGGGACATCCTGGAGCCATTCAACAGGACTCGACTGTCCAGCAGATGGAAAGCTTGTGGTATGGGTCAATGCACAAACTAGAGTTTGTGCTGGTGTCTAAGGTGCTGTGCAGGATTCTCCAATCTTGAGGGTTTGGCACAGGTCGAAGGGCATGGTTTCCTACTGGGGACAGGAGATATTCTATTGTGTGGCTCAGGGACCACATGTTGTATCCTAAGTTGGTATTTCAGAACAGGACCCTGAGGACAGATGCCTGAAAACCTAATCTAGTGTTCCAATGACGTCCTAGGAGCATGTCAGGTACAATCTTCTGACCCAGGAATATTGAAATGGCTGTCTGCTTGGATGTAGGTGATCAGGGCGTTTCAGACTGGCATTTGTGTCCAGTGCTGCGGACAATATTGGGTCGGGCTTAGGGCTCTTGCGTGTTTCTCCTAAACTGGAAGGTTTGGGCAGGTTTGACGGGCACAGTTTCCTTGGGGATGGCAGGCCCAGTCATGTGTTGTGGATCCAGAGACCCTGTCCTGGAGGGCATATGAGCCATGGTTTTGGGAGAGAAGTCTGCAAACACAAATGTGGGTTATGGTTAGTGGAAAGGTGATCACAGGCCCAATGAGTAGACCTGGAGTGCAGCTTGTCAGGAGTAATTAGGGTGACTGGAAGGCAGTAGCACAGGCTTTTCTCTCTATATTGTGTGTCCAGGATGGCCTTGGAATGCAGGTATAGTCTCATGGGTCCATGGGAAACTTTTCCTCTCTATGGATCTGTGCAGCTCATAGTTTGGTGGCTTTTTTGGGGAAGGGAAGAGTGTTGTTTTCCATCTTATGGGTGCCCCAAAACAGGGATTCCAGATACAGGCTCTTTTTCTGGGCATCTGGGACTTCCCACCAAGGGTTAGGATTTGCACCTAGGGGTGTATGAGGCCTGCAATGCGGGATCATGATGGTGCAACTGAGAGGGATTGTTTGAAAGCTTGCTCAGGCTGAGTCTCACAATGCCTGTTTGCTCCCATGGCGGCCCTCAGGAGTGGGAGTGGTCTCATTGGTCATATATCTGGCTCCCTCTTAGAGAGTTGGACACCCAACCCAACAGCCAAATGTCCTGCCATGAGGAAGGATGAGTTCTCTTCCGTCAGGTTCCTCTGTGCTTCAGGTTGCCCCATTGGCAGGGTTTCCAGCAAGGTCTCGAGATAGGTGCCTGAATACCAAGGATGGGTGGAGATGACGTACTTGGGCCATAGCAATCCCAAATGCTAGATATGAGGCCTAAAACTCGGTCGGGGCTCAGGCTCTGTCAGACACAGCGCTAGTGGCCATGGCAGCCTTTATATCAGAGTAGATTCGAGGGCGGAGCACATTGATCCTCATGTGGAGTTTCTTGGGAAGATTCCCAGGCATTTGTTCATTGAATAGGGAAGGCAGAATGCTGTGTTGTGGCTCCAGGTTTCCCAATCACAAGAGCTTGGGAACCAGTCAGTTTTGGGTGGAATTGTAAACAAAAGCTATGGTTCAATTCAGTGCCAAGCAGAAGGCAGTTCCAATTTGTAGCAGTTTACTCGAGACATCCAGCACTGGAATAAGGGTGGATGTCAGATGCTTGCTCACACTAGAGTTTTTGTCTATGATGACCGACAAGTGGAGGGGTGGTATAAAGAGGCCATGGAGGAGTTCACATGCTGAGGCCTGTGAACTGCTGCAAAAAGTAACATTTTTTTGTACAGTGTAGGTGAAGTCTGGTTTGTTTACTCTAGGTTTCCCCATGTGGAAAGTTTGTGAAGAAGAGCTCTCCGGCATGGATGCCAGGAAAGCACACCTCCATTGACAATTGCAGCTGAGGAACATGGCAGATTCGTTCTGGTGGCTCTGGGACAAAGTGCCAAGGCCTTGAGTTGACATGGGATCTCTTGCAGATGGGTCACAATGCTTGTTTGTTACCAGGGAGAACTTAGAATGTGCTGGTTGCTAAGGTGCCATGCAGGATTCTCCTACCCTGAGGGTTTGGCACAGGTCCAAGAGCATGGTATTCTTCTGGGGACAGGGAATGTTCTGTCGTGTGGCTCAGAGACCATATGATGTGTCATAGATTGGTATTTCAGAACAGGCCCCTGAGGACAGATGCCTAAAAACCTAATGGGGTTCCATTGAGAGCCTACTGGCATTTTAGGTTCAATCGTCTATCTCACGATCATTGACTTGGCTATTTCCCTGGATGTAGGTGATAAGGGTGTTTCAGACTGCGCATTTCCATCCCGAGTGGCCGGCAATATTGGTGTGGGCTCAGGGGCTACACAGGTTTCTCCTAATCTGGAAGGTTTGGGCAAATCTGATATGCACAGTGTCCTTGGGGTTGGCAGCCAGAGTTCTGTGGTGTGGCTCCAGAGATCACATTCTGGTGGGCATGTGAGCCATGGTTTTGGGAGAGAAGTCTGCAAACACAAATACAAATTAGGGTGAGTGGCGAGGTGATCACAGGCCCAATGCGTAGTCCTTGAGGGAAGCTCGTCATGAACTATAATTAGGGAGACTGGAAGGCAGTAGCACAGGCTTTTCTCTCTGGATTGTGTGTCCAGGATGGCCTTGGAATGCAGGTGTGGTCTCATGGGTCCATGGGAGTCTTTTCCTCTCTATGGATCCTGGTGGCTCTCCATAGTTTGGTGGCTTTTTCGGGGAAGGGGAGAGTGATGTTTTCCACCTTATGGGTGCCCCAAAACAGGGATTCCAGAGACGGGCTCTGGTTCATGGCATCTGGGACATCACAACAAGTGCTAGGATTTGGGCTTAGGGCATATTAGGCCTGCAATGCGGGTTCATGGTGGTGCAACAGAGAAGGATTGTTTGAAAGCATGCTCAGGCTGAGGGTCACAAGGCCTGTTTGCCTCCAGGGCATCCCTGAGGCGTTTGTGTGGTCTCACTGGACTTGTAAATGACTCCCCCTTTCAGGGTTGAACACCCATCCTAACAGCCAAGTTTCCTGATATGAAGAAGGAGGAGTTCTCTATTGTGCTTCAGGATGCCCCATTATCAGGGATTCCAGCAAAGGTCTGGGGACAGGTGCCTGAATACCAAGGATGGGTAGAGATGAAATACTTGAGCCATGGCATTCCCAAATACTAGATGTGGGGCTCAAACTCTGGTGACTGACACTAGGTCTGGGCTCAGGCTCTGTCAGACACAGCACTAGTGGCCAGGGCAACCTATAAATCAGGGTCCCTCCGATATAGGGCCGAGCAGATTGATCCTCATGTGGGGTTTCTGGCCAGACTCACCAGGCACTTGTTTCTATCGGGAAGGCAGAATGCTGTGTTGTGTGTCCATAATTCGCTATCAAGAAGGCTTGGGGACCAGTCGGGTGAGGAAGGAATTGTAAACACAAGCTACAGTTCAATTCACTGCCAAGCGGAAGGCAGTTCCTGTGTCCAGCAGCTTTTTCGAGATATCCAGCACCTTAGTAAGGGAGGACGTCGGATATTTGCTCACACTGGAGTTTGTGTCTATGATGACTGACAAATGGAGGGGTGGCGTCAAGAAGCCATGTAGGGATTTTCACGTTGAGACTCATGAGCTGCTCCAAATAGCAAGGTTTCATTCTACTGGACAGGTGGAGTGTGGTTTATTTGCTCCAGGGTCCCCCATGTGGAAAGTTTGGGTAGCAGAGCTCTACCGCATGGATGCCTGGAATGTTCAACTTCATTGACCATTGCCACTGAAGAACATGGCAGCTTTATTCTGGTGTCTCTGTAGCAAAGTACCAAGTCCTTGATTTGACATGGAATCTCTTGCAGATGGGCCACACAGCTGGTTTGTTACCAGGTAGATCTTAGAATGTGCTGGTGGCTTAGTAGTTGTGCAGGAATCTACTACTCTGGGATTTTGCACAGATTGTAGGGCACGGTTTCCTTCTGGGGACAGGAGATGTTCTGTTGTGTGGCCCAGCCACCACATGTTGTATCATAAGTTCGCATTCTAGAACAGGCCTCTGAGGACACATGTCTGAAAACCGAATCAATGGTTCCAATGACGTCCTAGGGGCATGTTAGGTTCATTATTCTGACTCAGGACCATTGACTTGGCTGTGTTCCTGGATGTAGGAGATCAGGGTATTTCAGACTGTGCATTTGTGTTCAGAGCGGCCGCCGAAATTGGGGTAGGCCCAGAGGCCTTGTAGGTTTCTCCTAATCTAGACAGTTTGGGCAACTGTGATGGAAACAGTTTCCTTGTGGATGGCAGGGACAGTCCTGCAGTGTGGATCCAGAGACCCCATCCTGGAGGGCATGTGTGCCATGGTTTTGGTAGATAAGTCTGCAAACACAAATTCGAATTAGGGTGAGTGGCGAGGTGATCACAGGCCCAATGCATATACCTTGAGAGCAGCTCATCTGGAACTGTAATTAGGGTGAATGGAAGGCAGTAGCACAGGCTTTTCTCTCCGGATTGTGTGTCCAGGATGGCCTCGGAATGCAGGTGTGTTCTCATGGGTCCATGGGAGACATTGCCTCTCTATGGATCCTGGTGGCTCCTCATAATTTGGTGACATTTTTGGGGAAGGGATGAGTGCTGTTTTCCATCTGAAGGGTGCACCAAAACAAAAATTCCAGAGATGGTCTCTGGGTCTGGGCACCTCGAAAATCCCACCAAGTTTTATGATTTGAACCTACAGGCATACCAGGCCTGAAATGAGGGATCATTGTGGTGAATCTGAGAGGGATTTTTTGAAAGCATGCTCAGGGTGAGGGTCACAATGCCTGTTTGTGCCAAGGGTAGTCCTCAGGAGTGTGTGTGGTGTCATTGATGTTGTAACTGGCTCCCCCTTTGAGGGTAGAACACCCATCCCAAAAGCCAGGTTTATTGCCATGGGGAAAGAAGAGTTCTCTATTGTGCTTCAAGTTCCCTAATTGGCAGGGATCCCTGCCAAGGTCTGGGGACAGGTGCCTGAATATCAAGGATGGGTAGAGATGACATACTTTGGCCATGGCAATCCCAAATGCTAGATATGGGGCCTTCTCTTTAGTGGCTGAAACTCAGTCGAGCTCAGGCTCTGTCAGACACGGCACTAGTGGCCATGGCAGCCTATAAATCGGTGTTGACTCGAGGGCCGACCTGATTGATCCTCATATGGGTTTTCAGGGCAGACTCACCAGGCATTTCTTCATTCGATGGGGAAGGCAGAATGCTGCGTTGTGGCCCCAGATTTCCCTATCAAGAGGGCTTAGGGACCAGTCAGGTGAGGATGGAATTGTAAACACAAGCTATGGTTCAATTCAGTGCCAAGTGGAAGGCAGTTCCAATGTGCAGTGGTTTATTCAAGACATCCAGCACCGGGATAAGGGTGCATGTCAGATGTTTGCTTAGACTGGAGTTTGTGTCTATGATGACCGACCAATGGAGTGGTGGCATCAAGAGGCCATGGAGCAGTTTACACGCTGAGGCCTGTGAGTTGATCCAAACATAAGGTTTCCTTCTACTGGACAGGGGAGGTCTGGTTTGTTTACACCAGGTTCCCCCATGTGCAAAGTTTGGGTAACATAGTACTCGCATGTGGATACTGGAAAGCACACCTACATTGACCATTGCACCTAAGGAACATGGCAGGTTCTTTCTGGTTGCTCTAGGGCAAAGTACCAAGGCCTGGATTCTAATAAAGTTGGGTCACAATGCAGTTTTGTTACCACGGAAATCTTACTATGTGCTGGTGGCTAAGGGGCCATGTATGATTAGTCTATCCTGATGGTTTGACACCGGTCGAAGAACATGGTTTCTTTCTGGGTATCGGAGATGTTCTGTTGTGGGGCTCACGGACCAAATGTTGTATCATAAGTTGGTATTCCAGAACAGGCCTCTGAGGACAGATGCCTAAAAACTTCATCTAGGGTTCCAATGAAGTCCAAGGGGAATTTCAGGTTGAATCATCAGACTCAGGAACATTGACTTCGGTGTCTGCCTATATGTAGGCAACCAGAATGTTTCTGACTGTGCCTTTGTGTACAGAGTGGCCTCCAATATTGGGGTGGGCTCTGGGGCCTTGCAGGTTTCTCCTAATCTTGAAGGTTTAGGCAAATTTGTGGGCACGGTTTCCTTGGGGGTGGCAGGCACAGTCCTGTGGTGTGGCTCCAGAGACTCCATCGTGGAGGGCATGTAAGCCATGGTTTTGGGAGAGAAGTCTGCAATCACAAACTCGGATTAGGTTGAGTTGCGAGGTGATCGTAGGCCCAATGCATAGACCTGGAGGGCAGATCGTCAGGAACTGTAAATCACGTACCTCGAAGGCACTAGCACTGGCTTTTGTATCTGGATTGTGTGTCCATGATAGCCTTGGAATGCAGGTGTGTTCTAATGTTTCCATGAGAGTATTTTCCTCTCTACGGATCCTGGAAGCTCCCAATAGTATGGTGGCTTTCTCGTTTGAATGGAAGAGTGCTGTTTTCAATCTTAGATGTTCCCCAAAAAGGGATTCCAGAGAAGGGCTGTGAGTCTGGGTGCTTGGAAAATCCCACCAGGATTAGGATTTGGGCCTAGGGGAGTACCAGGCCTACAATGTGTGACTTGGAGGTACAACTGAGAGCGTTTGTTTGAAAGCATGCTAGTCTGAGTGTCACAATGCCTGATGTGATTAGGGCAGCCCTTATGAGTGGGAGTTGTCTCCTTGGCCATGCAGCTGGCTACCACTTTAATGTAGGACACCCATCCCAACTACCAGGATTCCTGCCATGGAAAAGGAAGAATTCTCTATTGTGCCTCAGGTTCCCCCATTAGCAGGTATTCTAGCAAATTTCTGGGGACAGATGCCTGAATACCAAGGATGGGTAGAGATGAGGGACCTGAGACATGGCCAGTCTCACATGCCTGACTCTCTGAGTAGCTGACATGAATTGAGCACTCAGGCTCTGTCAGAAACAGAACTAGTGGTCAGGGCTGAGTATGAATCAGGGATCCCTCAAGGGCTGAGCAGATTGATCCTCATGCAGAGTTTCTGGGCAGAATCACCATGCCCTTCTTCTTTCTAAGGGGATGGCAAAAAGCTGCGTTGTGGCCCCAGAATTCCCTATCAAGCGGGCTTGGGGACCAGTAGGGTGAGGATGGAATTGTAAACTCAAGCTAAGGTTCAATTCAGTGCCAAGCAAAAGGCAGTTCCATTGTGCAGTGTCTGATTCCAGATATCCAGCACCTGAGTAAAGGTGAAAGTCAGACATTTCCTCATGCTGGAGTTTATGTCTATGATGACCGATGAATGGAGGGGTGGCGTCAAGAGGCCATGGAGGATTTCACATGCTGGGGCTTGTGAGATGCTTCAAACAGCAAAGTTTCCTTCTACCACACAGGGGGAGACTGGTTTATTTGCTCCAGGGTCCCCCATGTGGAAAGTTTGGGTAGCAGAGCACTCCCACGTGGATGCCTGAAAAGCACACCTCCATTAAAATTGCAGCTGAGAAACATGGCCAATTCGTTCTGGTGGCTCTTGGGCGAATTACCAAGGCCTGGAGTTGACATGAAGTCTCATGAAGATGGGTCATAATGCAGGTTTGTTACCATGGAGACCTTAGAGTGTGCTGGTGGCTAAGGGACCATGTAGGATTCATCTACCCTGAGGGTTTGACACTGGTCAAAGGGCACGGTTTCCTTCTCGGACCAGAGATGTTCTGATGTGGGGCTAACGGACCAAATGTATCATAATTTGGTATTGCAGAACAGGCCTCTGAGGATAGATGCCTGAAAATTTAATCTAGGGTTCCAATAAAATCCTAACGGAATGTCAGGTTCAATCCTCTGACTCAGTATCATTGACTTCAAAGTCTGCCTAGATGTAGGTGATCAGGGTGTTCCAGACTGTGCATTTGTGTACAGAGTGGCAACCAGTATTGGGGTGGGCTCAGGGGCCTTGCAGGTTTCTCCTAATCTGGAAAGATAGGGCAATTTGATGGGCACAGTTTCCTTGGCAATGGTGGGCACAGTCCTGTGGTGTGGCTCCAAAGACCCCATGCTGGAGGGCATGAGAGCCATGGTTTTGGGAGGGAAGTCTGCAAACACAAATGCGGGTTAGGTTTAGTGGCGAAGTGATTGTAGGCCCAATGCATACTCCTGGAGGGAAGCTCCGTGTGAAATGTAAATCGCATGCCTCAAAGGAGGTAGCACAGGCTTTTTTATCTGGATTGTGTATCCACGATGGACTAAGAATGCAGGTGTGGTCTCAGGTGTCCATGGGTGATATTTCCTCTCAAGTATCCTGGCGGCTCCTTATAATGTGGTGGCTTTCTCAGAGAGGAAAGAGTTCTGTTTTCCATATTAAGGGTGTCCCATAACAGGGATTGCAGAGAAGTGCTCTGGCTCTGGGCACCTGGAAATACCCACCAAGGGTTATGATTTGGGCATAGGGGCTTACCAGGCCTCCAATGCAAGTCCTGGAGATACAACTGAGAGCGTTTGTTTGAAAGCATGCTCAGGTTGAGGGTCACTATGCAAGCTTTTGCATAGGGTGGCCCTCAGGAATGGGGGTGGTCTCAATGGCCATTCAGTAGGCTAACACTCTGAGTGTTGGACACCCTTCCGAACTTACAGGAATCCTGCCATGGGGAATGAGGATTTCTCTATTGTGATTCAGGTTCCCTCATTGGTAGGGATTCCAGGAAAGGTCTGGGGACACATGCCTGAATACCAAGGATGGGTAAAGATGACGGCTCTGTTCCGTGGCCAGTCTAACATGCGGGATATGGGCCCCGCCTTCTAGGTGGCTGACACGAGGTCGGGGCTTAGGCTCTGTCAGACACAACACTAGGGGCCAGGGCTGTCTATAATTCAGGGTTCCCTCAAGGGACAAGTAGATTGATCATAATGTGGAGTTTCTGGGCAGACTCACCAGGCCCTTCTTCTTTCTATTGGGAAGGCAGAATGCTGTGTTGTGGCTGCAGAATTCCCTATCATGAGGGCTTGTAGACCAGTAGGGTGAGGATGGAATTGTAAACCCAAGCTATGAATAAATTCAGTGACAAGCGAATGGCATTTCCAGTGTGCAGCGGCTGATTCGAATATCCAGCACCTGAGTAAGCGCAGACGTCAGATGTTTGCTCAAGCTGGAGTTTGTGTCTATAATGACCGACAAATGGAGAGGAGTTGAAAAGAGGTCATAGAGGATTTCCCACACTTGAGCTTGTGAGATGCTCCAAACAGCCAGGTTTCCTTCTACAGGACAGGGCAGTCAGATTTGTTTGCTCGAGAGTCCCCCATGTGGAAAGTTTGGGTAGCAGAGCACTCCCACATGGATGCCTGGAAAGCACACTTCCACTGAACATTGCAGCTGAGGAACATGACAGGTTCTTTCTGAAGGCTCTGGGGTGAAGTACCAAGGCCTGTAGTTGACATGGAATCTCATGAAGATGGCTCACAATGCTGGCTTGTTACCAGTGAGATCTTAGAATCTGCTGGTGGCTACGGGCCAAGTAGGATTCATCTACCCTGAGGGTTTGACACAGTTCCAAGAGCACGGCTTCCATCTAGAGAAAGGAGATGTTCTGTTGTGGGGATCAGGGACCATATGTTGTATCTTAAGTTGGTACTCCAGAACAGGTCTCTGATTACAGATGCCTGAAAACCTAATCAGGGGTTACAATGAGGTCATAGGAGCATGTCAGGTTCAATCTTCTGACTGAGAAACACTGACTTGGGTATCTGCCTGGATTCAGGTGATCAGCGTATTTCAGACTGCACATTTGTGTCCAGAGGGGCCTCCAGTATTGGGGTGGGCTCAGGGGCCTTGCAGGTTTCTCCTTATCTCGAAGTTTTAGGCAAATGTGACGGACACATTTTCCTTGGGGATGGCAGGCACAGTCCTTTGGTGTGGCTCCAGAGACCCCATCCTGGAGGAAATATGAGCCATGGTTTCGGGATAGAAGTCTGTAAGCACAAACTCGGGTTAAGGTTAGCGGTGAGGTGATCGCAGGCCCAATGCATAGACCTGGAGGGCAGCTCGTCTGGAACTATAAATTAGTTGCCTTGAAGGTGGTAGCACAGGCTTGTGTATCTGGCTTTTGTGTCCAGGATGGCCTCGGAATACAGGTGTGGTCTCATGGATCCATGGGAGATTTTTCCTCTCAAGGATCCTAGCGGCTCCCTATACTATGGTGGCTTTCTTGGCGAAGGGGAGAGTGCTATTTTCCATCTTAGGGGTGTCCCAAAACAGGGATTCCAGAGACAGGCTGTGTTTCTGGGCCCCTGAAAAATCCCACCAGGTGTTAGGATTTGTGCTTAGGGGCATATCAGGCCTGCAAATTTGGATTCTGGAATGCAACTGAGAGTGTTTGTTTGAAAGCATGCTCATGTTGGGGGTCACAATGCCTGCTTGTGTCCAGGGCGGCCCTCATGAGTGGGCGGGTTATCATTGGCCATTCAGCTGGCTACCACTCTGAGGTCTGGAAACCCATCCCAAGAGCCATCATTCCTGCCATGGGGAAGGAGGATTTCCCTATTGTGCTTCTGGTTCCCCCATTGGCAGGGATTTCAGCAAATGTCTGGGGACAGATGCCTGAATCAAGAATGGGTAGAGATGACAGCCCTGGGACATGGCTGGTCTCACATTCTGGAGTTGGAGCCCAGTCTCTGGGTCCTGAAACGAGGTCAGAGACGAGGTTCTGTCAGACTCAGCGCTAGTGGCCAGGTAAACCTATAAATGGGGTTCACTCGAGGGTCGAGTAGATTTATCCTCATGTAGGGTTTCTGGGCAGTCTCTCCAGGCTGTTTTTTCTTGCTATGGGGAAAGCAGAATGCTGTGTTGTGGCTTCAGAATTCCCTATCAAGAGAGCTTACTGAACACCAGGGTGAGGATGGAATTGCAAACCCAAGCTACTTTTTTTTTTTTTTCAAGATTTTATTTATTTGTCAGAGAGCGAGCGAGAGCAAGCACAGGCAGACAGAGTGGAAGGCAGAGTCAGATGGAGATGCAGGCTCCCTGCGGAGCAAGGAGCCTGATGTGGGACTCGATCCCAGGACGCTGGGATCATGACCTGAGCCGAAGGCAGCTGTTTAACCAACTGAGCCACCCAGGCGTCCCGCCAAGCTACTTTTAAATTCAGTGCCAAGCATAAGGCAATTCCAGTGTGTAGCAGCTGATTCAAATATCCAGCACTTGAGTAAGTGCAGATGTCAGTTGATTGCTCACGCTGGAGTTAGTGTCTATGATGACCAACAAATGGATGGGTGGCCTCAAGAGGCCATGGAGGATTACCCACCCTCAGGCTTGAGATACTCCATACAGAAAAGATTCCTTTTACCGTACAGGGGAGTCTGGTTTGTTTCCTCCAGGGTTCCCCATGTGGAAAGTTGGTATCAGAGCACTCCCGCTGGATGCCTGGAAAGTACACCTACATTGACCATGGCAGCAGAGGAACATGGCAGTTTCATTCTGGTGGCTCTGGGCCGAAGTACCAAGGGCTGGAGTTGTCATGGAGTCTCATGAAGATGGGTCACAATGCTGGTATGTTGTCAGGGAGATCATAGAATGTGCTGGTTGCCAGGGGGCCTTGAAGGATTCATCTACCCAGAGTGTTTGACACAGGTCCAGAGCACAGCTTTCTTCTAAGGACAGGAGATGTTCTTTTGTGTGGCTCAGTGACCATATTGTATCATACATTGATATTCAGAACAGCCTTCTGAGTACAGATACCTGAAAACCTATTCTAGTGTTCCAGTGAATCCTAGGAGCATGTCAGGTTCAATCTTCTGTCTGAGGACCATTGACTTGGATATCAGCCTGGATGTAGGTGATATGGTGTGTCAGACTGTGCATTTGCGTCCAGAGTGGCCTCCAATATTGGGCTGGGCTTAGGGAACTTGCAGGGTTCTCCTAATCTAGAGGGTTTGTTTAATAGTGACAATCACAGTTTCCTTTGGGAAGACAGGTACAATCCCGTGGTGTGGCTCCAGTTATCACAAACTGGAGGGCATGTGAGCCACGGTTTTGGGAGGGAAGTCTGAAAACACAAACTTGGGTTAGGGTTAGTGGCAAGGTTATCACAGGCCCAATGCATAGACATGGATGGCAGCTCTTCAGGAACTGTTAATCGGGTGACTCAAAGGCAGAATCACAGGCTTTTTTCTCTGTATTGTGTGCAGGATGGCCTCAGAATGCAGTTGTGGCCTCATGGGTCCATGGGAGATTTTTCCTCTCTAAGGATCCTGGTGGCTCCCAATAGTTGGTGGCTTTTTCGGGGAAGGGAAGAGTGCTGTTTTTCATGTTAGGGGTGACCCAAAATATGGATTCCAGAGACGGACTCTGGGTTTGGTCCCCTGGAAAATCCCACCAAGTGTTAGGATTTGGGCCTAGTGGCTTACCAGGCCTGCATGCAGGATCCTGGAGGTGCAACTGAGAGGTCTTGTTTGAAATCATTCTCAGGCTGAGGGTCACAATACTTGCTTATGCCCAGGTGGCCCTCATGAGTGGGCGTGGTCACATTGGCCATGCAGCTGGCTCCCACTTTGAGGGTTGGAAAACCATCCCAACAGCCAGAATCCTGCCATGGGGAAAGAGGAGTTCTCTATAGTGCGTCAGGTTCCCCCATTAGCGGGGATTCCAGCAAAGGTCTGGGGACAGAGGCCTGAATACCAAGGATGGGTAAAGATGATGGACATGGGCCATGGCCAGTATCAAATCGTGGATATGGGCCCCGATCACTGGGTGGCTGACACTAGGTCTTGGCTCAGGCTCTGTCAGACACAGCACTAGTGCCCAGGGCAGCCTATAAATTGGGGTTCCCTCGAGTGCCGAGCAGATTGATCCTCATGTATGGTTTCTGGGCAGACTCACCAGGCCCTTCTTGTTTGTAAGGGGAAGGCAGAATGCTGTTTTGTGGCTCTAGAATTCACTATCAAGAGGGCTTGTGGACCAGGAGGCTGAGGATGGAATTGTAAACCTAAGCTATGGTTACATTCTGTATCAAGCGAAAGAAATTTCCAGTGTGCAATGTTTGAATCCAATATTCAGCACTTGAGTGAGGGTGGATGTCAGATATTTGCTCATGCTGGAGTTTGTGTCTATGATGACACAAAAATGGAGGGGTGGCGTCAAGAGGTTATGGAGGATTTCCCAATCTGGTGTTTTTGAGATGCTCCAAACAGCAAGGTTTCCTTCTACCAGACAGGGGCAGTCTGATTTGTTTCCTCCATGGTTCCCCATGTCGAAAGATCGGATAACATAGATCTCCCACATGGGTGACTGGAAAGCACACCTTCATTGACCATGACAGCGAAGGAACATGGCATCTGGTGGCTTTGAGGCGAAGAAATAAAGACTGGATTGGACATGGAACCTCATGAAGATGGGTCAAAATGTTGGTTTGTTACCAGGGAGATCTTAGAATGTGCTGGGGGTTAATGGGCCATGCAGGATTCATCTAGCCTGAGGATTTGACACAGGCCCAAGAGCCCGGATTGCTTCTGGGGGCAGGAGATATTCTGTTGTGGGGCTCAGCGGCCATATGTTGTATCATAAATTGGTAATCCAGAACAGGTCTCTGAGGACAGAAGCCTGAAAACCTAATAAAGGGTTTGAATGAGGCCCTAGGGGAATGTCATTCAATCTTCTGACTCAGGATCATTGACTCTGGTGTCTGACTGGATGCAGGTGATGAGCGTGTTTCAGACTGTGCATTTGTGTCCAGAGTGGCATCCAATACTAGGTTTGGCTCAGGTTCCTTGCAGGTTTCTCCTTATATGGGGTTTTGGGACAACTGTGATGGGCAGTTTCCTTGGGGATTGCAGGAACTGTCCTGTGGTGTGACTCCAGAGACCCCATCCTGGAGGACATGTGCGCCATGATTTTGAGAGAGAAGTCTGCAAACACAAACTTAGGTTAGGGTTAGTGGCAAGGTGATCATAGTCCCAATCCATAGACCAGGAGGGCAGCAAGTCTGGAACTGTAAATCACGTAACTCAAAGGTGGTAGCACAGGTAATTGTATCTGGATTTAATTTCCAGAATGGCCTTTATTGCAGGTGTTGTCTCAAGGGTCCATGGGAGATTTCTCCTCTCAAGGATCCTGGCGGTTCTCAATAGTTTGTTGGATTTCTCCGGGAAGGGATGAGTACTGTTTTCCAGCTTAGGCGTGCCCCAAAACAGGCATTCCAGAAATGAGCTCTGGGTCTAAGTGCTTGGAAAATCCCACCAAGGGTTAATATTTAGGCCTAGGGCCATACCAGGCCTGCAATGCGGGATCCTGGAGGTGCAACTGAGAGCGTTTGTCTGAAAGTATGGTCAAGCTGAGGGTCCCAATGCCTGCTTGTGCCCCGGAGGCCATCAGGATTGGGCGATGTCTACTCAGCCATGCAGCCAGTTCCCATTCCTAGGGTTGGACACCAATCCAAAAGCCAGGATTCCTGCCATGGCGAAGGATGAATTCTCTATTGTGCTTCAGGTCCCCCCATTGGTAGGGATTCCAGCTAAGATCTAGGGGACAGATGCCTGAATACCAAGGATGGGTCGTAATGACAGCCCTGGGCCATGGCCGGTCTCACATGGTTAATGTGGGCCCCACCCTCTGGGTTGCTGACACGAGGTAGGGGCTCAGGCTCTGACAGACACAGCACTAGTGGCTAGGGCAAACTATAAATAGGGGTTCCCTCCTGGGCTGAGTATATTGATCTTCATGTGCAGTTTATGGGCAGACTCACCAGGTCCTTCTATCTATGAAGAAGGCAGAATGTTGCGTTGTGGCTCCAGAATTCCCTATCAAGAGATATGGCAGACCAGTAGGGTGAGGATGAAATTGTAGTCTGAAGCTAGGCTTAAATTCATTGCAAAGCGAAAGGCAGTTCCAGTGTGCAGCAGCTGATTCCAATATCAGCGCCTGAATATGGGCGGATGTCAGATGTTTGCTCAGGCTGGAGTTTGTGTCTACGATGACCAACAAATGGAGAGGTGGCGTCAAGAGGCCATGGAGGATTTCCCACCCTGGGGCTCAGGGGCCATAATTTGTATCATAAGTTGGTATTCCAGAAGAGGCCTCTGAGGACAAGTGCCTGAATAGTTAATCCCTCTTCCAATGAGGTCCTAGGGCCATGTCAGGTTCAATTATCTGACTCAGGACCATTGATTTGGGTGTCTGCCTGGATGGAGGTGATCAGGGTGTTTCAGACTGTGCATTTGCATCCAGAGCAGCCTCCAATATTGGGATGTGCTCAGGAGCCTTCCGGGTTTCTCCTAATCAGGAGGGTTTGGGCAACTGTGATGGGCCCAGTTTCCTTGGGGATGGCAAGCACAGTCTTGTGGTGTGACTCTAGGGGCCCCATCCTGGAGGACATGTGAGCTATTGTTTATAGAGAGAGATCTGCAAACACAAACTCGGGATAAGGTTAATGGAGAGGTGTTCACAGTCCCAATCCAAAGATCTGGAGGGCAGCACGTCAGGAACTGTAAATCAGGTGACTCGAAGCCAGTAGCACAGTCTCTTGTATCTGGATAGCATATCCACGCTGGCCTCGGAATACAGGTGTGGACTCATGGGACCATGGGAGATTCTTCTTCTCAAGGATCCTGGGGGATCCCATTAGTTTGGTGGCTTTCTCAGGGAAGTGAAGAGTGCTGTTTTCCATCTTAGGGATGCCTCAAAACAGGGATTCCAGTGACGGGCTCTGGGTATGTGCACATGGAACATCCCACGATGTGTTAGGATTTGGGCTTAAGGGCATATCAGGCCTGCAATGCAGGATCCTGGAGGTGCAACTAAGAGCATTTTTTTGAAGGCTTGATCAAGCTGAGGGTTACAATGGCTACTTGTGCCCAGGGCAGCCCTCATGAGTGGGCATTGTCTCTTTGGCCATGCAGCTGGCTCCCACTTTGAGGTTTGGACACTCATATCAACAGCCAGGATTCCTACCATGGGGAAGGAGGAGTTCTCTATTGTGCTTTAGGTTACCCCATTGGTAGGGATTACATAAAAGGTCTGGGGACAGGTGCCTGAATACCAAGGATGGGTAGAGATGATGGACTTGGGCCCTGGCCAATCTCACATGCTGGATATGGGCTCATATCTCTGGGTGCCTGAAACTAGGTCTTGGCTCAGGCTCTGTCAGACACAGTACTAGTACTAGTACTAGTACTAGTGCCCAGGACAGCCTATAAATCAAGGTTCCATCGAGTGCCAAGTAGATTGAACCTCATGTGGTGTTTCTGGGAAGATTCACCAGGCCCTATTTCTTTCTAGTGGGAATGGAGAATGTTGCCTTGTGGCTCCAAATTCCCTCTCTAGAGGGCTTTCAGACCAGGAGGCTGAGGATGGAATTCTAAACCCAAGCTATGGATAAATTCAGTGTCAAGTGAAACGCAGTTCTAGTGTGCAGTGGTGGAAGAGAAAGTGCAGAATCTAAATAACGGCAGATTTCAGATGTTTTCTCATGCTGGAGTTTTTGTCTATGATGACTGACAAATGGAGGGGTTGTGTCAAGGGCCATGGAGGATTTCTCCTGCTGGTGCTTCTGAGATGCTCCAAACAGAGGGTTCCCTTCTACTGGTCAGTGGCAGTCTGGTTTGTTTGCTCCAGGGTCCCACATGTGGAAAGAATAAGTAGAAGAGCACTCCCACATGGATGCCTGGAAAGCACACCTCCACTGACCATATCAGGTGAGGAACATGGCAGGTTCATTCTGGTGGCTCTGGGGCGAATTACCAAGGAGTTGAAGTGACATGGAATCTCATGAAGATGGATCACAATGCTGTTTGTTTGTTACCAGAGAGATCTTAGAATGTGCTGGGGGCTAAGGGGCTGTGCATAATTCATATACCCCGACCCTTGACACAAGTTGAAGAGCACGAATTCCATCTGGGGACAGGAGATATTCTATTGTGGGGTTCAGGGACCAATCTTCTGACTCAGGACCATTGACTTGGGTGTCTTCCTGGATGGAGGTGATCAGGGTGTTGCACACTGTGCATTTGTGTCCAGAGTGGCCTCCAATATTGGACTGGGCTCAGGGGACTTGCAGGTCTCTCCTAATCTGGAGGGTTTGGGCAACTGTGATTGACACAGTTTCATTGGGGATAGCAGGATCTTTCCTGTGGTGTGGCTACAGAGACCCATCATAGAGGGCATGTGAGCCATGGTTTTGGGAAAGAAGTCTGCAAACACAAACTTGGGGTAGGGTTAATGGCGAGGTGATCACAGGCCCAATGCATAGGTCTGTAGGGCAGCTCGTCTGGAACTGTAAACCAGGTGATTCGAAGGTGGTAGCACAGTCTCTTGTATCTGGATTGTGTGTCCAGGATGGCCTCGGAATGAAGGTGTGGTCTTATGGAGCCCTGGGAGATTTTTCCTCTCTATGCATCCTGGCAGCTCCTAATAGTTTTCTCAGGGGAGGGAAGAGTGCTGTTTTCCATCATAGGGGTGCTTCAAAACAGAGATTCCAGAGACGGGCTCTGGCTATGTTGGCATGGAAAATCCCACGAAGTGTTAGGATTTGGTCCTAAGGGCATACCAGGCCTGCGATGCGGGACCCTGCAGAAACAACTGAGAGCATTTGTTTGAATGCATGCTAAGGTTGAGGGACACAATGCCTGCTTTGGCCCAGGCGGCCCTTATGATTGGGCGTTGTCTCATTGGCCATGCACCTGGTTCTAATTCTGAGGGTTGGGCACCCATAGCAACAGCCAGGCTTCCTGCCATGGGGAAGGAGGAGTTCTCAATTGTGCTTCAGATTCCCCCACTGGTAGGGATTCCAGCAAAGGTCTGGGATAGTTGCCGGAATACCAAGGATGGGTAGAGATGACTGGGCCATGGCCAGTCCCACATGCTGGATAAGGGCCCCACACTCTGGGTGGCTGACACGAGGTTGGGGCTCAGGCTCTCTCAGACACAGCGCTAGTGGCCAGCGCAAAGTATAAATCAGGGTACCCTCGAGGGCCAAGTAGATTGATCTTCATGGGGAGTTTCTGGGCAGACTCACCAGGCCCTTCTTTCTATGGGGAAGGCAGAATGTTGCGTTTTGTCTCCCTAATTCCCTCTCAAGAGGACTTGCGGTCCAGTAGGGTGAGGATGGAATTGTAAACCCAAACTATGCAAGAATACAGTGTCAAGTGAAAGGTATTTCCAGTGTGCGTGACTGATTCGAATATCCAGAACCTGAGTAAGAGCAGATGTCAGATGTTTGCTCATGCTGGAATTTGTGTCTATGATGACTAACAAATGGAGGGTTGGCATCAAGAGAATGTGGAGGACTTCCCAGGCTGGGGCTTGTGAGATGCTCCAAACAACCAAGGTTTCCTTCAACCTGACAGGAGCAGTCTTATTTGTTTGCTCTAGGGTTCCCTATGTGGAATTTTTGTGTAGCAGAGAACTACCTCTTGGATGCCTAGAAAGCACACGTCCATTGACCTTTGTACCTGAGGAACATGGCAGATTCGTTTCATGGCTCTTGGGCAAAGTACCAACACCTTGAGTTGGCATCAAGTCTCAGGAAGTTGGGTCACAATGCTGGTTTGTTACCAGGGAGATCATAGAAGGTGCTGGGGCTAATGGGTCATGCAGGATCCATCTACCCTGAAAGTTGGACATAGATCCAAGAGCACATTTTCCTTCTGGAGACAGGAGATGTTCTGTTGTGGGAATCAGGGACCACATATTGTATCATAACTTGGTATTCCAGAACAGGACTCTGAGAACAGATGTCTGAAGACCCAATCTAGGGTTCCAGTGAAGTCCTAGGGGCATGTCAGGTTCAATCATCTGACTCAGAACCATTGACTTGGCTTTCTGCCTCGATGGAGGTGCTCAGGGTGTTTCAGACTGCACGTTTGCATCCAGAGCAACCGCCAATATTGGGGTGGGTTCAGGGGCCTGGCAGGTTTCTCCTAATCTGGAGGGTTTGGACAACCTGATGGGCACAGTTTTCTTGGGGATGGCAGGAACTTTCCTGTGATGTGGCTTGAGGGACCACATCTTGGTGGGCATGTAAGCCATGGTATTGGGAGAGAAGTCGGCAAACACAAACTGGGGTTAGGCTTAGTGTCGAGATGATCATAGGCCCAATGCATAGACATGGAGGTCAGCTCGTCAGGAAATGTAAATAGGATGACTCGAAGTCGGTAGCAAAGACTTTTCTCTCTGGATTGTGTGGACAGGATGGCCTCGGAATGCAGGTTTGTTTTCATGGGTCCATGGGAGATTTTTTCTCTCTAAGGATCCTGGCGGCTCCCAATAGTTTGGTGCCTTTCTCAGGGAAGGGAAGAGTGCTGTTTTCCATCTTAAGGGTGCCCCAAACAGGGATTCTGAGACAGACTCTGGGTCTGGGCACCTGGAAAATCCCACCAAGGGTTAGGATTTGGGCCTAGGGGCATACCAGGCCTGCAATGCTGGTACTGGAGGAGCAACTGAGAGTGTTTGTTGGAAAACATGCTCAGGCTGAGGATCACCATGCCTGCCTGTGCCCATGTCGGCCCTCAGGAGTGGGCATGGTCTCCTTGGCCATGCAGCTGGCTCCCACGCTGTTGGACAACCATCCCAACAGCCAATATTCCTGCCATGGGGAAGGAGGTGTTCTCTATTGTGTTTCAGGTTCGCCATTGGCAGGAATTCCAGCAAAGTTTGGGGGACAGATGACTGGATACCAAGGATGGGTACAGATGATGGCCCAGGGCCATGGCCGATCTTCATGCTAAATATGGGCCCTCACCTCTGGGTGGCTGACACGAGGTCGGGGCTTAGACTCTGTCAGACACAGCACTAGTGGTCAGGGAAATCTATTAATCAGGGTTGCCTCGTGGTCTGAGTAGATTGATCCTCATGTGCAGTTTCTGGGCAGACTCAACAGGTCCTTCTTCTTTCTATGTGGAAGGCAGAATACTGCGTTGTGGCTCCAGAATTCCCTATCAAGAGATATTGTGGAGCAGTGTGGTGAGGATAGAATAGTAATACAAAGCTATGGTTAAGTTCAGTGAAAAGCAAAAGGCAGTTCCAGTGTGCAGCTGCCGTTTCGAATATCCAGCACCTGAGTAAGGGTGGATGTCAGATGTTTGCTCACACTGGAGTTTGTGTCTGGGATTACCCACAAATGGAAGGGTGGCGTCAAGAGGCCATGGAGGATTTCCCATGCTGGGGCTTGTGAGATGCTCCAAATAGCAAAGTTTCTTTCTACCGGACAGGAGAAGTCTGGTTTGTTTTCTCTGGTTTCTCCATGTGGAAAGTTTTGTAGCAGAGAACGCCACAGGGATGCCTGGAAATCACCCCTCCATTGACCATTGCAGCTGAGGAACATGGCAGGTGCATTCTGGTGGCTCTGGGGCAATATATCGAGACCTTGAGTTGACATGGAGTCTCATGAAGATGGGGCACGATGATGGTTTGTTACCAGGAATATCATAGAATGTGCTGGTTGCTAAGGGGCCATTCAGGATCCAAATACCCTTAGGGTATGACACAATTCCAGGAGCATGGCTTCCTTTTTGGGGAGGACATATTCTGTTCTGTGGCTCAGGGACTATATATTTTATCATAAGTTGATATTCCAGAGCAGGCCTCTGACGACAGATACCTGTAAACCTAATCTAGTGTGCCAATGAAGTCCTCGGGGCATGTCAGGTTCAATCTTCTGACTCAGGAGCATTGACTTGGGTGTCTGCCTGTATGGAGGTGATCAGGGTGTCTCAGACTGTGCATTTGTGCCCAGAGCGGCCTCCATTATTTGGCTGCGCTCAGGGGCCTTGCAGGTTTCTCCTAATCTAAAGGTATCGGGCAAAAGTGATGGGCACAGTTTCCTTGACGATCTCAGGCACAGTCTTGTGGTGTGGCTTCAGATGCCAGAACCTGGAGGTCATGTGAGCCATGGTTTTAGGAAGGAAGTCTGCAAACACAAACTCAGTTTAGGTTAATGGCAAGGTGATTGCAGGCCCAATGCATAGACCTGGAAGGCAGCTCTTCAGGAACTGTAAATCCGATGACTCAAAGGTGATAGCACATGATATGTATCTGGATTGTATGTCCAGGATGGCCTCGGAATGCAGGTGTGTTCTCATGGGTCTATGGCAGATTTTTCCACTCAAGGATCCTGGTGGCTACCATGAGTTTGGTGACTATCTCGGGGAAGGGAAGAGTGCTGTTTTCCATCTTAAGGGTCCCCCAAAATAGGGATTCCAGAGATGGGCTCTGTGTCTGGGCCCCTGTAAAATCCCACTAGGGTTAGGATTTGGGCCTAGGTGTGTACTAGGCCTGCAATTCGGGGTCCCAGAGATGCAATTGAGAGCGATTGGTTGAAAGCATGCTCAGGCTGAGGTCACAATGCCTGCTTGTGCCCGGGGAAGCCATCATGAGTGCACATGGTCTCCTTGGCCATGGAGCTGCCTTCCACTTTGAGGGTTGAGCAACTATCCCAACTGTCAGAATACCTTCCATGGGGAAGGAGGAGTTCTCTATTGTGCTTCAGGTTCCCCCAATGGCAAGGATTTCAGCAAAGGTGTGGGTACAGATGCCTGAATACCAAGAATAGAAGAGAAGACAGACTTGGGCCATAGCTGGTCTCACATGCTGGATATGGGCCCTGATCTCTCTGTGGCTGACACTAGGTCCTGGCTCCGGCTATGTCAGACACAGCACTAGTGCCCAGGGCAGCCTATGAATCAGGGTTCCGTCTAGCACCGAGAAGATTGACCATCATATGGAGTTTCTGGGCAGACTCTCCAGGCCCTTTTTCTTTCTATGGGGAAGGCAGAATATTGTGTTGTAGCTCCAGAATTCCCTCACAATAGGTCTTGTGGACCAGTAGACTGAGGATGGAATTGTAAACCCAAGCTATGGCTTAATTCAGTCAAACTAAAGGCAGTTCCAGTGTGCAGCGATCGAATTGAAATCCATCACCTGAGTAAGGGCGGATGTCAGATGTTTGCTCATGCTGGAGTTTGTGTCTATGATGACTGACAAATGGAGTGGTGGCTTCAAGAGGAAATGGAGAATTTCCCAGGCTGGGGCTTGTGAGATGCTCCAAACAGAAGGTTTCCTTCTACCGGACAGGGGCATTCTGTTTTTTTGTCTCAAGGGTCCCAGCCAATTGCAAAGTTTGTGTAGCAGAGCACCCCCGTATGGTTGCCTGGAAACCACACCTCCACTGACCATTGCAGCTTAGGAACATGGCAAGTTCATTCTGGTGGCTCTGGGGCGAAGTACTAAGGGCTTTTTTCTACATGGAATGTCATGAACATGGGTAACAATGCTGTTTTGTTACCTGGGAATTCGTAGCCTGTCATCTGTACACATCCTTGGTATTAAGGCAACTTTCCACAGACCTTTCCTGTAACCCTGCCAATGGGGGAACCTGAAGCACAATAGAGAACTCCTCTTTCCATTGCAGGAAGCCTGGCTGTTGCAATGGGTGTCCAACCCTCAAAGTGGGATCCAGCTATATGGCCAATGAGACTACGCCCTCACCTGAGGGCCCCCCTGGGCACAAAGAGGCATGATGACCCTCAGCCTGAGCATGCTTTCAAACAAGCCCTCTCTGTTACACCATTAGGATCCTGCATTGCAGGCCTAAAATGCCCCTAGGCCCAAATCCTAACACTTGGTGGGATATCCGGGCACCCAGACCCAGAGCCCGTCTCTGGAATCCCTGTTTTGGCATAAGCCTAAGTTGGAAAACAGCATTCTTCCCTGTTTTGGAGCACCCCTAAGATGGAAAAGAGCACTCTTTTCTTCTCTGAAAAACCACCAATCTATGGAGATCCACCAGGATCCTTAGAGAGGAAAAGTCTCCCATTGAACCATGAGACCACGTCTACATTCAGAGCCCATCCTGGACACACAATCCAGATAGAAAAGCCTGTGCTACCAGCTTTCAGTCACCCTAATTACAGTTCCTGACGTGATGCCTTCTAGGTCTAGGCATTGGACCTGCCATCACCTTGCCACTATCCCTGACCCAAATTTGTGTTTGCAGACTTCCCTCCCAAAACCATGGCTCTCATATCCTCAAGGAGGTGGTCTCTGAAGCCTTACCACAGGACTGGGCCTGCCATCCCCAAGGAAACTGTGCCCATCACAGTTCCCCAAAGCCTCCAAGTTAGGAGAAACCTGCAAGGCCCCTGAGCCCACCCCAATATTGGAAGTGGCTCTGGATGCAAATGCACAGTCTGAAACACCCTGATCACCTACATCCAGTCAGACAACCATATCAATGGTCCTTAGTAAGAAAATTGAACCTGATGGGCACCAAGGACATCATTGGATCTCTAGATTAGGTTGCAAGCATCAATCCTCAGAGGCCTGTTCTTGAATACCAAGTCAGGATACAACATATGTACCCTGAGCCACAAAACAGAACATCTCCTCTCCCAAGATGGAAACTGTGCACATCGACCTGTGCCAAACCCTCAGCGTGGCCCATAGCCACCAATACATTCTAAGAACTCTCTTGTAACAAACCAGTTTTGGGACACATCTGTAAGAGATTCCAAGTCAACTCAAGGCCTTGGTACTTGGCACCAGAACCACCAAAACGAACCTGTCATGTTCCTCAGCTGCAATGGTCATTGGACGTGTGCTTTCCAGTCATCCATGCGGGAGGGCTCTGCTACGCAAACTTCCACTTGAGGGACCCTGGAGGAAAAAAAAACAGACTCCTCCTGTCCATTAGAAGGAAACCTTGTTGTTTGGAGCATCTCACAATCTTAAGCGTGGGTAATCCTCCATTGCCTCCTGAAGCCACCCCTCCATTAGTCGTCATCCTAGACACAAACTCAAGTGTGAGCAAATATCTGACATCTGCCCTTACTCAGGTGCTGGATATCTCGTATAAGCTGCTGCACATTGAAACTGACTTCCGCTTGGCACTCAATTTAAGCATAGCTGGTGTTTACAATTGCATTCTCACCCTATTTGTCCCCAAACCCTCTTGATAGGGAATTCTGGATCCATAAGGCAGCATTCTGCCTGCCCCACAGAAAGAAGTGCTTCGTGAGTCTGGCCAGAAACCCTACATGAGGATCAATTTACTCGGCCCTGGAGAGAACCCCAATATATAGACTTCTCTGGCCACTAGTGCTGTGTCTGACACAGCCTGAGCCCAGACCTCGTGTCAGCCACCCAGAGAGCGGGGCCCATATCCAGCATGTGAGAACGGCCATGGCCCAAATCTGTCATCTCTATGCATCCTTGGTATTCAGGCATCTGTCCCCAGACCTTTGCTGTAATCCCTGCCTATGGGGGAACATGAAGCACAATAGATATTTCCTCCTTCCCCATGGCTGGAAACCTGGCCATTGGAATGTGTGTCCATCCCTCAGTGTGGGAGCCAGAAAATGGACAATGGGACCACGCCCACTCCTGAGGGCCACCCTGGGCACAAACAGGCATTGTAATGCTCAGCCTGAGCATGCTTCCAAACAAGCCCTCTCAGTTGCACCACCAAGATCCTGCATTGCAGGCCTGGTCTGCCCATAAGCCCAAATCCCAACCCTTGGTGGGATTTTCCAGGCGCCTAGACCCAGAGCCCATCTCTGGAATCCCTGTTTTGGGGCACACGTAAGATCGAAAATAGCAGTCTTCCCATCTCAAAAAGTCATCAAAATATTGGGAGCCGCCAGTATCCTTAGAGGAAAAATCTCCCATAGACCCATGAGGCCACAGCTACATTCTGAGGTCACCCTAGACACACGATCCAGATATAAAAGCCTGTGCTTCCACCTTCGGGTCATTCCAGTTACTGTTCCTGACGAGTAGCCTTCCAGGTCTACACATTGCCCTGCGATAACCTAGCCACTAAACCTAACCCGAGTTTGTGTTTGCAGACTTCCCTCCCAGAACCATGGCTCACATGCCCTCCAGGGTGGAGTCTCTGGAGCCACACCACAGGACTGTGCTTGCCATCCCCATGGAAATTGTGCATGTCAGTTAACCAAACCCTCCAGAGTTGGTTGAAACATTCAAGACCCCTGTGGCCACCCCAATATTGGAGGTTACTCTGGACATAAGTGCGCAGTCTGAAACTCCCTGATCACCTACATCCTGGCAGACACCCAAGTCAACTGTCCTAAGTCTGAAGATTGAACCTCTCATGCCCCTGGGACTCATTGGAACCCTAGATTAGGTTGTCGGGCATCTGTCTTCAGAGGCCTGTTCTTGAATAGGAACTTATGATATGGCATGTGGTCCCTGAGCCACAAAACACTACATCTCCTGTCCCCAGAAGGTAACCGTGCTCTTCGACCTGTGTTAAACCCTCAGGGTAGGAGAATCTTGCAGGCACCTTAGCCACCAACACATTCTAAGATCTACCTGGTAAAAAAAAACCAGCATTGTAACCCATCTTCAAGAGATTCCATGTCAACTCAAGACCTTGGTGCTTCGCCCCAGAAGCACCGTAAAGAACCTGCATGTTCCTCAGCTGCATTGGTCAATGGAGGTGTGCTTTCCAGGCCTCCATGTGGAAGGGCTCTGCTACCCATACTTTTCACATGGGGGGCCCTGCAGAAAACATACCAGACTCTAACTGTCCAGTAGAAAAAACAACCTTGCTGTTTGAAGCATCTCACATGCATCAGCCTCTTGATGCCACTCCTCCATTCGGTCATCAGAGACACAAACTCCAGTGTGCGTAAACATCTGAAATCCACCTTTACTCAGGTGCTGGATATTTCATTTGTTGGCCACGATAGATACAAACTCTATCATGAGCAGACATCTGACCCTCGCCTGTACTCAGATGCTGGAGATCTCGAAAAAAACCACTGCACATTGGAACGGCCATGTTCTCGGCACTGAGATTAAGCATAGATTGTGTTTTCTGCCTTCTGTTCTCACACTCCTCGCCTTCAAGTCCCCTATATTGGGAATTTGGGAGCCACAATGCAGCCTTCTGCCTGCCCACCAGAAAAAAGAGGTGCCCTATGGGTCTGCGTGAAACTCCATATAAGGTTCCACCAGCACAGCCCTCTATAGCACCACAATATCATAGGCCACCTTGTGAACTAATGCTCTGTCTGACACAGCTCGAGCCCCGACCTCCTGGTAGCCACCTAGATAGCGGGACCCATATCTGGCAGGTGTGACCTGCCTTGACCTGAGTCCTTCATCTCAAACCAACCTGGTTATTCACGTACCAGTCCCAGAACATAGCTCAAATTACTGTGCACGGGGGAATCTGAAGCACAAAAGAGTACTCCTCCTTCCTCATAGAAGGAAAATTAAATGTTGATATGGTGGTCCAACCCTCATATTGGGATCCAGGTGCATGGAACAAGAGCCAATGCCCACTCAGGATGGGCATCTGGGCACAAACAGGCATTGTGACCCTTACCCTGAAACCCATTTCCAACAAGTCTCCATGGGATCTGAACCAAAGCCCCACAGAGCCAGGCAGTCAAGCCTCTAGGCCCAAATACTAAGCCTTTGTAGGGTTATCCAGGCACAGGGACCTATAACCCATCTCTGGAATCCCTGTGTTGACGGGAACCGTGAAACAGTAAACCACGCTCTCTCCTTCTCAGTGAGACACCAAACTCTTGAGTGCTGGGCAGAATCCCCAGAGAGGTAGAATATTCCATGGACACATGAGGACACCCCACCATTCCAAGGCCATCCTAGACACAATCCAGACAGAAAAGCCTTTGCTCCTGCCTCCCAGCCACACGAATTTCAAATCCTGAGGAGCTGCCCTCAGCGTCTGCAGATCGGGGCTGCCATCACCTCCCTCCTAATTGATACACAATTTTGTGTCTGAAGACTTTGGTCCCAGAGCCCTTAACCACATTCCCTGCAGGATGGGGCTGACAGAACCACACTACATCACTGGGCCTGATCTCTGGATGAAATTCTGCCGTCTCAGTTGCACAAACCCTCCAGATTAGGAAAAGCCTGCAAGGCCCCTGAGCCCACCCCAATTTCATAGGCCACTCTGGAAAAAATGCACAGTCTGACACAGCCTGAGCATCTACCTCCAGGAAGACTCACAGGTCAAAGTCCCTAAGTCCGAAGG